>NC_079161.1:14084549-14688554 GCF_947563725.1 Argiope bruennichi
TAAAGGAAATTAAAAATTTCTAATCCGCATAGCGTTACCCCAACTGGCGTAGAAAAAAAATCACGTATTTGCGTTACGTAACTGGCGTTGAAAATTCACGCATGCGCTTTGTGTTCTGAATTTCGCATTGTGTTGACGAATTATTATCAACCGATGCGGACTGGATTTAAATTTTTTTTAGGTTCGTTGCATGTTTTTGTAATTAAAATGTATTTATGTTAGTTATATATTTTTTGTATATGCTTATAGTTTTAAGTGCATCGTTTTTTAAGTAGTTTTTTTAAAACCTGTTTTAAACCGTCTATTTTAAACGATTCGTTTCATTTTCTTAGTGTTTGATGCATTTAAAAGTAAACATTGTTAATGAATCGATCTGCTCATGATGAATCTAAGAAAATTTTGTTGACAAATTCTTGAGATAATACGTAAATTGAAAAGGATATTCTTTAGTGCCCATAAAGTTTAAACGCTCAGTGACTCTGTTATCAGTAATCATACTATTAAAAAAATGCTTTGTTTCAGTAAAAAATATTATTATATTAATTGCAGATTAATTCTTTCCACTTTAATTTAAAACATAAATTCTACGGGTGTTAACAGAAAATTAGAGAGATACATATTACGTTATGACTGAAGGCCTTTATAATATTATGAGTGAATTATATGACTATCAAAATTTGAAGTTTTAAAATATTTTGATGAAGAAGCTATTAAAGTAGGAATTGCATAAAATATTTAAATATAAAATTTTAACGAGCATTAAGATTGGCGAACCGGTTGGTCGACAAATTCTTGAGATATTACATAAATTAAGAAAGATATTTTTTAGTTCCCATAAGGTTTAAATGCTCAGTGACTCTGTTTTCGTTAATCATGTTATTAAAAAAATTAACATTTATTGACGAACACGAAAACACTGATATTCACCGTTACTCTGATTAGATATTATAAAATCTGAATAGATAAACATAAACGTGTAAACAGCTGTGCGCCGGTTTCTATGGCAACACAGCTGGAAAGGGAAAAGAAGTTTCCGAAGAAAATTCACGCATGCGCATTGTTCTGATTGTTGTCATGACAACCACTTGCAACAGACGATTTAAATTATTTTTAGGTGAGTTACATGCTTTTGTAAGTAAATTGTATTTATGTTAGTTATATATTTTTTGTATATGCTTATAGTTTTAAGTACATCGTTTTTAAGTAGTTTTTTTTAAACCTGTTTTCAATGATTTAAATTATTTTTAGGTTAGTTGCATGCTTTTGTAATTAAATTGTATTTATGTTAGTTATATATTTTTTTGTATATGCTTATAGTTTTAATTACATCGTTTTTTAAGTAGTTTTTTTAAACCTGTTTTAGACCGATTATTTTAAACGATTCATTTTATTTTCTTAGTGTTTGATGCATTTAAAAGTAAACATTGTTCATTAATCGATCTGTTCATGATGAATCTGCGAAAATTTTGTTGACAAATTCTTGAGATATTACATAAATTAAGAAAGATATTCTTTAGTGCCCATAAAGTTTAAACGCTCAGTGACTCTATTATCAGTAATCATATTATTAAAAAAAATGCTTTGTTTCAGTAAAAAATATTATTATATTAATTGCAGATGAATCATTTACACTTTAATTTAAAGCATAAATTCTACGAGGGGTAACAGAAAATTAGAGAGATACATATCACGTTATGACTGAAGGCCTTTATAATATTATGAGTGAATTATATGACTATCAAAATTTGAAGTTTTAAAATATTTTGCTGAAGAATCTATTAAAGTTGGAATTGCATAAAATATTTAATTATTAAAATTTTAACGAACATTAAGATTGGCGAACCGGCTGGTCGCCAAAGGCGGCTAGTAGGAAATATAATTAGAGTAGCGTTAGACAACAAATAATGGTTGCCATGGCAACATTGCTTTACCTCCTTTAAATTAAGGCAATATATTTTTGTTAACAAAAATATTTAACCAAAGAAATGAATTATATGGATTTTCTATTAAAAAAAGAATACAGAAGAAAAGGAATAAACGTAATATTTTCTATCATGATGTTTTTTCTAAATGCTTTTTTACTTTATTAAATTCCGAAATGATGTCCAATATGATCTATTTACTTAATTCCGTTTAAAACCGCAAGCTAGTTCCTCTTTTTTGTTATGATTTGTTTAAATGAATTCATTGATTTTTAAAACATAGGAAATATTTATTTTCTAATAAACTACAAATACTCAAAAGATCTTTTGGTGGATAGCCAAATAAAAAAAAAATATATGAGATTGATTATTAAACATTATCTAATTTTGGAAAGTTAAAATGTAAGTTATATAGAAAAGAAAATGCTATAATGGGATCATAAAAAATTTTCACCGAAGAATTTTGATATATATAATTATCTGGTATCTAATGCCGAAACTCTCCGCGTACAATATAGAGGGCGCTCTAACAATGCGTTAAACAAACAATAAAATCTTTGATTTCTTTATTTTATCTTTCATTTTCAATTAAATCCATTTTATTCTTAAAGTTCACCGCTGCCATTTCTTTATTTCCCACGTAAAAGAAATTCGTCATACAGATTTTGTTAAGTAATGAATATTATTTGCAATTTTTTAAAATTTTCTGTACATGTACATGGAGTACAACTTCGTTTAACTATTTTTATATTAAATTATATTACTTCATATTGTTTACTACATTAATCATTTATTTTTATTTTTATTTTTATCATGTGAGAATATGATGTTGTTTTAGTTAAGAGGTTTTGAACCTCGAAACCGCGTAGACAATGAATATTGAAACTCGAAATCGCGTAGGAAACGAATAAAGCATAAATGGCAATTTTCATCATCTTTTAATCGCATCTATTTTTTACCTGCTTTTACCAGTATTGCATTATTATTATTATGCATGCTTCTTTGACAGCAGATGCGTTTTTAAAATGTTGACGTAGAACTATCACATCATAGCTGTTATTTCATTTCAAAATCGTTTAATATATATATATATAAAACCCAAAATATAAGCATTATGTAATTAAAACCTATTATTGAAACAATCTAAAATTAAAATTATTTCGGAAACGAAACGAAACGAAACTATTTCGGAATCGCAACTAAAAAATTATTTCTGAAACAAACTAAAAACTAAAAAAGAACAGAAAAAGCACCATTGTATTTAGAGAGCGCAAATGCAACTACTACTAAAACACAGATGAATCTAGACAATAATAATAAAAACCAAGTTAATAATGAAAAAGTATCAAAATTAAACCAAAAAAAATAAGAATCCGGCCTGAAGACTTTCTCAAGGGTCACCCTCAGGCAGGGATTAAAAGAAAAAGGGATTTTTTCTGTGAGGAATCCAGACTAAAATGTCCAACAGTATTGACTCCTCGTGACCTGAAAATCCCCTGAAATTAGGCCTTAGAGATAAACTATTTTTACAGAAAAAAAACAATAAATTAAAAGAATACGACCACTAATAAGCAAAAATACAATAACATAAAATAACCATATAATAACTCTCAAACCAATTATGAAAACAAAAAGGAAAGAACATACCAGCAGCAGGCAAAAAATTTTTTAACATAAGCTGTCCCATTTTGTCTCCCGCGCCTTAAATTGTTTTTGCTAAAGCCATTCAAGGTAAAAATAATTGGAGGGTCTCAGCGCCATCTATTGAGTTAGTTAATATGCAACGGAAGATCTATTTTTATTTAGGTAAATTTAATTAAAAAAGAGATGATTTGGGATTAATCCTTTGTGTAAAAAGTTAAAATAAATGAAATTTTTCATGGAACTTTACTAAGTGCATTCACTTCTTTGTAAAGCACTACATCTTTATATAGATAAAATATTATATCTTCTTCTTCTCGAATTCGGAACAAAGAAAAACTATTTGAGTTCAAAAATGGTCTAGGTCGAAATCATGACTAATCTTTACGTATTAGAGTTTCTGAAGTTCGATACATCAAAGCAGTAAAATTGTATCAAATAATGGACACACTATATGAAAGGGAATTTGTCTGTCTGTCCGTAGGTGTGTTTTTTTCTTGCGATTTGATAGAAGCGCGAATATTAAGGAAAAAACTATTGATATTTTTATCTAGAAATATAACTAGAGTAACCGATCCCATTTTTTAGTGTAGCTTTCACTACCACTGAAAAATAATATTGTCTTTGCTGTTATATATGAATTTATTTTATCGTTACACTTTTTATGACCTTTCTTAATGTTCAACTAGACTTGTCTAAATCCTTAAGAACAAAGAGTAAGAAATGGAGCAAAAATAAAAGAAAAATCCATCTTTAAGTTAAATATTTAATTAAAAACCAATTTCTAAATTAATATTTCTTTAAATAAATTAAAAAACAAGTAATTATTTTTATTCTTTGTATTATAAAAGTACCGAAAAATAATGTAAAGGATATAATTTAAAATCTATAGAAATCATCTTTGTGCAATAAAAAACAAGACAAGCTAAACACTTCCATGGTAGTAATATACGAGTAGTTCTTTCTCCCCTCCCCCAGACAGTGTTCCGAAAAATTAATCAGCTGCGTTTTATCTATTGTCGGTATCGGAAAAATATTCGGTGATTGATTGGAGGGGAGTGTCTGAAATTGATTTTCAGAAGCATACGATATTTCCACTTCAAGAAACACAGGCGATTCCATTTTTTTTTTCTTTATTGAAAATGTAGTTTATTGCAAACGTTGAAGTAGCACTTGAAGACTTTGCAAAGTACAGACACTGATGTTTGACTTGTATGAAATTTTTTCTCTTGATTCTTTGCGTACAAGAATACGAAATGGAAAAAAAATTATCTTTTTTTCGTATAAAAATCGTTCCTTTTTTGCAATTCCTGTTGAAATAGAATATCGTCTAATCAATCAGAATCCCTCCAAGAACAAGATAAAAAAATAGAATCTACGACATATTAAATCAATATATCCATATCGATATATTCACTAGATAAATTGATATATATATGGAATAATATAATTTGTGATTTCTGTATTCTCTCATTTGATTTGATATTTTCGATTCGGGCTATAATCACTAATTCGTGCTATAATCGATTTTTCCCAAATTTCTCTATGCAGTTGAATTATAAAATACTGTGTAACAATATTGTATTTTAACCTTAAACCTTATTTAAACAAACCGACGTGTAAATCAGAATGACCGGATCGCGGCAAATTAACACTGCCGGGAAGTATGATTAAGTTCTAAGGGCCACCATTGGCCATGGTACAACCCTTCCCTTGGGAAGTACGTCCCGTCATCGGTAGAGGAGTCGACCCTCATATTTTCCAGTACCCACCAGGGTGGCGAGAACTCACCACCATGCCGGAAGCTTCTCATCAGCTCTTCATCGAAGCTTCTCCCGTATTGATTACGAGGTGCCCCCGGAGTATAATATTGTATTGTAATATTGTTCAAACAGTATTGTATTGTCGTTGAGAATCGACAGTATTGTAGTGTCGTTCAAAATATCGTGTGATATTGCATCGCATTATTTTCAGAAACTTAATTATCATTATATTTCAATTAATTCAAAAATTTGATTCTAATCAAAATTATATAAGTTCTTTCAAAAGCAATTGCAGGCCATTTTGAAAGAAAAATGAATTCGAAGAAATTCGAAATAGTCGTTAAAAAAAGATTTTTATTAACATGTTAAAAAGACAAAAAAAAAAAAAATGTTTATATTGCTGTTATTGGTGAACATAAAATTTTAGTGGCGAAAGAATTAAGTAATAAGCACTTATTGGCAAGTTTTTTTTTGTTTTTGTTTTTTCCTTTCTTTGGCTAATTCTCGCTAGCATGCGGTTAATACGCAAGTATCTTTATTTTGGTTAATTTCTACTTTTTAATCTGCTGATCTGTTGCTGTTCATATATTATCAAACACACTAAATGAATGCAATAAAAATGAATCAACGATTAACTGATAATTAAGTTTTGAAAATATTAAAATAGTGTATTGTCATCAAGAATACATTAATGTACAAAATTTCATATCATTAGAATATCAAGAAATAAGCGAAATATTCAATTGCGAAATTTCGTCTGATATTTTTCAAGGCGGATTTCTTCCGAAATATGAAAGAAATTTCTATTTTCTTCAAAATTTTATCCACTTAGCTTGTTTAGACTTTTGAGTCATCGTACTCACAGACAAGCAGACCAATCGAGAGACCGAAAAACAATCATATTTCCAAAAAAAGTTCTCAGGATTCAGAATTTTTTCCCTTTAAATGATTGTTATAATTTTTCTTTGTATATTTTGTATCCTAAAAAGTAAGACATTTTTTTATTGAATATTTATTAAATATTTTATTAAAGCTCCTTTATATATAAAAAGATTTTAATCGCAGCTTGACGATTGCATAACCCGATAAGTATCAAATAGTCCTCCAAATGGATGTGGTGTTAATGGGTTAAAAACTTTCCTTTAATTTTATTAATTTTTATCGGCTATTTATTTTTGCTTCGTTTTCTACAAATGCCCGATTTCATCAAAATATCGGCTTCAGAACCAGAGGGTTACATGTTCGAGACTCGAGTCCACCGGAGAAACGCCGTTTAATTGGTTCTGGTGCACATTAAATTCGCCGGGGCCAAACCTCCACCCGCTGATGTGTCGTGGAAGTTTGGAGAGGATTGCCAGCTCAGGTATCGTCCTCATCATCTGACCGTGGTTCAAAATGACGAGGTCCGTCCCAAAATAGCTCTAATAATGCTTTATAACTTGACGTTAATATAACCAAAATATCTAAATACCGGTAAGAGAACGCCACGAAATGAAAAATAGAAGATAAACTTTTGTTATCAAAAAAGTAAGAAATGAACTAAGAATAAATTTAAAACCCTATTATTTATTTTTATCCAGTTGAACGAGATGTTTTAAAATATGCTCTCTGTTCAAGCACCAGTTTCTTTCTTGCATGTGACTGTAATATTTGTTTGATTGGTTTGGTTTGGTCATATTAACGTCCCGTTTGAAGCAACACTAGGGCTATTTTGGGACGGACCTCGTCATTTTGAGCCACGATCAGATGATGAGGACGACACCTGAGCTGACACCCCCCTCTCCACACCAGCGGGAGGACGTTTGGTCATGACGGATTTAACGTGCAACAGACCCGCTTACACGACGGTTCTTCGAGGGAATCGGGTCACGAACCTGAAACCCTCCGGTTCCGAAGCCGAGGCCTTACCACCAGGCCATCGCGGCCCTGCAATATTTGTTTGAACAGGATAATAAAATCATCTTATCCGTAAAATATATTTTGGAACCCATTTACCCTTCACTGAATGTCTCTGCAATGACTAATCCAAATTAAAATGTGGAACATTATAAACTAAATGCAAAATCTTTTCAGGTTTTAATGGTTCCCGGTCGGTTTACATAGCCTTGACCTACAATAAATAACGTTCTTCCTTGACTGCCATGACATCATTATACTGTTGCAGTTTAGGAAAATAACTTTCTCCTGTCTTTTCTGCCATATTCCGCCCATCTTCCTATTCTTCCGAGATCCATTAATTTTATTTAATTGACGGATCGGCAGCCATAATGATGCTCCAGTGAGTGGGAGGGGACACCACGACTTCCCGATGAGTTTGGTCAGTCAATAAGGCTGGCTAATCGAACAAATCAATCAGCAAGAATGGTCTGCACAAAACTTTCTCGCATACTATCTCATTAATGTATGTATTATCTTAGAGAACGCCTTGTTAAGCAATGGTGAACAATAGGCACTAAATATTAATCTTTTGCTTGAATTAGCTTTTTTACTAAATCTGTTGTGTGATAGTTGGCGACTTTTTCTTTCTGGAGATAAATCTCTGATATCTTTGGGCACAGACGACAGACATTTTCCAAACATGAATTTTTCGAACTCGGAAAAGTTGAAAACGTGAAAATTCATCAAAATATCTGGTTTCAATTTTTTAACGATTAAAATACTTTCTCGGTACAACGTATATGAGAAAATAAAAGTGATTGGTAAAAAAAAATCGCGTAATTTTTTTATATGATCAATAATATTCACTGAATGATTTCTTTGCGATTATTTAAAAAGACCGAGACAATGATAATTAAATAAGTTTGTTATTATTTATTACATTTTAAACAATATTTTATTTTAAATAGGTATTTCGCTCTCGTGTATCAAAAATAACTGAAATGCTGATTGTTAAATTAGCATTTCAACCTTACATCTATTATAAACTTTTCAACCTATCTACATCCATCTATCTCGCCCATTATCTCAACCTTCATCCATTTATAATCTTTTTAAAACGATTTTTTAATATTTATTTTATTTATATTATTATATTTATATTATTATTATATTATTAAATTTTATTTATATTATTATATTCATATTATTATTATATTATTAAATTTTATTTATATTATTATATTTATATTATTATTATATTATTAAATTTTATTTATATTATTATTATATTATTAAATTCTATTTATATTATTATATTTATATTATTATTATATTATTAAATTTTATTTATATTATTATTATATTATTAAATTCTATTTATATTATTATATTTATATTATTATTATTATATTATTAAATTTTATTTATATTATTATATTTATATTATTATTATATTATTAAATTTTATTTATATTATTATTATATTATTAAATTCTATTTATATTATTATATTTATATTATTATTATATTATTAAATTTTATTTATATTATTATGTTCATATTATTATTATATTATTAAATTCTATTTATATTATTATATTTATATTATTATTATATTATTAAATTTTATTTATATTATTATGTTCATATTATTATTATATTATTAAATTTTATTTATATTATTATTATATTATTAAATTTTATTTATATTATTATTATATTATTAAATTTTATTTATATTATTATTATATTATTAAATTTTATTTATATTATTATATTCATATTATTATTATATTATTAAATTTTATTTATATTATTATTATATTATTAAATTCTATTTATATTATTATATTTATATTATTATTATATTATTATATTTATATTATTATTATATTATTAAATTTTATTTATATTATTATTATATTATTAAATTTTATTTATATTATTATTATATTATTAAATTCTATTTATATTATTATATTTATATTATTATTATTATATTATTAAATTTTATTTATATTATTATATTTATATTATTATTATATTATTAAATTTTATTTATATTATTATTATATTATTAAATTCTATTTATATTATTATATTTATATTATTATTATATTATTAAATTTTATTTATATTATTATGTTCATATTATTATTATATTATTAAATTTTATTTATATTATTATTATATTATTAAATTTTATTTATATTATTATATTCATATTATTATTATATTATTAAATTTTATTTATATTATTATTATATTATTAAATTTTATTTATATTATTATATTTATATTATTATTATATTATTATATTTATATTATTATTATATTATTAAATTTTATTTATATTATTATATTTATATTATTATTATATTATTAAATTTTATTTATATTATTATTATATTATTAAATTCTATTTATATTATTATATTTATATTATTATTATATTATTAAATTTTATTTATATTATTATATTCATATTATTATTATATTATTAAATTTTATTTATATTATTATATTCATATTATTATTATATTATTAAATTTTATTTATATTATTATTATATTATTAAATTTTATTTATATTATTATATTTATATTATTATTATATTATTAAATTTTATTTATATTATTATATTCATATTATTATTATATTATTAAATTTTATTTATATTATTATTATATTATTAAATTTTATTTATATTATTATTATATTATTAAATTCTATTTATATTATTATATTTATATTATTATTATATTATTAAATTTTATTTATATTATTATATTTATATTATTATTATATTATTAAATTTTATTTATATTATTATATTCATATTATTATTATATTATTAAATTTTATTTATATTATTATATTTATATTATTATTATATTATTAAATTTTATTTATATTATTATATTTATATTATTATTATATTATTAAATTTTATTTATATTATTATATTCATATTATTATTATATTATTAAATTTTATTTATATTATTATATTCATATTATTATTATATTATTAAATTTTATTTATATTATTATTATATTATTAAATTTTATTTATATTATTATATTTATATTATTATTATATTATTATATTTATATTATTATTATATTATTAAATTTTATTTATATTATTATATTTATATTATTATTATATTATTAAATTTTATTTATATTATTATTATATTATTAAATTCTATTTATATTATTATATTTATATTATTATTATATTATTAAATTTTATTTATATTATTATGTTCATATTATTATTATATTATTAAATTTTATTTATATTATTATTATATTATTAAATTTTATTTATATTATTATTATATTATTAAATTCTATTTATATTATTATATTTATATTATTATTATATTATTATATTTATATTATTATTATATTATTAAATTTTATTTATATTATTATTATATTATTAAATTTTATTTATATTATTATTATATTATTAAATTTTATTTATATTATTATTATATTATTAAATTCTATTTATATTATTATATTTATATTATTATTATATTATTAAATTTTATTTATATTATTATATTCATATTATTATTATATTATTAAATTTTATTTATAATATTATATTCATATTATTATTATATTATTAAATTTTATTTATATTATTATTATATTATTAAATTTTATTTATATTATTATATTTATATTATTATTATATTATTAAATTTTATTTATATTATTATATTTATATTATTATTATATTATTAAATTTTATTTATATTATTATATTCATATTATTATTATATTATTAAATGTTATTTATATTATTATTATATTATTAAATTTTATTTATATTATTATTATATTATTAAATTTTATTTATATTATTATATTCATATTATTATTATATTATTAAATTTTATTTATATTATTATATTTATATTATTATTATATTATTAAATTTTATTTATATTATTATATTTATATTATTATTATATTATTAAATTTTATTTATATTATTATATTCATATTATTATTATATTATTAAATTTTATTTATATTATTATATTCATATTATTATTATATTATTAAATTTTATTTATATTATTATTATATTATTAAATTTTATTTATATTATTATATTTATATTATTATTATATTATTATATTTATATTATTATTATATTATTATATTTATATTATTATTATATTATTAAATTTTATTTATATTATTTTATTCATATTATTATTATATTATTAAATTTTATTTATATTATTATTATATTATTAAATTCTATTTATATTATTATATTTATATTATTATTATATTATTATATTTATATTATTATTATATTATTATATTTATATTATTATTATATTATTATATTTATATTATTATTATATTATTAAATATTATTTATATTATTATATTTATATTATTATTATATTATTAAATTCTATTTATATTATTATTATAACGATTTTTTAATATTTATTTTTTAATATTTTTAATATTTAATAAACGATTTTCTAAAATCTTCATAAGTAACCGTTACCAAGATCCTTAGAGTCAAACTATCAGCATTTAAAAATGCATTTTAAATATTTATTTTCAACATTATTCGGAAATAACCAAAATGTCAACTCATCCTGTTACTATTTATGTTTCTAAACATTTTTGTAAAAGAAGGTGTTTCGTCTGGTTTTGAAAATAAACCAGTACTATAAAAGTTGATCTTGTTCGAATGTTCAATAAAACTGTTAAGTAAGAAAGCATAACAAAATATCACTGAAAAAAAAATTCCATTTTTGAAAGAAGGCATCGGCTTACAGACGCACTGCATTAAAGCAACTCCAAAGCTAAATCCTGCTGGTTCAAGCCTTTCCTCGCTCAGCAAATTTTGAAAACTGCAAATGCCATTCTTTTTGGCATTTGGCTTGTGACGCTCAGCCCGTGAAAGCATTTAAGTATTCAACTAACTCGGAAATACGATAACAAGAAGCAGTGGAAGCTTTATATTTAAGTTAACCTTTAAATGCGTTTGTATACAAAATAAAATCGAATTGCTGTAACAAGTTCGGAGATCACAGAGATTGGAACACTTTCAAAGTTTCGCTCATTCAATTTATTCTTTAAATTCATCAGCTCATTTCTCCCATAAAGTAGCTTTAATGAACGAATAATTATATTTATTTAGCTTAATATATTTCTTGATCACGGAAATATCACAAAAGTCTGCTTTATTAAAGGAAAAACCCCGGGGGGCACCTCGAAGTGAGAATGAGATGTTTCCGGCATGGTGGTTGGACCTCGCCACCCTGGATTGGTTTGGTTTGGTTTGGTTATATTAACGTCCCGTTTGAAGTAACACTAGGGCTATTTTACGACGGACCTCGACATTTTGAACCAAGGTCAGATGACGAGGACGACACCTGAGCTGGCACCCCCCTCTCCACACCACACCACACCAGCGGGAGGACGTTTGGTCATGACGGATTTAACGTGTAACAGACCTCCTTACACGACGGTTCTTCGGTGGAATCGGGTCACGAACCTGAAACCCTCCGGTTCCGAAGCCGAGACCTTAAAAACCAGGCCACCGCGGCCCGCTACCCTGGAAGGTAAACAAATAGGTGGGGGATCTGAATCCTCCCATTCAGTCATTCAGTCTTATGGTTTAAATCCGTGTCCCTTCGTGGTGGGTCGGAGAGTCAGTTGGTTGATTTTATTAAAGGAAGGAACAATCGTAATAAACAGGAAAAATTTACGTTTTTCACTTTCTCGTATGCAAAGTAAAGAGAAAATGTTACAATTTGCAAAACTTTCCAATGCGAGATTTTGACGAATCTCTACTTTTCAGACCACCCTGAGTTCGAAAAACACATTTTTGGAAAACGTCTGTCTCTCTGTCTGTCTGTGACAAAGACAACTCAAAATGCTTTGATAGACGGGAAAAATGTTATATACAGTTTTTTCATCAAATTTGCAGATTTCTGTAAACTTTTGAGCAAATTCTGTTCAGAGGAAGTCTGTCTGTCCTGCTGTTGGAAGTTAACTTGATATCTATACAAAACGAAGAGAGCAGGATAGTTGAAATTCGTTAGACAGATTTAATATCCATACTGAAAAACCTATTAAATTTTTAACTAAATCGTATAAAAGGTTGAATGTCTGTCTGTCTGTATTCCAGAAGCATATAAGCACAGTAACTCAAAAACGTAAAATTTGGTTTGTGACTACAAATGTGGTTCTGTGTCAACTTTTTGTTTCAATCGGTTGGAGAAAAAGTTTCGAAAACACACATTTGAATTTCTTATAATAATTACTGTATTCCAAAGATGAACCGCCAAATCACTCGTCAACGATCGACGACAGATTCTGTAAAAGAGCCAAATGCACGCCAAATGTTGATATTTCATAACTATTTTACTCCAGCGCCATGCAAGGCGTTCTCTTGGAGAACACCTTTATCGCGCGCGAGCGCGTGTGTGTGTGTGTTGGCGCTCTACAGACCAGACCGTCTGATCTACAGGTACCAAATTTGGCACATGTGTACCTTGGAGGTCGGAAATGTGCACCTCGGAGCGATTTTTTTAAATTTTAATTAGAATTTTAATTAATTAAGAATTAAGCCGAATTTTGGCATTTTTCCGCGACAACTTCCGAAAATATGACAGCACAAAGTTGTTTCGTAAATATATTGAAGTTCAAAATAAAAAAATTTTTTCATTCATTCCAATGTTTTGACCTATAAATTAAGTTTCTACTTTTAATGAATTTTTTTTACTAAAATATTATAATCATATTTTCCAGCAATTTATTTCGCACAAAATAAAAGTAAAATTTAACCTGAAAGAGCCCGTTAAGAGTGTATCGGTGCGTTGTCGTCATCTTGACAAAAACTCAAACTGAATGATTAAATGAACTCTTATTGCAAACTAAACCGAGGAAAGTGTCATGTTCAGATCGTGTTTAAATTTAAGCGTAATGTCATGTAATAAATATAAAAGGTGATATTTTTTTCCCCACATAACTCCACGATAACTGATTGCAAGTTAGAGACATACCGTACAATGAACAAATTATCGTAAGACTTCTATAATAATACGAGTTACGTGACTATCGAAATGTGAAGTTTCAGTATATTTTGCTGAAGAAGTTATTAAGGTTCATAAGTATTTAACTGAAAATTTTAGAAAGTATTATTCATGGCGAACCAGCTGGTCCCCAAAGGCGGATAGTAAGCAATAGAATTAAAGCATCATGGCTCTGATGTCTGACAATTTGAGGAAATAAGGTGGAGTTGTAACTAAACTATTTATCTGACATTAAATATAACCAATTTCCCCAACAAACCGTGCACTAGCAAAAAGCGATTAGTTAATTACATAGATATTTCAAAAGAACATCAGAAAACTTTTTTGTAATTATTTTTTTCTCGAAAAGATCAAGCTTCATTTTTATGTCATTTCATACAGCAGCGTTTTGAAAATTACATTTTTCCTTGACTTTCTAATGAAAGTTAATATTTTCTTTACTCTGAGCTTTTGCTAACTAGATGGCAGCACGTGATAAAAACTTGTTTTCCATGCAAGGGAAACGTGTTCCTACATTTTATTTTTATTCAGGTTTAAAATTGCAATTTATATTATCACGCGAGAACACATGATGTTGTTTTGGTTAGGGCGTTTTGAAGCTCGAAATCGCGTAGGCCATGAATAAAGCATAAATGGCAATAATCATCATCATCTTTTAATCGCATATAATTTTTTAAAGACATGACTTAAAAAATGATAATGTTCTCACATGATAACTTGAAATTTTCGATGGTTACTTTCATTTTAATTTTTAAAAATTAATTTTACTCCAATTGCAGTTGCTACTTTTTTTATTTTTGTTTTACATAAAACATAGTTTAGAAAAATGCTCTTAATTTTTTTTAAATCTATTAAAAAATTATTATAAGAAAACAATGGAAATATTTGATTAGATAATTTTATGAATTTTTAATATAACGAAAAAATTAACTATGTGCTATAGTATTTTTGGAAAAACAGCATTCGCTTACTTTCAATTAATTCATTTTTTTAAAAAAATTTCCACTTTTCAATGTTTATATGCGATACTTTAGGAGCTCTAGGTCAAAGAATGTATTTTGTAAAGCGCCATCATACATACATCTTAATTTTATTTATTGATTTAGATTAATTTGCACTTTTAATTTTAGCGCTACCTGACAAGAAGTTTCAGGAATAAGATTTATTTGATTTAGATAAATTTCTAAAAAAATCAAAGTAAATTTGGTGATTTCATTCACCAATAAACAACGTAAGAATTTGCTAAATGGTCTTAAGGCAAGATCTGTTGGTTTTTATAATCTGTTTTGAACCAAAGGATTCAGATGAAAAAGGCGATTCTAAAACGTAAGCGGAATTGAAAAAAGAGGTACCAATGGATCAGCGACTAATCTGAGAATAACTCAATTCTTATCTATCAGATAATTAAAAAACACAACGACTTTAATAAATGAGATTTTACTTGTGATCTAGTAACTAAAATCGTAGTTTTAAGTCAAATTTTGATTTTAATCGATCTAAAAAAAGTATCTAAACTGCATATTCGTTTTTTCTTTCATTATAATATAAAGCATACAATGTTCACGTGCGTGATCCTGAAAACAAAAATCTGAGCTCTTTAGGCAAATATGACCTTGTTTAAGGCTCACAATATTATACGCAGGAACATAAAAGCATGAGCCTTTATATCAGAATATGCGAAACAGTTTCGAGGAAACCACTTCCACTGATTTGCTAACAGACCTGCAATATTATTTCAGAACCCGATATGGCCAATGATTATTCAACTTTTATTGTCTATGAGCATTATTATTTCCATTCCGACTTTTCTAAACAAATTCAATTACAAATAAACCGAAATAAAAAGTAAGTTCGCATCCGAAAAGAATAAAGTAAACTAATGATCGACACAACTTCGATGATCTCTTTTTGCCGCGAACGTTAGTGCTCGTGTCGCCATCTGTAGGGGTCAAATTCAATTATTTGTTCTAAGGAAAAAATCTTGAAGGTTTCCAGAGTTAACCTTTTCTACAAAATTAACACATACGGTACTTTGAAGTAGAACGCTTTAATAAAAATCGATAGTTTATATATAAATAATTAAATCAAAACCAATCCAATTTTTTTTAAATAAACAATTAATAAAAATTATTTAGTAATTCAGATTTTATATAAGTTGATGGCAAAAATTTCTTGGGAATCAAAAGTACTACAGTGATGTTTTAGATTACGCAAGTTTCAAAAGGCCTGTGGTGAAAGCTTATAAGCCAGTTAACAACTACGCTACCCGAGCAATTGCTTTTGTCTCGTGGCCATGTTCCTGGACTGTGAACCACAAGGTCCCAGGTTCTATCCTCATTCGTACCAATTGAACACAGGCCCTAGACTTCAAAAATTTCTTGATAATAGAGAACACTAAAATGAATGACTTAGGTTACACAGTCAATCTTTTGGTTACACAAAAATGTATTATCTTACATTTTTTCCAACTTATGCAACAGCGTAGTGAATAGTAAATTAATAAAAATGATTACAAAAAATCCCTGAAATCATACTCAGAGAATGGGGATCTGAAGATACATTTTTCAATTGTAGAACAAGCCCTTTTTTTTTAAGTCACAAAAAATTCATAATTTTAATTATAAATATAACTATGAGGAATAAAGTATACTTTAAAAATAACTCCATGAAACTTTCTCCTATGTTTTAATTATACTACAGCGTTCATTTTTCTAACAGGTAACTAAATACTTTTTGTTCGATACTTTTTTTTTTAATTTCCTTATTTTGCCGCCAGGAGCGCTGTAGCTTATCGCAATAAATTTAGCCGAGTAACTTGATGTATGCGTTTCTTTTCAGGTTAAAAGAGACGCCGTTTTGAATTTAAAGGACTTCAAAGATCACTCTTTATTTATCATCAAATCAAATCAAAAATCAATCAAAAGAGAGAGAGTATTATCAAATCAAAAGAGAGAGAGAAAGAGTATTAATTAACTACTACATGGAAAATATTTAACTAAAAATAATTATTTACAAAATTTAAACGAAATACTTCAATTTAAAGTTCTTATTTTAGCTATTTTTGCTCATCATTTTTATTTAATAAAGACGTACCTTAAAGTGATGAAGTCACTAATATTTCAAAGTTAATTTGTAATGGTGCAAAAAATTGGGAAAATACATCATTATAAATATTGCCTGCTATCTTAAAATTTTTAAAAGGAATAGTGTTTTGATTTTTGATTTCATTTCGAGATTTAAAATTATGAAATGTATATATTTTTTTCAATTTGACCACGTGCTTATTTATCTCAATAATTATATTTTTGCTGTATTTTTTTTTATTTCACTGGAAAAGCGACAACAAAAAGACACATAAAAAAAAGCTTATTTCTATTTGAAAAAAGTATAGTCTAAAGACATAATAAAAAAAATTTATATTGCTGTCAAAATTTCAAATTTCGATAATACGTGTCGATTTAGGATAGGGGAAATGTTTGAAAAAATGTTGTTACTATTGGGGATTTTTTTTTTCACTCGGTGCGTGAGAAAATTCTGAAAACAACAGTTTTATAGCCCGGGTGTAGAATTAATGAAATAAAAAGTGGGAATTGGATCAGGAAATAAGAGAATATTTTAGAATGAAGTTAATATGGGTGAAAGTAAGATAAAAATTAGAAGATTTGTGCGGGTTGAGGTTCGAACTCGCAACGTTAGGGTTCATAGCCGAGTAACAAAGCCACTAGACAAAAGTGTACACTCTTCTCCGGAAGTTGTTAACTGGCTTATAATGTTACCACTACAACAGTCCCCCACCAGTGAGTCGGTAGAGTTTATCGCGCCAGTTATGGCGAGCGACGAACGTGATTATCGCGCCAGGCGTTATGGCGAGCAACGAACGTTGATATCGCGCCAAGTGTTATGGCGGGCGACGGCGAGCGTGTGTGAATGGTTGCTGCCGGTAGATGGAGCCCCTACAGCTGAATGAAGGATGCGGTTGTTCAGAACCAGGGTCACCAATGTGCGGGTTGAAGGTTCTAACTCGCAACGTTAGGGTTCATAGCCGAGTAACAAAGCCACTAGACAAAAGTGTACACTCTTCTCCGGAAGTTGTTAACTGGCTTATAATGTTACCTCCACAGATTAATTAAGATTTAAATTAGATTAAGAGAAATCATTACCTATATAGCTTACAAACAACATACGAAATAGAGAGAATAAGTCTTGTAGCAGTTACATTACTCTTATCTTCTCTTCTGGATACTAGATGGCGATGCCTGATTAGGCCATCCCATACTGCATTGCGATGCTGAACTGTGAAGCCGTGCTCGTGAATGTCTTGTCTTTGTGCTTGTTTAGTGTGTGAATGTGATTATTAAAAGAAATGTTCCTAAAAACATTCGTCCTGTTGCTTCCTGCATGGATTATAATAATCTAAGTACCACCACGATCTTTAAATAAAAGAGTTATGGAATATTGAAGTAATAATAAATACAAATATATAGTCACAAATACCTTATTTCTCTATAGCTATATTTATGAAATTTTGTGCGATTCCTGCAAGAAATTAAAAAAAAATATTTTGAGAAAATTCATCAGATATTAAGGAAAAGAAAAAAAAATCTATGAATTTCAAAATAATATTATATTTCTTCAGATTGTATTTTAACACAAAAATTTATATACGTAAAATTGTTTCTAATCCCTCCTACAGAAGAAATTTTTTTAATGAAGTCATTGCCTTAATTTTTTTGCTCAGATCCGAATCTAAGTAAAATACATTTACATTTTCAATAGTTATATATAGAAACATTTGTCACTCTGTCAACTATGCAAAGATTTTGTCTGCTTTCGTTATATCTACAAAATATTTTTACGCGCTCTTTCTAATTCATGGTGAATGAAATATTAAAAATGGAAAATGTAATAATTGGAGGACGTTGAAAAGTAACATTAAAAAAATTGCAGAAAGCAAAAAAAAAAATATTGCAGAAAGCTATATATTTTTTATTTTCAGCTAAAAGAGGTTCTGCATTCAGTTAAGATTCATAAAACTGTAATTCAATGGAAGGTGGAAAATATTATCATTATTATTATTGTATCGTTAATTTTTAACTTGGATAAATCAAACATTTCCTGATGTTGATTAAAGATGGCGCCACGATAATTTGTAAAACAAAAGCTAAAATAAATCTTAATAACTGCGGTTTCTGAATTGCGATAGAAATTTAAACTATTATTTTCACAGTAACTAGTTTTGGCATATTAACAATCAGCCACGTATTGATTTATAGCATTCCTGTGGTATTATTACAACACGTATTGCATCTAAAAACGCACTGATTGCACTTTTACATTTGTTAAATGTCGTAAATTTAACATAATTAAAAGTAAGAAGTTTTTCACCCATCTAACTTCGGTAAAGCTTTCAGTGAACAATATTTTAATAATTTTCTCCCAGCTGTAAAGAACATAAAATTGATTTTATTACTTTTTAATTCATGCTGTGAAAAAAAATATTCCCAACTTTAAAAGTGACAGTTAGTGATGCTATAACTTTAATTCTTGTTGCATAATTCCATTTTTTTAATTCTTTATTCGTTATGCTTTTAATGTTAGTACAGAATTTTTATGTGTGTTTCATATTCTTGTTTGTGTTGACTTGAAATTTTTAATTAAAAAATGAAAATGTAATGTTTCATTAACTATTATGAAAAAGTTGCTAATCGTGCACTCGCTATTTTTTTAACTCAATTTTTGTTGCAAATATTATATATTTTAATTGAATGGCGATTTAAAATTTCTATTATATGAGTTTTTAATAAAAACAATTTCGATTAATTTAAAACCATCATTATTTTTTATCATCTTCCAAATGTTATTAACTTCCATAGTTATTTGGTTTATTTTTATATTTGCTTTTCACAAATTTCTACATTTTTATTCATAAATTTCATTAATAAATATAAATTCATTCTTTCTTACATTCAGATTTTTACAAAGGGAATTTATAAATAATTCTTTCGTTTTTTAATTTTGCTAGTTTATTCTACATATTTTAAAACACCCCTTTCTAAGCTTTGAATATAAGAACATTGATATTTATAAGCATAATTTTTAAAGGCCGTTTCGTGGCCGAAGACAGAGATGACACTTTGAATTTTCAATTTCGTTTTATTCCATCCCGTAGAGGCATGATTTATGTACAAGAAGGGCGGGGGAACTAGCGTCTGCTCACTAACGAAACAAGATCAGAAGCGTAAAAGAGGGGAGGGGGACAGTTTTCCATGGTCATTATATGTTATGAGATTCTGATAGGGATTTCTTTACACGTGTCGATTTCGGTAGGGAAATCCAGGTATCTTTTAGAATTGGTTTATGTTAGCAATTTTTATCCCTTTACTCGGAGCGTGGGCGCTATAATTTGAGAAAAACTAATTAAAACTCCTACGAAATATCTGTTCATCATTTCTCTTTCATTATTGTTTTTTTATGATTTATTTCTAATCGAAGATCCTATTACGCATTCCGAATTTTTTTCTTGACTATTCATAGTTTAATTAGAAGACGGGTTTTTATTCTATTAACAATAACTCAGATATAATTGTCATAGATTAATTAATGAAAATTGTGGTAAAAAATTCCATACACATTAGCAGATTGTCCAAAGAAAGATTCTGAAAATTAAATAATTTCAAGTTTAGAATCGCTCTGATGCAAATTAAATGTTTTCCGGTATTCATAGAATTTTAATTTTTGGTAAAGCTTCACTTTTCTTCAAGTAAAGATATTATCATTTTTCATTTATTAATCGATATTCATTGGCCCCACTGGTTATTTGTTTATTAGCATCCTAAAGCCTAAAACTTGGTACATCCCAATAACACTAGACTAAATTTAAGTATTATTTATCTAATAGAAAAGTAATTTTTATTCATAAAATATATTTTTATTTTACCTCCGTAGCATATTTGATATTCCTAGTATAAAAGCAAACGAGTTTTTTTTTTTTTTTTGGAATCATCTATAATATTGTCGCGTAGATAAGTTAGCATAAACCGTGAGTTAGTTAAAGTCAGTGATAACACCTCGCTAATCTGAACTCGAGACTTTATTGAAGGAACTAAACCTTTCATTCACAAGACGAAATGACTCGAAACTCCCAGATTTAGAAAGATGCATAAATTATAAAAACATTCTAGAAATAAAAGAAAGTAAATCAAACACAAAACCATTTTTAGGCAACTTGCTTGCAGTTAGATACGAACTTGCGAACTGCCGCTTACAGTTTATAACATTCGACCTCTGAGCCATTCAATCCGTTTCAAGTTAGAACAAGTTTCGTTCAAAATGAATGATTAATTTGATACAATAAGCTGTTAACACTTTGTTGTACCAGCGATTGCTTTAGAATGCGTTTATAAAATTTAATTATATATATAACATAGTCATGTTAGGAGGTTAGAAACCATCGAATTCAATAATTCCATTCACTTGTTCTCAAACAGAGGATATTTACATATTTTTAGAACGAACTTTATAAAGAATTTCAAAAAACAAACAAACAAATGTTTTGGAAAAATAACTTCTGGAAACAGCTTATCATTTGAAATGAGAAATATCGATTGCTATTTTTAAATTTATTCTTCTTTTAAAGTATTTCAAACAAAAAAGCTGTGGATTGAGGGATATTTTTTTACGTTTTTCGAAAAGCTTTATTTCTATTCCGTAATTCAAAAGCTTTGTGAAATCATAGCATGGAAATTACTAAATGTATAATAAGAACCACTATTAATTAAAAACCGAAAAATTACCTGTCATTTTTTCTATTAAGAAAGAAGATTCTAATCAGAAAATATCTCGGAATTAACGGCTGCCAAAATTAAATGCTTTGAGTTAGATTAAAAGAAAAAAAGTTAACTTTCATTACAATTTATATCTAGAAAACTGTAATTTTCAGCAAGTATTTACATGAAATGACATAAAAAAATAAACATGATATTTTCTAAAAAAAATAATTGCAAAAAAAGTTTTCTGCGCTCTTTCAAAATATTCATATTATTAAATAGTCGCTTTTAGTCAGCACCCAGTTTGTTGGGAATATTGGGTACATTTAATATCAGATAAATCTATTAGTTATTATTTCATCTCCATTTCCCCAAACAATCAGACATTAGAGCAATGCTATTTTAATGATCTCACTTAAGTTCTGTTTATTGCACAATAGACATCAGCTGGTTCGCCGTTATTAACGGCTGCTAAAAATTAAACATTTTAAGAAACTTTGCCTCAATGATTTCAACAACAAACTACTTTTAAATTACTTAACATTTACGATATGGAATTTACGTATACCATTCTGGGGCCTATTTCTTGCTAACTATGATAATTCTGATGTTAATTATTTTTCTTTATTTCTTACATTATTTAATTAAATAATAAAAATTTATGTCAATATTTACAGCTTTTTGATTTTTTGATCGGCCTTAGCTTTACTTCATCTTATACATCCGAAAATATTCCAGTTTAAAGTGTAAATATTTATATTTTTAAAGACGTTGGTTTAAATATTATAAGATATATCGTTTGATCTTCATAGATCTTTAAAACGTCCTTCTTAGTGAAAGATCATGTGATGTTACTGAATCTTTTTCCTATCAATAAGGATGATCTAGTTGCCTTTAGTGACCAGTTGGTTCGCAGGGTATGTTGGTTATATGTAATTCCAGCTAAATTGTTTAAATATATTTATGTTCTTTAAGTACGTTATGTTCTTTAAGTACATGAACCTTTTTCATGGAAACCAGTCCTATGACGTCATAGTTCTATTAAAAACATAAATATTCGGTTCAGCCATTTTCTAAATCTCGCTATATTGCAACTTCACTTTCTTTTTTATCTTGTAAATAACAAAGAATCTTTTCTTTTTTTTTCTTCAACAACTTAAAAAATTACGCGATTAAATATTTGATGAAACAACGGAAATGATTTCAATTCCAGGACAACAACGTAATCCATCGTTGGAAATCAGGCAAAAAAATATTTTAAAAATTGCAAAAATTCAGTAAAGATTCACATGATTATTAAATTGGTAATTTTAAAAATACCATTTTTTTAAATTTTGAAACGATATAAAATTCATTTTTGTTGCCATCATATTTTCTGAAGTTATCGCAGAAAAACTTCAGAATTTCGTTTAAATTTTAATTAATTAAAATTCTAATTAATTTTTTATTATTATTATAGTAAATTTAAAAGATAAATTTGGGAATGTTGTTTAAGAGTAACAACTGAAATTTAAGAGTTAACGTGTTTTGTAATCCCTTGGAACTCCTTTTTAAAAAATGTTTTTAAACTCCACTGTTCACAGCTTTTATTCTTTCTGCATTTAGGGTTCATTTTACATAATACAAGCAAAATGTAAAGTATTTTCTATACAGAACATTTTTCAAATAATTAAGTATTTTTTAGACAAAAACTCTTATCAACCATCAATTATAATTTTTTTTTCTTCTAATTTACTTAATAAGACATACTCCGTCATAAATAAGTACTTTTGAAGTACATTTTTCTTCTTTAATTGTATTTAATAATTCTAAATGACGTGTCTGATGTTCCGCTTTAATTAATGGTTCTGAATCTAAACTATTAATTTACTTCGCTAGTGCGAATGCATTATTCATAAATTACGCGCAATTAATTTACGCATTTCAGAGCCTATTTAAGAGCTCAGCGAGAAGGGAGTAATTCGAATTCCAAATTAGATTTTTTTTGTTGTTGTTTAGGCAGGAACAAATGACATATGTTTATGCACAAATAAATTCTTATTAATGATTTTGGACTTTTCGGGAAATACTTGAAATATTTAATTACGGGGTCATTCATGTGACGTCAAAGAAATGTGAGAAAATAGGGGCTTTATTATTTAGATTGGATGTGTTTATCACAAATATCTTAGGCTTTTTTCAGCAATATTTTTGAGTTAAAAAACGATCGGGAATTTTTTCCTCCGCATTTTTTATGAACTCGTATAAAATGACATGAAGATTGTGTGTGTGTGTGTGTGTGTGTGTGTGTGTGTGTGTGTGTGTGTGTGTGTGTGTGTGTGTGTGTGTGTGTGTGTGTGTGTGTGTGTGTGTGTGTGTGTGTTGTCAGTGTCAAATTTACAGCTTAGTAAAAAAAAAAACCGAGAAAGTAATTTGAGCATTTTCCGTCAGACCAGTTGTTTTCAAAATTTGATTTGCAGCAAAGAGATCCGAACATCAGTAAGAAAGCATTAATGTCATCAGTGAATCAGTTGGTCCTACTTTCTCATATGCGAGGTATATATGAAGTTAGCTACTTTAGTTACATTAACATACTGTTTAGAAGCAACACAATGGTTATTTGGGGACTAATCTAGTAATTTTGATCTCATCCAGACGACAAGGATGCCACCCGTGTTGTCATCCTGCTCTCCAAATTTCCGTACCACATTAATGAGAGAATATATGGTCCAAAACATGGAAATTAATCAGAATCATGCCCACATGCACGGCGATATTTTAGATGAATCAGGTCTCGAACTTGGAGCCCACCATCCTTGAAGCCCAGATCTTATCGCTAAGCTACCGGAACCTCGAGGAAAAATACTTTTATGAAATTATGTCTGTCTGTGTGTCATCATGATAACTATAAAAAGTTTTGAGATAGATGTGTTACAATGATATTTTATAAAACTGCTGGGAATTCAGTCGTTTGATATTAGAGTATTGCAGTGGAAATGATGATGAATAAAAAGTCTCCAAAGATTGGGTCCGACAAAAGGAAAGATTTAATTTAAATACAATTTATTACGAGGAAATAGAATTGAACACATGATGAACTATTTACAGATATGACGGGAAAAACTTATAAAACCATAAACGGTCATTACAGGACCTGAGACCAATACCGAACCAAAACATCTTACAAACATAACGACACGTATTTATCTCGTGTCTTAATTCTAAAATTTTTATATTAGCTACAGTTGCTAGGTTACATAAATGTCAGATGCGATACCGATTAAATAGTTAAATGTTTAATGTCACGTGAAGTGATTTACTCATACTAATGACTCACAAAAGCAGGTTCAAAATGCATTGCATCATTTTTTCAATAAAGTACGGGAGACAAAATAATTTGGAATTTATAACCTTAGTGCCGAAATTTCCTAACAAGATGGATGAGATTTGGTACCACCAGACCATCTTGACTACTGCGACCCACCCTGAGGCACACGGAAAATTTGAATGACCAGACCGCTGTGACAAAATTGTCTGGAACTGAGGTTCAGTCCTAAGGGTCACCCCCGACCACGGCACAGCCCTTCCTGTGAGAAGTACATTCCATCATCAGTAGGGAGGTAGCCGACCCAACACCATCTCTGTATCCTCCATGGTAGCGTTAACCAACCACCAATATGGAAGCTTTTCATCTTCATATCTAAGGTGTCCCCCATTGGGAAATAAAATTTAATATTGGGAAAATTTGTAGATTTCTCTCAAACTTTGAATCAAGTCTATTCAGAGAAAGTTTGTCTTTTTATCCAAATGCAAGTGAACTTGATTATTACCCAGCAATAGCAGCTAGATGGATGAAATTTCGTACATAGATTTTGTATCTAAAGTGAAAATCCGAATCTGTTTCTAAACTAAATACGCCACCTAACGACGTGTAGATTGTATGCGTATAAATGCGAAAACTTAAAAACAGGACGTATATTAAAAATTAAATTTTAGTATGTGGTCTTGCTACTAAAATTACAATTCTGTATCGAATTGTGGTTTCAAATTGTCCACAAAAGGGCGTTCAAAATGCATATTCAATATTTTCATTATATTAAGAAGCACAAAACTCTCAAGTGCAGGGCTCTGAAAGTAAAAATCTGAGCTCTCATGGCCATATTTCTTTTTATCTTTGAGAGAGTGAAATAAATTAAAACCTTTAAAAAAAATTCGCAAAAACGTTTCGAGGACCACTTGATTCCCAAACAGATTTTTTGGGACAATATTAAAATATGACTGATTTTATTTGTAACCCTTATTTTCGAAACTTAAAATGCCATCCAATGGCAGCAAGTATGTCTCGTTTTGGCTTTCTTATATGCAAGCTCAGAAGTTCCAAGATTTTAAAGCTTCATTTCCTTTTTAGAGTGAAAATAATAAATACGCACTTACCATTGATAGATTTGGTACAAAACTTAATCCTGATTTACAGTTCTCCAGCAAATGTCACAGATTTCATAGTACACATTATGCAATTTTCTTCTCTGATAACATCTTCTCTCATCTAGAATGAAAGCGGTTCAAAGATCTCTTTCTACAATAGTTAAGATTTCGCTGACAATAATAGATTTTCATAACTACATTTCGTTAGCTGTGATTAAATATGATTTTTTGTCTTTTATAAAAAAAATCAAAGAAGAATTATCAGGAAGATACTAATAATCCTTCTTTTAAAGAATCAGTAAATATAATCGTCCACTGCTGCCTGTAACGCTAGGCGAAATTTAAAAACATTATATCCCCGCCTCTTTTATCCGTGTCATAATAGAACAGCAAGTCACAACTTCCATTTTGGCGCGAAACAACCTAACGATGTTTTTTTTTTCTGTATGTTTCAAGTTATTGATTTATCAAAGTATGAATAAAACCGGCCAGTATAACCTGGTTGGTAGAGCGTTGGATTCGCGTCCTTTAGGCGGCCAGTTCGAACCCCGCCGGCCGAAGATTCCCCTCGTGCTTGGTGGCTGACGCGTGTATAAATCTGTCGTGGTCACTAAATCCTCCATGTCGAGAGTAATACAATTCGGGGGATCAGGGGTGATCGTTCTCTGATTCAGGTCTAAATTACGACCTGTGGATGCGTGAATGAAGTCCACCCCGTAAAAAGGGTTGTGACGTGTGTAGCTAAGTCGTTCTCTTGGCCCTAGATGGCGCTACTATAAAAACAAGAGACGCTCCCCCACCGGCTTAAAATCGCTGTCTTCGTAACAGCGGGCTTGTCCATGGCTAGTGATCTAAGAAACAACAACGAATAAAACTAAACACGAATAAATAATATTTATGCTAGTTTATTATGTTCTCGTTTCACGAGCCAAATTGCAGGTCCTTCTTAATATTTTCTTTCAGATTTTTCCACTTTCAATTGTGTATTTTACATTGCATTTTTTTTCTTCTGTTAGTGGATCACTGTTTGTTTCAAACCGATTTTAGTGATTTAGTTTTGAACTGAGTGTCCATGAATATTAAGGGTGGAAAATATCCAAAGTAAGAAAACAAAACTTTTTAATGTAACTATATATTTGAATTACAAATAATAGTCTGAAAAACGCTTTGAGCTAGATAAATGAAATTCGGTATATGGTCTTTATACCAAATTTGCAGATATTTATCAAATTGCTAGCAAAACCAATTCAGAGGAAGTCTGTCTGTCCAGCTGTTCGAATACAAGTTAACACGATAACTACAAAATGAAGACAGCCAGACAGATATATTCGGTACACAGATTTAACACCTATAGTGGAGACATCTGTCAAATTTTGAGCCAAATCAAACTAATGGTTAACCGCCTGGACTTTTAGAAACATGTAAACCTGATTTTGTGACTATAATTGTAGTTTCTGCATCAAGTTTTGGTTTCAATATGTTGGGAAAAACGCGTCTGAAACACAAATATTTTTATCCTCATGCCAGGAATAAATCGCCAAGGATCGCACAACAGATTCAGTAAAAATGCCAAATTTACGCCAAAGGTTACTATTTCGTAACTGTTGAGCGCCAATACTGTGCAATGCGTTTTCTCTCTGACTCAAGGTCACAATTTTTCACAAGGTCACACACGAGGGATAACATCTTTGTTGGAGAGTACGTGAGAATAGTTATAGATAACCGTTCCTGTTAGCTCAGTCATCGAAATTCAAAGATTTTAAAAACAGGATAACAATCCCAAAACTATATTTTCGGGATCAAGGAGATTTGAAAAATGAGAGAAAAAAATCATTAAGGAATTTTGCGCCTCCAGTTAGTGCATATTACAGGACCCCTTCTAAAAGTACTTAGTTTAACATTTCATTTTAACTTAATCAACATGGAAATGTTAGTTCCATCTATGAAAACGTAGTACACTGTTACGAAAATCGTTCGGTGAATCAAATCCTTTGGATTATTGAAAATGATGCTTTATTGAATGAAAATTCCAAAATACACAAAGCACAAATGACTTTCAGAGAAAGACTGAATCCATGTGTGAGCGCCTTGCCTTATATAGTCTCCCGATAGGGTATAATAATACGTGGAATTCTCCAGATCTTAATTCGTTAAAGAGATAGGATCATAACGGATTTTTCAGAAATTTCACTTTTTATTGCCAAAATCGCTGAAATTGAAATGCCATTTTGAATCCATCAAGAATTTCTGTAAATCTCTCTTTCCAACTAAGAGATTAAAGTGTCGAGTAAATAACATTACAGATTCATAACAATATTTGTTATTTAGTTAGTTTTTATTATTTGATATGTATCTTGAAAGAATTAATTATAATTATCAGTTGATGATTTCTTTACATAAACATAAAGCCATATAATTATTTTGATACATAACACAAAAATAATACGAGTTCAAACAAATAAAATATTTAAAAGGTATTATTTGCGAAATATAATATAGCATAATCAGCAAAATTAAAAATTAATATTCTAATGTATTACAAATAAGTAATTAATCATACTTGAATTTATTGATCAAAAATTTTAATAACTTTTTGTATGCACATTATCTATACTTATAATAAAGCTCAATGTGTGTGTGTGTGTGTGTGTGTGTGTGTTGGCACTCTACAGGCCAGACCGTTTGACATACAGCTACCAAATTTGGTACATGTATACCTTGGAGGTTGGGAATGTGCACCTGGGGTTTCTTTTTTCGAATTTTTAATTAGAATTTTAATTATTAATTAAAAACTAACTTTCCCGCCAAAAAAATCTTCCATTTTCCCCAGCGCCAACTTTTCCGCCAAAAAAATCTTCCATTATCCCCAGGGCCAAACGAGATCTTCCATTTTCCCCACCGCCAACTTTTCCGCCAAAAAAATCTTCCATTATCCCCAGGGCCAAACGAGAAAGGCTTCAGTTTTTTTTTCTCCCAACAGTAATGAGGCTAGGGTTAAAATTTTTCGGCGGATTATTTCAATCGGTTCTGTTTATTTTCTTAATGTTTGATGCATTTAAAATTAAACATTGTTAATGAATCAATCTTTCAGATTCATTCTGAAGTACTTTTGAATTAAAATAAAACAGAATAAAGGAAATTAAAAATTTCTAATCCGCATAGCGTTACCCCAACTGGCGTAGAAAAAATCACGTATTTGCGTTACGTAACCGGCGAAGAAAATTCACGCATGCGCATTCTGTTCTGATTGTTGCCATGACAACGTTATCAATGGATGATTTAAATTATTTTTGGGTTAGTTGCATGCTTTTGTAAGTAAATTGTATTTATGTTAGTTATATATTTTTTGTATATGCTTATAGTTTTAAGTACATCGTTTTTTAAGTAGTTTTTTTAAAACCTATTTTCAACCGTTTATTTTAAACGATTCGTTTTATTTTCTTAGTGTTTGATGCATTTAAATTTAAACATTGTTAATTAATGGATCTGCTCATAATGAATCTAAGAAAATTTTGTTGACCAACTCTTGAGATATTACATAAATTAAAAAAGATATTCTTTAGTGCCCATAAAGTTTAAACGCTGAGTGACTCTATTTTCAGTAATCAGATTATAAAAAAATGCTTTGTTTCAGTAAAAAATATTATTATATTAATGGAAGATAAATTCTTTCCACTTTAATTTAAAGAATAAATTCTACGGGTGCTAACAGAAAATGAGAGAGATACATATTACGTTATGACTGAAGGCCTTTATAATTTTATGAATGAATTATATGACTATCAAAATTTGAAGTTTTAAAATATTTTGATGAAGAAGCTATTAAAGTAGAAATTGCATAAAATATTTAATTATTAAAATTTTAACGAACATTAAGATTGGCGAACCGGCTGGTCGCCAAAGGCGGCTAGTGTCTTAATATTTTATAGTTCTCTGAATTTTTTTTAACTCATTTATTTAGCAATTAACCCTTCTTTGCAATATTGTGGAAATTTCCATTATAACATTTAGTAAACAAAAAATTGTACTCAAAACAGGTGTACTGTAAATTGGTTGCTGTTGGCAACTTTTTTTCCCGACTAATTACGTAATAAGGAACGTAGCTGTCAAAAAAAGTCAAATGTCACAATCATTATAGAGGATTTGAACTTGTCATTCCGCTGTTCGTTGTGGTTGGAACATGCGATTTCTTGAATATTTTTTGTAACTAATCTGAGATTTTTTTGTTAATAAAAGCGGTAATGATTGGAGAAATTTAGAAGAGAGGAGAATTGAGGATTTTATACTGAGCTTTACAGGTAAATTTGCATGAGATGGATATTTCCATCATACTGTTTTTTTAATTATTTTATATTATATATTTGTACTGCAATTTTTTAAAACATTTTTCCATTATTCTAGAGCATGAATCATATCACCCTGATATATTTCACAAAAAAGAAAAAAAAATCATGCAAAGAAGGTTTAAAGACTTGCAATTACCAACTACCTAATCGAAAATCCGATCTGATTTACAATATTTTACATACTTTTTATACAAGTAATTATTTTTTTAAATAATTGTAGATATTTTAATCGTCCTGCAAACCCAAAAGATAAACTATTGTGGATATTACGTAAATATAAGCTTCATATTAGGCAGCATTAACGCCCTTCTATTAAATCGGATTTTTGATTCTTTGACGTCATAATGAGCTTAAAATAGAGATCAGCAGCTATTTTTAGCGTACTATGATGGCTAAGAATGTGAATTGTCCTTGTGAATTGACCTTGACTAGTTATACCCTGCCTTAAATAAAAACCAGTTCGATGTGTATTTTGGGTAGCATTATACAACAGATAATTCTTCCCGCTCTTTAAAGACGGCGACTCATTGATTTCGTAGCAGGCGATAATTTTTATTGGCTTTGTTTTACATAATCAGATACAAAAAATAATATGAATTTTGAATAGAAATAAAACCATCTTATGTTCAATGTATAAAAAATTAATTTTTAGAGGCAGTATATATTATGAGATTGCAACACAAGAATTATAAAAAAAACAATATCATTCAAAAATTTGTGAAAAGACATTTCCTTTCAGAACAAAAATTTCAATAAACATTTTTTTTTTCAAATAAATATTTATAAAAAACGTAAAATAATCAATTTCAATGTATAAAAAAGGATTATATTGGTAAATTTTTACAAATCTTCCAATCTTGCAGTTATTCTTCTGTAAAATCAAAGCGGAGGAATCCATATGATGTAATAATGAGAACCTACTGAGGGGTCATCTGTCATCTAAATGAACATTGTCTTGCGGAACATCGTGTTGCCATCCTTTTTTCCCCATAGCGAGATGCGGAACGGTTTCCAAAATTAAATTAGAAGGGAAATTATGTTTCCTCTAGTCTTAAATTATAAGAAAGCAAAATTTAATTGAATTCAATCTAGATTTTCATAATTAGATTGTGGAATACACATACATAACTCCCGTGGCTTTTCTGAAATTAATATGACTACATAAGAAATTAGACTTTGTAATTTTTTCAGCAGTATATTTACTGATTCAAACAAAATAAATAAATAAAAAAATTTACCTCATTTAAAATATTTTCCTATGGAAAGTATGCATCTACCTAACGGTAAAAAAAAAATCTATTATAGGGCCTATAGTAGCGGTTAATACGTAATATACACATATATGTAAACATAACTTTAACAGTGTGTGGCAGAAAAGATGGAACTTTTTCGAAATTTGAATTTTGGTTTATTTCATCACGGTAGTCATAATTTACACAGGAAAAAGCCTATGATAAGCTGACGTCTGTTTACATCGCAGTACAAGAACGAAGTGACAGAAATTTTACCTTTCAGTGATTTTACTATGAGATTTTGATAGGAATTTCTTAGGTACGTTTATATTCAGGAAAGGGAATCTTAGGCATCTTTAAAAGAGTGTTGAAAGCATGAGGGATATTTATCCCTTCTCTCAGAGCATGTGAAAACAATAAAGTCATCAGTTTTCTAGAACGGGTGTTAAAAATAATTAAATAAAAAAAAATGGGAATTCGATCATGAAATAAGAGAACATTTTAGAACGAAATTAATATGGGCTAAATTAAGATAAAAATTAGGAAATTAATTATTTAAATCTTAAATTCCTAATTGAATTAAATTAGGACTTTAATATTTAAATTATGTTAGAAAATATCATTATAAAGAAATCGCTCTTATTACATATTAACGAATGGCAACAGCTAAGTGCAAGCAAATCATTACACGAACGTTTCAGATTGTTTCATTGAATGCTTTTAGAGTCTCACTTAATTCAGTGCTTCGCTAATTAATGAAGCTGCGCAATATAATTAGAAATATTTTTAAGAGGGCCCGCAGAAAACTCTATTCCCTAAGCAAAAAGGATACGAAGAATTATTAGTCGAAGTTGAAAAATTTTTGTCAAACAAAGGCGTCAAAAATAGGCTTAGCCCTCGACAGGTGGGTGCTTATGGAAATTGATGGCCTTATCTTTCTAAACTTAGTACCTCACAAAAATAGTTTTTGCATTATCCAAAGACTTAAAAAATTACCTTTACATCATTTCTGTATAATATTTTCGTCATTTTTATTAATTTTTTAAATATTATACACAATTTGCAACAATTCATTTTTAATATTTTGAAATTCAAACTCAGCCATCAAAACATTGAAACATTTGCTTTTGCTCTTGTTAAACTTTAGATCAAAAAATTACCTTCTTTGAACAGTAATTTTAAAGCAGGATTTTCACTTTCGCTTTTATTTCGTAATATATACACTTTTTAATATGCATGCATTATGATTTGTTTTGAATTATTCAATTAAAGTCATATTTTCTGGCCTTATCAAAAGACAAGGTAAAATTTTTCAAAAAAATATATGCAATCCACATTAATGTTTAATAGCTAAAAAGTAAATAGTTTATACAAACAGACTGGTCGCCAAAGGAGGATAGTATATATCATGTAACAGGCGTTATTTACGATCAGCTAGATACTAGGAATTATGATTGTCTCAGTTATACTTTAAATCCCTTGTGCATAATTGTGATGCTCATATCGTGGCTTTTTCAGAACAAATATTTTTAATTTTTATTTCTAACTAGCCGCCTTTGGCGACCAGCCGGTTCGCCAATCTTAATGTTCGTTAAAATTTTAATAATTAAATATTTTATGCAATTCCTACTTTAATAGCTTCTTCATCAAAATATTTTATAACTTCACATTTTGATTGTCATATGATTGATTCATAATATTATAAAGGCCTTCAGTCATAACGTAATATGTATCTCTCTAATTTTCTGTTAGCACCCGTAGAATTTATGTCTTATATTAAAGTGGAAAGGATTAATCTGCAATTAATATAATAATATTTTTTACCGAAACAAAGTATTTTTTTGTAAAATGATTACTGAAAACAGTCACTGAGCGTTTAAACTTTATGGGCACTAAAGAATATCTTTCTTAATTTATAATATTATAAAGGCCTTCAGTCATAACGTAATATGTATCTGTCTCATTTTCTGTTACCTCTCGTAGAATTTATGTTTTAAATTAAAGTGTAAATGATTAATCTGCAATTAATATAATAATATTTTTTACTGAAACAAAGCAATTTTTTTTATAATCTCATTACTTTAACAGAGTCACTCAGCGTTTAAACTTTATAGGCATTAAAGAATATCTTTTCTAATTTATGTAATATCTCAAGAATTTGTCAACAAAATTTTCTTAGATTCATTATGAGCAGATCGATTCATTAACAATGTTTCATTTTAAATGCATTAAACACTAAGAAAATAAAACGAATCGTTTAAAATAAACGGTCGAAAACAGGTTTTAAAAAAACTACTTAAAAAACGATGTACTTAAAACGATAAGCATATACAAAAAATATATAACTAACATAAATACATTTTAATTACAAAAGCATGCAGCTAACCTAAAAATAATTTAAATCCAGTCCGCATCCGTTGATAATAATTGTCAACACAATGCGGAATTCAGAACACAATGCGCATGCGTGAATTTTCAACGCCAGTTACGTAACGCAAATACGTGATTTTTTCTACGCCAGTTGGGGTAACGCTATGCGAATTAGACATTTTTAATTTCCTTTATTCTGTGTTATATTAATTCAAAAGTACTTCAGAATGAATCTGAAAGATCGATTCATTAACAATGTTTCATTTTAAATGCATCAAACATTAAGAAAATAAACAGAATCGTTTGAAATAATCCGCCGAAAAATGTTAACCCTAGCCTCATTACTGTTGGGAGAAAAAAAACTGAAGCCTTAATCATTTGGCGGTGGGGAAAATGGAAGATTCTTTTGGCGGGAAAGTTAGTTTTTAATTAATAATTAAAATTCTAATTAAAAATTCGAAAAAAGGAACCCCAGGTGCACATCCCCGACCTCTAAGGTATACATGTACCAAATTTGGTAGCTGTAGGTCAGATGTTCAGGCCTGTAGAGTGCCAACACACACACACACACACACACATTGAGCTTTATTATAAGTATAGATATAGATATAGATTGAGGTAGATATTCGTATCGCTTCATTTAATAGCCTTATACTTGGTCTCTTTTTCATCATGCACATAAACCTTCCTGATGAAATCAACTCCCATGATCTCACAATGAAAAAATAAAAACATATCTATATGGGTAATACGTTTTTCATTTGCACCCCATCTTTCTGTACAGTAATTTACATCTTTCTTCTTTTACAGTAACTTTAGAGTTAGCTATTACTACTACTATTATTATTATTCATTTAAACTTTGGAGATAAGAATCAGAATCGTTCTTTCATTTATCAGGAATAGAAGAAAAAAATCAAGTGATTAAATATTCAACAATATAATGAAACCCATTTGAATTATATTGTAGAAAATTATACAAAAAAGTGTTTTTTAATCATTGCCAAAACTCAGGGAAAAAATTGCATGACAAATACAATGACACCATTTAAAATTTCCCGAATTTTAAAGCGGCAAACGCATTGTGTTTCGTGCAATCGCATCTTCGGAAGCGAGATAAAACTAAGCCAGATATGGTGGCAAAACGCCAAAATGTGGCTTAGTTTTTAATTATAGTTGAACCTGACTTGGCGAGCATAATTCGTTTCCGAATCTTACTCGCAATGCGAAACATTCGTTAGGCGAAACAATTTTATCTATAGGAATCCACGTAAAAAATAATCCATACGTACAAATACTCAAACTAATTTTTAATTATAATTAACAAAACTCCTTTATTCCACTATAAGCCTATTGCTCAGTTGTGTCTATTATTTCTTCCTCTCCTGACCAAGTCTTTGCTGTGGAACAGAATACAACTCCATAAGTTCTTCTTTAGTTCTGACTATATTCTTCCAACAATTCAATGTCCCACGCGAGGGGGGGGGTACCTCGTAATGGAGAAGGAGAAGATTCCGGCATGGTAATTGGTTCTCGCCATCCTGGTGGATACACAAAAAAGTGAGGGTCTGGCGCCTCCAATCGATGACGAGATTTACTTCATAAGGGAAGGGTTGTACCATGGCCGGTGATAACCCTTAGAACTAAACCACAGTTCCCGCCAGCGTTGATGTTGTGGTGGACTGGCCATTCAGATTTTTCCGTGTGCCATCCTCAATGATGTCATAACTACTCACTCCTACCCCTATACCCTTGAACAAAGACACAATTTTGTCGATGAAGGCAATACATGCATTTGCTCAAACACTTAGGGGTTCGCGTTAGACAACATTATTCTGTCGAAAGTTCTTCCATGTAAATATAATTACTCTCTTCAAACAAGCGCTCAATATGGATTCATGCATGGCAATTCATCATGTGACATCCCGGTGTTCCCCTTCCACTCATTTTGCGAAACATCGCTCAATAAGCGAGTCACTTTTTTCACATTTGGTTTTGCTCTTAAGCGAAGTTTGATGTTAATTTAAAAAAATTGCTCCTATGTGCATATTCCAGTTCATCTAATTTTGAACTAAATTTGGTATCTCTAAATCAAACGTTCTGATTTGAAGAGCGCCAACACATATATTCATTAAGTTTTAATATTAGCAGATAACTTGTCATTTTAATGAGCGATACGTAATACGAAAATGCAAAAAATTGTGATCTCAACTTCATATACTTTCACTGCATGGGACACTTTTCGTTTCACCTTATTGTAACAGTACATATATATGCATTTTATAGTAATATTTATTCCATTAATTATTTATTACTGCAGAGTACGTTGTCACTTTTTTTGCATCCAAAACTGTAGATCTTTATTAAATAAAAAATAAAGACAGACAGACGATAAATTCATTGACGAATTTAATTCAAATGAGATGTGAACTTAGATGCTTCATTTGCGTACCAAATTTTAACTATCTATTCTTAGTTTTTGTAGTTATGGTATTCATTTGTTTTCGGACAGTTGGGCAGATAGGCTTCCTCTAAATGGATTTCATTCAAAATTTGAAAGAAATCTAGACATTTGGTATATAAATAGTATACCAAATTTCTTCGGTCTAGCTCGAAGCATTATCGTGTTTACAAACGGATGTCATTCCAAAAATGTGTTTTTCTGACTTCGAGATATCTGTAGCATGGTGATTTTTCAAAATCTCTAGTGCGAATATTTTATGGATTTCAGTACTTTTTAATTACTTCGTACACGAAAAGATAAAAAATTAGTAAAAATAAAGAATGAAAGTAATTTGTAAGGACATTTTGTTTATCATCATTGGTAGGAGCAAACCGTCAAAGAAAATTATTGCAGTAGGATGGCAATACTGACTACGAGAAAAAAAAATTATGTACAATATCTACTTTTAAAATCTACTCCTTAGTTTTGTTCATAAATTTTAACAAATCTTCATTGATAATTACAGCAGATTAAATCTGCTTAGATCTGAAAAATTTTAGAGTCTCCTAACTTACGACCCCGTCTTATTACGTACAATTTAACTGTGCAATCAAAGCCTAGAAATCTCTACCGCGCTAAAATAAAGTTCCGTTTGGAAAATATCTAAGATTTATCTGACACTCAAGTAAAGCATTACACTTTGAATACGTATCCTTACGGGAATGGTTTTCTTTGTCATAGAATGGCAATCCAAAAGTGTTTCTGCCAATTTTCTAGAAGTCATTCTTGCTTGGTTCCGGGGAGATTCAATTATGAACTGAAATTGGTATTTATACATACAGCAACGGGAGAGTAATCATATTTAAATTTATGAAATATTTCACAGAAGTTGCACTTTTTTAGAATTTATTCCTAACCTAATTAAACTATAGCGTTCGATATTTTTTACTATAATTATTTTGTGACGATTACAGTAATTTCTTTCTGTAGATTTCGTATCTACGAAAGTAATTTGATGACAAAAAAAAGGTAATTTAAAAAAAATTAAATAAGAAAATTCAATAAATAATTATATAAGAAAGTAATTTAAAGTAAAGTAAATTTGACAAGAATATTTTCATTGCCAAAAATGATAACGATTCATCCCCCCCCCGCCACTTCAAAGCGGAGCTTTAAAGTATGGCTGCGATGCCAAATGCCTCATACATGAGGGAGTGTGAACCAATTTCACTACTTAGTCCTGTTCTCTCCCTAAGATTTTCGGGCCGCGGTGATAAAGTCTCGGCTTCGGAACAGGAGGGTTTCAGGTAAAAGACCCGATTTCACCCAAGAAACGCCGTGTAAGCGGGTATGATACGCGCTAAATCCGTAGGGGAAAAACTTCCTCCCGCTGGTGTGACGTAGAAGTTTGGAGAGGGAGTGTCAGCTCAGGTGTCGTCCTCGTCATCTGACCGCGGTTCAAAAGTACGAGATTCGTCCGAAAATAGTCCTAATGTTGCTTTAAAACGGGACATTAACATAAACTAAACCCCCTAAGTTTCACGTGAGTTAGTCAGTGTAGGTATTGGAAAGGAACGAAATAGAATACACCATTGCATATTAGCTAATAAGGAACATGGATATTAGTTAAGTTGGAGATTCTATTCTCTATGAAAAAGGTAGCCATTTTGCGCACTTAAAAGGTTAGAGAAAAATAATACTAATCGGAACTGCTATGCAAGTATGAAATAGAACTTGGAATCCAAATATTGGAAATTTTTGTACTGGTACAAAGTGTATTTTCTGATCAGGGCTATGTGAAAGCGTATTTGCTATTCCAACCCATATATGGAGATAATATGTTCCCTCATAATATGTTCTGATATTGTTCCGAATATTGTCTGAACACGCGCACGTGCTTTTCGGCACGCTTTGTAAATTGCAGTAAACTACTTTAATTGAATATTTTGTGTTTTAGTATCCGATTACGGGGCGAAATATTTTTTTTTAATAAATGCATTTCATATTAATAATTAACAGGCGAAAAACTCAATAATCTTGGCGGAAAACTGGTCGCCAAAGGCGGCTAGTTTCCTTTATTATTCTTAGTGTTTATTTTACATAGTATTTAAATTGCTAAAATTTTATAATTATTTTCATCAGAATAAAACAAATCATTACCTACCCACTTTTTCATGCTGTATTTATTTAGCACTAAAATCAGTGCTTGATTAATATGGCAACCCTATGTACATAAGTGAAATTTAATTATATAAGAGTCATCAATCTTTTTCAAACATTTATGAAGATTTTTTTTTATCTAAATTAATAAGCTAATTTTTTTTTCACTTGGTGAAACTGCTGAGGTTTTTTTAGCACAGATTATAACCCAACATTGGGCATGCTATAAACACATCATTAAACATTCTATTCCCAACGTTTTTCTCACACTTGCATCACAATAGCAAATAGATAAAAAAAAATCCTCGCTAAAAAATTAAAATGCCGCACGGCGGCATTAAAAGCAGAATAAAGATCTCGTGATATCTTCACGTGATCCATTCAAGTACATTCATTCCTGCGTTTAAAAGTGCCATTAAGAATGAAATTAGATGCTTGCCGCAGAGGCTTCTGGGAATTTTTGATGCATAAAAAAATACGTCATTATCATTAACGATCATAGTCTACTTGTTGATGCTAAACAGAACGCAGATGTTGCATAACGTTCGTATTCAGGTTGTTTTAAATTCGTAGAATCCTTTCCAGCGCACACACTCGTGTGTTCTGTTCTCCGTCAAGTTATAATTTAGAACACGTGTTACTTTATTTATTTTTTCTGTTCTACATGAATGCCGAGGGAGGTACTTGCTTTTCAAAAGGACTGCTCACATGAATTTTGGCGTTTAACAACTGTGTTTTGAACGATAATGAAGTTTTATCTTTGTTATGGAAAACTGAATTTGAAATCGTTTTTAATATGCTTGCTGGCATTGTCTGGTAGAATATTCGACGAGTTATAAGTCATAAAGTATAGGTTTAATCCAAGGGCAAAATAATTATATAACGGAAATTGAAATAAAGTCCTTGTATTGGTTATTTTCTAACAATATATTTCAACGCGGAAGTATTATATAAGGCACATCTGTTTTTCCAAAACAACTGCTTTATACGTTTGAAATAAATAACAGGAAGTCCATTCAGAATTGCCATTTCCTATAATTTCTTTAATTGAGTTACTTATATAACAAGCCCAATTAATTGCTGTTATCAGATATTCAATTCGATTCGATGAGAATCCGAATCTCGAATTTTAAACTTCCTAGAATTCGAAGAAAATAGATTTATTTCTGTTTCACTCTGGACTGGGTGACTCAAAAACGAAACAGGCTAGATAATTGTAATTTGGCATGTGCTTTTATCATTAAATTTGGAGATTTGTGTTATATTCTAGACCAATTCCGCCAAAGTGTTAATTAGCTGTTTGTCTATCTATTTGTATGTGAACCCGATAATTTAAAAACCTAAGATTCTAATTCAGTGTTTCAAAGCTCTGTCAATAAATTTCAAAGACATGAAATTTATTGTATTCCAAACATATTTACCAGTTAACTATTTTTGACGAATATATTCGTCATGGAAAAAGTACAATGTTTTGCGTTATGACGAGTTTATTCGTCAGGAGTAATAAGTAGTGACAATTTGCAATTTGAATTACAATTTTAGTAGAAACTCAAACATATTCGTGAATTTCAAGTTACTTAAAATATTTTGAGACCAAGTCGAAATCAAAGGAACAAATAAAACATTATTATGCGTTGTACCGTCCTTTGCTCAATATCATTCTCTAACAGCAAATTAAAATAATAAATTATTTGTTATGTTTCTTTTCGTTCATATGCAAAAAAAAAAAAAAAAAAAAAAATGTATGTCAGTTTAAGTAAATAAATGGTTGTGATTATCAAAATAAAAAAAAAATGAAAGTCATTTCATTACAGCATAATTTTATATTACACATACTCTGTGCTTGACGAGTGTACTCGTCATCGCTAAATTTTTGCGACACAATTTAGATACGCATTTTCCGAAGAGGTCGAAACATTTAACTGCTTAATTCAGCGATATATAATATGAATTCCTCTATTAACTTTAATATTCGCATAGGAAAATATTATTCTTTTCTTAATATCAGCGATTTGACTCATAAATTAACTTTAATATTCGCACTAGAAAAAATTATTCTTTTCTTCATATCAGTGATTTGACTCATAAATTACCTTTAATATTTGTATTGGAAAATATTCTTTTCGTATATTGCTCTGTTAATCGATAATTCTAGTTCATACAATCGGAATCGATTTTTTTTTCTTTACGGCGCCATCATTTTTTCATGAAGCTCCATATCTCAGGCAAAAATAGATATACAAGTTGGGAAATTATTTATGTAACTTCATCGGTCAGACTGTAAACGTACTGACTTGGCTATTTTTCTTTAATTCTTCGAAACAATTCTGCACAGAATTGGAAAAAAGAATGAAGTGAAATAATTTTATAGCCGAATCCTTGAATTGAAATAATCGTCTGGTTTGCTCAATAATAACTTGAGTCTAAAAATATGGCTTTTTGATTTTTAAAACCGATTAATCAGAACGTAGATTTAATCTCCTCTCTTCTTTTGAGCATTCATAAAACGAATTATGCTTAGAATACAAAGAAGAACAGATTTTTTTTTCGTTTATGATATTTCTTTGTATTGTTTGCACTAGATTAAATAAGTTTCTATTTTTTATATATATATATTTATAAAACTAACGCATAGAAACCACGACAAAATGCAGCAAAGATGATTATAAAAATTTTAATTTAGAAAGTAATAATAATAACTAATTTAAGAAAACTCTTTTGTATGTAAACATATGAATACATCTAATATTTTAATATAAACATAATACTATTTATGGTCGACTCTTACGATGGGATCTAGCTTTTTCTATCCAATAACAATTTGAATTTAAAAAATGGCTTCTTGCTTTTTAGTTTAGTTATATTAATGTCCGATTTTAAAGCAAAATTGGGACTATTTGGGGACGGACCTCGGAATTTTGAACCGCTGTCAGACGACGAGATGGACTCAGGACGACACATGAGCTGGCATCCCTCTCCAAACGTCCACACCACATCAGCAGGAGGACTCTTCAATTCTAGAATCAATACATCAGAACGCAAATTTTGTCAGCTCTTTTCCACTATGAATTCATAAAATGTGCTACGTTTAGGATACAAACATGGACAAAAATTGTGTACTTGTTGATTGACACTTCTTTGTATAGTGTGAAGTAGATTAAACAAATTTCTTGTATATGTAATGATATCTTTTAATCTAATTTAAATCTTAATTGATTTCCCAATTTTTCTCTTAATTTAACACATATTAACTTCATTTTAAAATGACCTCTTATTTCCTGATCCAATTCCTCTTTTTATTTAATTATTTTTAATAAAAGCTCTAGAAAACTGCTGAATTTAGCAGGTTCTCACGCTCCGAGTGAAGGGATAAAAGTCCTTAATGCTTATTATTTCCTTTTAAAGATACCTAAATTTTCCTTGCCTGAATCAACACGTCTCAAAGAAATCCCTATAAAAGTCTCATAGTAAAAGGGTAAAAGGGAAATTTTTGGGCTCTTTTTGCACTTGTATCGCGATGTCAGCTTATCATCGCTTCTTCCTTGTTTCACAATATCCCTCCAGTAATGAAGTAAATCGAAATTTTAAAATTCTTCATAAGTTTCTTCTTCTCGGTCACGCAACCGCTAAAATATATGTAATGATATCTCTAAATCTAAATTAAATCCTAATTAATTTCCTAATTTTTATCTTAATTTAACCCATATTAACATCATTCTAAAATGGCCTCTTATTTCCTGATACAATTCCATCTTTTCTATTAAATTAATACTACACGGGCTCTGTAAAAACTGCAGAAATCGGCAAATTCTCTTACTCCGAGTGAAGAGATAAAAATTTGTCAATCTAAGCGAATTCTTTAAAAAGATATCTAAATTGCCTTATTTAAAACGACACGTGTAAAGAATCTCCATCAGAATCTCATAGTATAAAATCACTGGGGAAAATATTTCTGCCACTTTTCGCTCTTTTGCAGCGCTTTTGATTGTATCTCGTCACTTCTTGCTTGTACATAAATTATGTCTCCTGGGATGGAATAAAATCGAAGTTTAAAAATTCAAAGCGTCTTCTCGATTCATTCAAAATATTCGAGTAAAGGAGAAAACAAAACTAAAAATATTCGAAAAAACGAGAAAGTATACAAAATAATAATAATAAAAAGAAGATATTATAATGGTAAAAGAAAGTCCTTCCGGATTTTGGTCTTTTTTCATAGTTAAACGTTTTGTTATAAATATAGCCTTTCTAATAATAATAAAAATCTGAGATGATCCGGGCATTAGTTCTTACCAGATCAGATTTGGTATGAGGGCCGTAATTTACCAAACCCAGAACATAAATAACAACCTGAAGAATATATTCAAAAAGTGAAATTTGATATATGGTTTTATCGCCAGAATTGTTGATGTGGACCAGGTTTTCGACTGAATCCGTCATTAGTTTGATTATTTATCAGTTAAATTATGCATAACAACATAAATATAATAACAGAAAAATGCACTTGCCGAAACTTTTGATTTGTTGTTATCATCAAAATTGCCTAATGTTATGTAAAATATTAATGTATCAGATTTTGAATACATTAGTGACAGAGGAAACTCCAAAAATGTATACCAACATTTCTTCACTTTTCTACGAAGCACAAAAATGCAAAGTATTGCGAAATTGTGAGACATGAGAGTCTCTTCCATTGCTTTTTCATTAAAATTTTTTTGTTGTTGTTGTTACAGAATATCTGGAAAGAAATTAAAAGATATTTTCAGTATTTTTGCAGATTAACATTTTAACAACATTTCCTAGAAAATGCTTTTAAATGCGTCCGCTTCCGAAACTTCATTTTCAAAATAAAAATGAAGGTCACATTTTCGGTACTTTATTGTCACGGGCCCTTCTCCGAAGTACTTTACATCCTTGGCGCATTATCGTAAAAAGTGAATTGCCACTTATTTTACTTCTTGCAACTCATTTTCTCTACTATTCTTCTAAAAATAAATCTCCCATGAAAAGACATCCGTTTTATGGGGCGCCAAAGAGTCAAAAGGCCTTTCATACATTCTCATAGACTTAATTAGACTTCTTCAGCATTCGATTATGTTGTAAAACAGGTTTATATATTCTTGCAACATTCACTTTATGATACTTGAGGTCGTTTTTCTTTGAAACTAAAACTGTGATGGTTGTGTCAAAATACAACCAACTGAAATGATCCCCCACCCTCGAGACATTACCGGTTTAGTTCAGTTTTATTAACGCCCAACTTTAAAGCATTTTGGGACGGACCTCGTCATTCTGAGCCGCGTTCAGATGATGGGGTGACACCCGAGCAGGCATCCCGCCTCTCCAGGTTTCCATACCACACCAGCAGGAGAAAGTTTGGGCCCGATGAACTTAGCGCGTACCAGAGTCGCTTAGAGGAAGGTTCCTCGATGGATCAGGTCTCGAAACTGAAACCTTCCGGTTCCGAAGTTGGGATCTTACCATCAGGCCACCGCGATTCTGAAATTATCGGATATTCCGTAATAAAGGCGGTATTCTCTCTCCCTTTCTAGCATAAAAAGTGTGGACATTGTGCAAGGTTATACATGCTAGAAATATTGCGATTTTTATTTCCATGATACCGCATGCAAGTTTCTTTACTACATAGTAAATTGAAAAAAAAAAAAAAAAGCTGGGTATGCATTTTGAATGTCTTAATTTTTATTTTATTTATTTATTTAAGTTTTTTTTTATTTATTTTTTATTTTTTTGACGACAGATTTAGACCAAAAAAATATTTGGTAAAAAATCGCATACCAGTTTTTATTTTTAAATCATTACGTTTTTGAATTGTCACGTTTATGTGAACCACAATACACAGACCGACTAATGTTCAAGCCTTTGACGTTATTTAGTTCCAAATTTGATACAGATCTTTGCTTTAGAAGCTAAATCTATAAACCAAATGAGCCGCGATGGTAAGGTCTCGGTTTAGCCAGACAGTCTCAGTTTCGAGACCCGATTCCACCGAAGAACCGTCGAGTAAGCGGGTCTCGTGCACATCTGGGCTAAACGTCTTCCCGCTGATGCAGTGTGGAAGCTTGGAGAGGCGGGATGCCAGCTCGTGTGTCGTCCTCTTCATCTGATCCATCGGTTCCAAATGATGAGGCCCGTACCAAAATAGACCTAGTGTTGCTTTGAATTTAATTTAATTATATTAAAGTCCCGTTGTAAAGCAACACTAGGGCTATTTTGGGACGAACCTCGTCATTTTGAACCTCGGTCAGATGACGAGGACGTCACCTGATATGGCACCCCACCCCCTCTCCACGTCACACCACACCACACCAGCAGGAGGACGTTTGGCATGGTGGATTTAGCGTGCAACAGACCCCCTTACACGACGGTTCTTCGGTGGAATCGGTCTCGAATCTGAAACCCTACGGCTCACAAGCCGAGACCTTACCACCAGGCCACCGCGGCCTTTAGTGCTGCTTTGAAATGACAAGTTAATGTAACTAAACTGTAAATCTAATTTTATTTTGGTTCTAAAGAGTACTTTTTGAGCTCGGGTAGATCTTGATTTCGAATTTTTTGGCGATTTCAATAATTCCTCCATGCATAATTCGTATAAGAGAAAGTAAAAAGAGATGAGGGATTAAACCGACTTCTTCGTTAAATGAACCGAAAAATATTTGTTCATGACATTGAAATTTAAAATAAATTCATCATTATTAATTAATTCAATGCATGAAATATAATCACGATTATTTAATGATGAATGACCATTAGACCATGTAAGCAAGAGCGATTACATAATGCAGTCATTACTTACACAAAATTAAAAAAAGAAATGAAGCCTCCATTTGTTATGTTTTTAATTTTTGTTTGTTCCTATTGTTTCTAGCAAGGAAATAATGAGCGTATATAATCGGAGTATTTATTTTAAATTATCCTGTATTGTTTTCAATTGGATGGCTTTAACATTGTTACATAAAGCGAAATAGATTTTTTTTCCATGATATTTTAACTTTCATGAAAAACAACGCTCGAAAACACATTTCTTTGGTTTTTATTTCCTCATATTCAAAGAGAAAATTTTGTTATAATTGAAAAAAAAAATCCTTACTAGAGATTTTGGCAGATTCCCCCCGTTTTCGAAAAACTAATTTTTAAACACATTGTCTCGTGCTTGATGATAATAAAAAAAAGCATGGTACTTACGTATTAACGCCACCGCAGCTACAGATTTGGCGGTTTTTGCGCCAATGCGCCAATAAAGAGCAATCCTGTTACGTATTAACGCTACCACAGCTACAGATTTGGCGGTTTTTGCGCCAATGCGCCAATAAACAGCAATCCTGTTACGTATTAACGCCACCGCAGCTACAGATTTGGCGGTTTTTTGCGCCAATGCGCCAATAAAGAGCTTAATCTGTAGCCGCGGTGGCTTTTGAAAGTGTTAAATTTTGAAAGTAATTGGCGGCACTTAAAAACCGCCAAATCTATAGCTGCGGTGGCGTTAATATCTAAGTACCAAAAACACTTATAGTTACACAGATAAAATATGATATGAGGTCTTTATATCAATTTTGCAGATTTCTATTACATTTCGTCCATTCACAAGAGGTCTGTCTGTCTGTCCGGTTGTCCAAATGCAAGTGGCACACAATAACTACAAAACAAATAATTGGATTCACCTTTTGCACTCGGATGATGACACTCACTCATCATTCAAGACGGCGCATCGTTTTGTCGTTTTATTCATTTATTTTTCAATTTTGATTGTAAAAAACGTCTACAGCATGGTAAAAATAGGTATATTAATTTTTCGGGGAAATTCAACTTAAAACGATTATTTGTATTTATTTTTCTTCGCAATAAACAAGCCCTTGTATTAGGTGAATAATTATGCATCGAATTACTTTTCCGAACGCAAAAGGATAATTGTTTGATATAATTTAGTCGAATTCATAAGAAATGAAGGGTAGAAAAGCTTCGTTACTATTAGCTAATCCAATCTATTCATCAGCCAAAGAGCATTTATTTAGATGAAAAATAAAGAAACGAAGTTATTCAGAGAACCCATTATTCAAATATTGAAAATAATTGGGGGACTCTGAGGTAGAACTCAGTGCACCAAAGGGAATTTTGTAATCATTAATTAATAAATTTTCACTCGATCCATTTTTAGTATCCATTACTTATGGGCTAAGAGCAGTTATTTTGCATCCTATTAGTTTTTTAAAAATTAAATTGTAAAAATTTCTGTTGCCTATTGAGGGAATACCGCGCATGTGCCTTTGAGTTGAAATTTTATGAGTAAGGAATAAAAGCACCGTTTGTTATGAATTATATAAATATTAATATTACTTAAATTCTATTTAAAATTAGTATATCTTACAAATTATTAAATCAGTAAACAGTTTTAGATAAATTTGAATAAACATAGTTAAAGTTCGCACAGCTTTCACATCCGCAAACTTTGAATTCCACCAGAACAGAATGATGAGCCAAGCTAATTTCCATCTTTTTAACTTTCGAAGCTAAATTCCGACAGCATTGATTCAAACCAGTGATGATGATGATGATGTCGCGTCCGCGTTACCACGGAAAGGGGGTGTAGTAGCTTCTGAGGGTAAAGACCCCTTAGCACCCCAGGGCAGAAGTCTGACTTCTAGCTCATATGAAGATGAAACTCACACATTCACTTGCACAACCCCTTTTTACAGGGGGGGGACATTCACACACCTCACAGATAGAACACAGATGCAGAACAACGATGCCCGAACCGGGATTCGAACCCGGGACGTCCAGATCACGGGGAAGATGCGCTACTCCTATACAAGGACGCCGGCGCTTCAAACCAGTGTGATGTTAGTTACATTTTTGTCAAGATTTTAAGCCACAGACTTCGTCTATAATCTCGAAACATCTATAAAATAAGCAAGATACGCATAGTTAAAAGATTTTTGGTATGTGTACTTATTTTGATATAGGATAATATCATGCACCAGTTGTCATATTGAGCGGAAGTGCCCAAAGCATTATTTATTCATTCAACAGGTGTTGTTTCAATTCAAATTGGCGAAATCCATTTAAAAAAATGGTTAATTATATTAAAAACGCTTGGTTTTACAATATTGGTAGATCAGTTTTTTATATTGCTTAGAAAAAGAGTCTTACCTGAAAAACTACAAATCCGAAATGAAAACTACAATTTATAGGGAAAGCTTTGATTCCTTTCAATATCCAATAATAACGAGAAATCGAAAGTATGGAGGCATTCTAAATCATACCCCTTCCATCATGTAGGCAAGTAGTCCAAAAACCATTCTTCGCTTTTTCTTCTTTGCTACAGGAAACCACAATGCGCAGTAATACACCGTTCTTCACTACTATGTAAATAAATCGAGAGCAGCTGTTTCGTCCAAACAGGTGGTTTTAAAACATTCCTAAGCGTATGAAAACAATGAAACCAGAAATGTAATCGAAAGCGAAACTTTAATTCTTCTTCAACTGATAAATTAAAGAGTCATCAAAATCGGTATTTCGTGTTCCATAAACCACACAAGTAATGATTGCTCATCGATTGATTGAAAGCACGGATGAAAAAAAGAAATCTTTGAAGGCTAAATTTTATATGTTTCATTTGTTTTTAGAATCATATAAAGGAATATTATGACTGTAATCTGAAAAATGTAAATACGGTGGTTCTTCTTTCCATAACTCTTTTATTTGCGAGAAAGACCAAATGGATGGGAAAAACGATTTCGTGTCAGTTGAAGACTCCCGTAAATTCTCGCGCAAATGAAAAATGAAAATTTTGAATCGTCCATATTTTTTCTTTCAGATAAGAAACAAAACATAAAAAATTAACATTTCTGAATCGACTTTATTACTTTAGTCAAAACAAAACCAGGAAGTGATATTCAACTGCGTTGGATTTTAAATGGCAATGCCAGTAAGCTCTTTTTTTTATGAGAGAGAGAGATACGTAGAGACAAAACAAAGTTATTGAATTTTAGGGGACAGTGGACTTTGAAATAAGCAAAAATGGACGAAAACGTGCTATTTTATTTTTATCGTTTCATCACCAAAATATATGTTTATATTTAACTAAAATAATGTTATAAAATGTATTGTTTAATAGAATAAATATTTGAAAGGTTAAGAAGAAAAGAAAAAAAAAAGAACATCTTAATGACTTTTCCCAAAATGATATTGTAATTGTATTTTTTTTGTTTTATCTAATTATAATTATATATTAAATTTGATTAAGGAAAAATTGATATTTAACGTCCTTTTTTCTCCTTAGGGCACTCATCATTTTTGGATGTATATATAACATAATAACTCATCTATAACATAAGGTTTAAACCTTAAGGTTTAACCTTGAAGTTAAGGAAAGTTTTTAACATAAGATGAAGTTATTATGCATAAGGTTAAGGAAAATTCGATCGGACCGTGGATTGCAAATGGCATGTAATAATGATGATGATTCAGGCTTTGTTTAGAAGATAGTTTAAATTAAAGGAAAATTACTTTCTAGTTAACGTTCCTTGTGTTCTTGATTTCTCGATTTTACCTATAAGAAGCTGTGCACTGCTATTTATTGCTTTAACCGAATCTATTTTGGTTTCCCAACGAGTGTCACATAGTGGTTTAAGAATAATGTTTAAATGCTCTTGTAGAATTTCCCATCTTTTTGTAGATGCAGAAAATAAGCAATATAAGTGCTGCAATATCCCCAAAAATTTTTTACAATATATATTGCTGGAAGCGGCATCACAAATTAATAAATTAAAGGAGTGTGATAGGCAAGAGACATAAATTGCATGCGGGTTTAGAGAAAGTATTTTATACTGTACATCTTTATATTTTCCTTTCATGTTGCTACCGTTGTCGTATACTTGCCCTCTACAATTCATAATATCAAAATCAAGATTACTTAATATTCCTTACAGAGTTTTTGCTACTCCTTCACCAGTCAGATCAGTTACTTCAATAAACCCTATAAATGACTCATTTATAGTGAACCTTTTCTCTTCAAAATTTACATACCTAATAATAAGTGAAGTTGTTTCCTTCTGGGAAATATCAGGAGTACAATCCATTTGGATACTATAGTACATTGCAACTTTTATATCGTGTTTAATTTTGTTAAAAACTTCATTTCCTAAAGCAGGAATAATTTTTTCTTCTGCTATATGTGCTAAAGGATGTACAATTCTATTTTTAGAACTTATTAATTTGTTTATATGATCCATTAGCACAGGATCGTATTTACTTAATAATTCTATTAAACTTAATTACTAGGCGTGCCTATTATTTCGTGGGTTCCTCGAAGTGGAAGATTATTACACTCTAAAAATAAAATAACATCTACAATTCTTTGAAATAGTAATTTGAGTCGTGCCATTTCCTTAGTTATATTAACTTGATTTGTTTTATTAATAGTCGAACATAAATTGAGTCGTTTTAGTAATTCTTTCAAAGCAATAAACGAATTAAAATGACTACTAGAACGCTCATGATCTTGGATTACAGTTGACAGCTTTCTCCAGTTATTATAGCCACCTATAAATAGTGTAGTTTGGTCATTTCCTCTGCTTTTGGAAAACAATATATAACAAAAACAAAATACGGAATCTTGCGTCTTCGAATAAATTAATCAGATGCGAAGTTGAGTTTCAACATTTGGCAGTTTTTTATAGTAATATGTAAAATGATCTATCTTCAGTATTTTTAGCAAAAACTCCTTTGTGTTTGTTGTACAGGTCCGATTTTAACACAAAACATTCTAAATTTATCAAACATAATACTTGGCCATAAATAAGGATCATTTATACTCTTTTCATCATATTTGTTATTATCATTTTCGTCATTATTTTCTGATTCGGCCACATTTGTATAAACACACGATTCTTCAACAAATTTTACCTTTTCAACATTTTTATTGCAAGATTGTGTACTTTGCACAGAACTTTTTTCCCCCGTTAAAGTTTGAATTGTAACTTCTGAAGTCGGAGCAATTTCTTTGCCAGAATTACTTTGTAATCAAGAAAACAGATATACTTGTGACTTTTTGAAGTTCAGCGGCAGTGACTTTTTGACGGCTCAGAGGGATATTTACTTGGCGTGGACATGATTATATCTAACAGTATTAAGCAGTTAATAGAATGAATTATCAAATTATTATATGCTGTACTATAAGCTATTACCTAGTAGGTGAGGTAAGTGATTGCAAATCTACTTACCTTATATTAACAATATTTTGCACATTTGCACAAGACTATAATATATACTATGAACTTCGTATATTTCCAAATCCGTCGGCAGCTCCATTTAAACTTCTTCCTTAGTTCTTTTCATTCCGTTCATGGCCGGTGAAGCAATAATGCAATGTGCATTTCTAGAATTGATTGTTTAATTTAACTTCGTTTTACTTTTTGTTTGAGCAACTTAATATAAACAAACATACATAGATGCAAGCATAAAAAAATATTACATTAGATGTAGAAAAAAAGTAAATAGCTGATGATTTACAAGTCCATTTGAACCCAGCCTCAGCCTCGACTTCTGATCGTCGCTTGCGCTCAGAAGTCACGCCGCTCTGTCTTAACATGTCTGAAGGGGATTCATTTATTCATAAATAAACTCTCCCCCCCACTTTTTATAGGTATTACTGCGATCATTACCTAATGACGGCGTCAGTCGACGCTCAGCCAGCCATGTGGAAATAAACCTGTATACTTTCAGTACGTGTAAACGCTATTATTGTTCAGAACACTATTTTAATTCTTAATCACGGTGGGACCCCAATCAATCACGGGGCCCCAGTGCATTGCACTCGCCCCCCCCCCAGATGGCCGGTCCTGCCTTTAACTACTAACCCGGTAATGAAAGTTCCTAATTAATGGACCGTTTCGCAGTTCCGTATCTGTTTCAAATTAAGGGTGCAGGAAGTAAAGTAAATTATCACTAATGATGCCTATATTTTACATCTCAAATTCCTCATTTGGAAAAGAAACCGACCTAAAACCTGCCTATTGGGCCATGGTGGCCCGGTGGTAAGTTCTTGGCTTAGGAACTGGAGGGTTTCAGATTCGAGATCCGGTATGTTAGCGTCGAGAACCGTCGTGTAAGCGAGTCTGATGCACGTTAAATCTATTTGGGTCAAACTTCCTCTCTCTGGTGAGGTGTCGAAGTATAAAGAGAGGGGTGATAGCTCAGGTGTCATCCTCGTCATCTGACCGTGGTTCAACACTATGAGGTCCGTTCCAAAATAGCTCTAGTATTGTTTTAAAAACGGGACGTTAATATAACTAAACTAAACAAACTGGCTTATTAGTAAAGAGCTTGTACGGTTATGTTGGACCAGATTAGTAATGAGAGGTTTTCAAAGTAGCTCCTTTGCACAATTATTAGGTTAGTATCGGATTGAAAACCAATGAAGATGCTTAGAAAAGTGAATTAAAATTCGTGTTTGTCTTCTTTAGTTAAATTTTAATAAGTCGGACGGTGCAAATGATAATGAGCACCATTAATATTTGAATGCAAGATCCTATCACAAATTTAAGGGTTTGATGAGATTTATGCAGGTGGTGGCAAATTAATATGAATATCGACGACGTTGTTCATATAATATATTATTAAACTTCACATGAGAAAAAAAAAACTTTGTCCTTTAGGAAAGCCTCATTATAAGGATTAAATATTCTTTTCAAATTGAATTCCTTTCTGCTCAGACTTAATACAGATTAGTATTCAGGAAGTAGCTTGGGAAACGGACGAAAAGTCTATCGAGTGATCCATTAAACGTGAAAATCGATTTTGAGTATACGATTATTAAATGATATTGCAATTTTAAAATCTTCAACTAATCGATGAGATTTACTATAAGCAGCTGGCAGATTTGAAAATTGACTATAAGTCTGGGATAAGTCTGACTATAAGTATAGGATTATTTAACCAGAAGCGCTACTCCGATGAGCCAGAAGTTAAGCGACAACACCACAATGGCAACGACTTATTTGGTCATTTGGAGAGTCTGTTATCATTTCTAGTTTCACACCAACTGTTTTCTTAAGGTGGTCATTCACAAGAACTCTATGCCTTCCAAATTTGTCCACTTCTAGTAAATCTGATACTCTGTTTATCTCCTGGGATTTTGATGCTGGATATCTTATTAATTTATAATGTGTGTAGTCTTTAGTTTCACATTTATGACTGAAGTCCTTTATTCCACCTGCTCATTAATTTCGCTTCTATGAGTATGCACTTCAAGACACCCCCCCCCCTTCCCCATCCAAAAAAATTACATTTTCTTCCTTATTTGTCCAGTGGACCCACAACATCCATTCGAAATGGCTGAAGGGGATGAAAATTGAGACGAATTGGATATCCAGCCTTCCATTTCACACTAAACCAATTCCGTCAGTTTCCACGTTGGTTTTGGTGTAGAATTGTATTCACCCGGCGTAAGAATCGTGTGAATTACTGATTTTGTAGTTTATTTTTATGCGGGCTTATGATAGACGAATCCTAGCTATATTACTGGCATTATCTTGCCCATGTGACGAGATTGCCTGCAGAGACCGCGGATGACACGGGCTTAGAATTGAAGCCTAAGTGAGAAATTCATAAGGAAAAACTCGGGCTGATTAAATCGAGTCTTAGATTTAAATCCTAAGAAAGTGAGAAATTCATCAGAAAAAGAAAAAAAAACTTTACTTTTTTAAATCGAGTATATTAATTTATAAATACAGATGGTGAGAAATACCGTCATCGCTCGTATGTTTGGTATTTACTGTAATATTTGGCATTTTATTTTAGCTTCATTTGCGTTTCCTTTTTCCTCTAATAGTCAGTACGTTTGACTTCTGAATAACTCTGTTCGGTAAATATCATAATCTTAATATGTTCATAGACATTTAGCAGACGATTCCTTATCAGACATTTTGTAACTGTTACTATTTTTATTTAGTTAAAATATTATTAAAAAGTAAAAGCAAACGATTTTTTCTTTGATAAACATATTTTATTAATATTATTTATTTATTTTTTGTACAATAGCTGATGATCAATGGTAAACCTTTTGGAATCTGGAAATGTTTGTAATATAGGCTGTTAAGTTGAAAGAATAAACAAGCCGATGGAATTCTAAAATGCTTGGAGTATTATTTTAGTTTTAAGAATTTAAGATGCTCTGCAAGCTATAGTTTAAACATAATAAAATGGACAGTTTTCTAGAAAGCATACAAAAAAACTCTGTGCAAGATATCCAATCTTGAGTATTACAGCAAAATGTTATCACAGAAAGTTGCAAATTCATGCCAAAATCTCAAAGGTGATCTTTAAAGTATCCTGGAATTCTATAATAAAGGTGTTCCCTCCCCACGTATAAAATTGTTGACCTTGGGCAAGGTTATGCTGGTCACGAGTACTTAGATTTTTATTTTCAGAATCCCACATACGACAATTGTGCACTTCGTAATGTCGTAAAGAAGTTCTTGTGCCTTATTTGCACGGCAATGGTGAACAATAGTCACGAAATATCGATCTTTAGTGTATTGAATCTAAAGTGAAATCTGTGGCAATAATTCACTGGTATGCGGTTAATACATAAGTACCAAAACTTTAAATATGTATTTTGAGCGTCTTTTTTACTGTCCTATTCAAACCAAAAATTTATTTTTAAAAATATATTTTTATGATTAAAAGGAATCTGAAATATGGAGAGACTTCAAGATCTCAAGATCAAATTTTTTGACAATAGCTTTTTTTTTGTATGCGAAAAAGTAAAAAGAGTTTTTCAAAATTTTGTGTATTTAAAAACTAAATTCAATTTTAATGTTTTTCCTCAATAAAAACAGGCCGTACAAATACCATTTAAAATTCAAATTCAACTATTCATAGATGTCAATTTTATATCTTTCAATTTTTATAAATTTTTAAAAGTATTTTAAATATATTTTACTACAATGCTTTTCGTTGTTTTAGTTAATAGATTTATATAGGTGATTTAGAACCAGAAGTTGAGATCATCTTTTCGTCTTGTATGAATGCTGTACGCAGTGTTTGTTTCTTAAATTTAAAGAAAACAAAATGTGTACTCGCTTATGTTTTATATTGTTTTTCTATGCTTTATGTCCAGTTTTCCTTTTATTATATTTGATTTCAGTGAATGTTTCAATTGGTTCAATAATTGATCTCAGATTTGCATTGCTTTACGCTTAAGTTGCCATAAAAATTGATATGACACACGCCATTGAAATCACAAAATCCAAAGTATTTCTAAAAGAATCCTTGCAATCAACAAATTAAAAGTCTAGACAAAGAGTTTTGAAATAATTTTTATTTCTAGTTTTCTGTCAAAGTCAGATTTTGTCAATGCACGCCATTTACAATTCAGTCATGCGAGCCAATTTCTTCTTAGAATTTTTCAGTGTTTTTTCAACATTACATTTTTTAATCCTCTTTAGATTATATTTACTTAAAACTAGCGCTAGTGGACTCATATACTCTATAATAAAGATGAATTTGTGTTTAAGATACGTTTTACCCCAACAAAATTTAACACAAAACTATACTTGTAGTCGCAAAATCGCATATCAAATTTGATATATTAAAGTCATTGTATTTAAGTCATGTAAAGTCAACCGTTAACAAACAGCCAACCCTCGTTGGATCTACCTCAAAATTTGATAAATGTCTACACGATGTGGTAGATATGAAATCTGTGCACCAGTTTTTATCCATTTAGCTCTCTTCGTTTTGTAGATATCATGTTAACTTATATCGGAAAAGCTGGACGGACTGACTTCCTCTGATCAGATGTTGCGCAAAATTTGACAGAAATCTACAAATCTGGTGTAAAAACCATACACATTTCATCTCTCCAGTTCAAAGCATTTTTAGTTATCCTTGTCGCACATAGACTGACGGACATTTTCCAAGAATGTATTTTTCGAACTCAGAAATATGTAAAACGTAACGGTTTTTGAAAATCTCAAGGTTTTTTTTTTACCATTATTTTCTTCAGTACTGACTTTTTTAAAACTGGTTTAAAAATTTGATTTCAAGATCTTTTACCTTTGTTACATCTCAACTGTTTGCGGGAAAAAAAGATCTGCTAATCAAACAATTTTAAGTCCCATAATTTTAAGGTACACATATGTCTACCTCAGGTCTTAAGCAAGTTAAAGCATCCTCGACAAAAAAAAAATTCCTGGTAACTTAATAGCTATACTTTTCTTATTCTAAGGCCTTATAAAGGAAAAAAAATACAAAATTTACTATATTAATAATCTTTTATACCTTATTTTGAATGAAATTTCATTTTTTTTTAAATATTACGTAAGCAGATATTGCATTTTGAGCTCTTGACACTTCTCCTAGAGTTACATCCTGGATACCTGCATTTCGATACTTACTTATCGTCCATGTAGTGTTGTAGATGGCTTGACATATCTAGTCTTATTTCTTTTTAATTGGGAAGGGACAATTTTTCTTGCTCTTTTAGAGGTATTTTAACCAGATGGCAGTAATGAAATTTCCAATGGTCTTGTAGTTGCATTTCCATCATTTGATGACCCATCTTCTATTAATTTGTTTTCATTGAAAGGTGATTTTTTACTTGTTCATGGTTTCCTTTCTTGCTGATGATGAGAATTCCCTCATATTTCAACAGGGACTGAATTATATGCTTTTAAAATTGCAATAAGGTCATAACATTTTTAGCTTCATTCCTGACAGCTCAACTTGTCGCTTTGCCGACATTTTATAGTATATCAAGCAATTGACAACTACTAAATCTACAAAATGCGTGAATGCTCGCGTCGGTCAGTTTTTGTAATTACTGAATACCGATAATATGCAAAATAATGGTCAATGCCTCCCATATTATATGCTTTTTTTAATAGCAGTTTATTTTATATCAGGTTTTGTTTCAATTATTTTGTCTGTCTTTTGCCTATTCCAATTGACTCATTACCTATACATGTGGATAATAGTTGCGGATTTATTATCTTTCTACTTGACAAGGCACATTTGACTATCGTCTGTGACCCATTCCTCCAATTTGCCAGGTTTCATTATTTTCGATACATGAGAAATTCTATTGCTTCCTCTAAAATCACTTTTTCTTAAAAGTTCAAAGTTTTTCTTAAAAGTTTCTCCTTTTGAGTTAAAGCCACTTGACGTGAAAAAAAATTATTATTAGCTTATAAAATTCCGTATATTTTACACATGATGTCGGTTTGAAATATCAATTACTGACTACAAGACAACTATAAAATTAAATTTCTTACTAAAGTTTAAAAAAATAAATATTTTTAAATTTATTTTTTATTACATTACAGAACATAAGAATCACTTATTATAAAAAAGATATACAATATATTCAAGGGCAAGAAATAACAATTTGAAAACAAGCGCTCAAAAGATAAACAGCGCAATGGATCGCAAGCAGTCAGGAAACCGGCGCGAAAACGCCCGAGGTACACATATGTGTACCTTAGTTAAATTTGTATTTTCACCAATTCTATTATAGATAACAAGATATAATTTAGTAAGGACTTTAACCAGACACTTAGTATTTTATTAAAAAATATACAAGCGTTTATTTTAATAATAAATATTAAAAAATGTGCTGTGTTTTCTGTTCAACGCCATTTTCGTTATGTCTCTAATTAATGGCGATGGATATGAAAAAAAAATATCGAACTGTAGTGCCATTTATTGATGCAAAATGGAAGCTACATTCATAAATGTTGAAATGCATGCATTATTTCGTCAAAATTTAACTTTACCGAATAAGAAAAATGAAAAAAATTGTAGGTACCTCCGGACTGAAGAGGTTAAAGTACTTTATCTATATTCCATAGATAAAAAATAAATAAAAACGCACCAGTTGGCAGATAGTTCTATTTGCTTCTTATCAGTCAGTCTAGTTAAAATATTTACTTAACACTTCACAAAAGGTTTTTAATGAAATTTCCCATATGCCCGAATAGATTACAAATTTTCTTTCAATTTATTTATTCCCTGAAAATCTATTTTTATAAATTGCATTCCCTTATTGAATTGGGAATAGAAATCCGTTCTATGGTTTTCGCTTACATTACTGTAAACTTCAGTGATTACATTTGATTAAAATTAAATGTAGGTATTTTAAATGGCAAAAGTGGAACAATTGCGATTTGTAGTTCTATAAATTGATAAAATGCAATAATTATTTTCTCCGTAAGCAGCATCATAATTTTATTGCGTTGATTTTTGAAAAATATTATATCTAATTGAATATTTCATCTCTACAATTTCTCCCATATTAATACCGTATACAATATTTTGTCCTTCACAGTACAATGCTGAAAACTTATTATGGGTTTTCAATGTATATGTATTATTTTCTGTTTTACATATATTACATGTAGATATGTATTTATATGTACAATATATATATTACTTTTTCTATTTGTGTATGTAATAAATCCTTAATATTAATGTAATAATAGTTAGTATTGTCATGGGAAATCCAGATTCCGTTGGATGGGTTTACAGTGAAAAACTCCAATAAGTAACATATACAGAAACTTTATTCTATATGAAAAACAAATATACCGCGGAAAAGCACAGCCGAAACGTACACAAGAACAGCACTTGCAATAAAAAGCAGCTCACAAGCCATGTATCGCTGTTGAACAATCGTAATAGCACAAAGCTGCTGAAGGAGAATTCGATTACTCTCTCTCAGCTCGAATAATACAACTCATTTGAGCTCAACTCGGCTGATTACTTACTCGAATAGACTATTCTATTCATTTGTACTCAATTCAGCTGACCACTTACTCGAGTCGACTATTACTACTCAATTGAGAAATTCAGCTGACCACGTATTCGAATCGACTACTACTACTCACTTGAGCTCTGTCTCAATTTTTTTAATAGATTTCAAGAACAGGGCAAAGTTGCTTGTGGAGCAAACATCGAAACTTGAGGTCTAATGAAGCTATGATCAAGATTCTCGAATATTCTGGATTCATTTTTTTCGCCAAGGTTGTCAAATTCATGGCCAAGGTCGGCTTTTATTGGGTCGATTTCCATTCAGCAACCATTTCTATATCAGTAAAACTATCTTCCTTATTTTATTTTGAGTCTGACTGTGCAGGGAAACAATATTAAAATTCTTAAAAAAATATATTATTTATTGGTTAAGCTAGTATATGAATTAACTTTAAAAAATGAATATTCGGTGTCTTATTTGAGCTACACATCTAAAAAATTTACTTCACGTCGATAATTCTGAAAATAAAACCATGCATTAAATTTTTAGTGCACGTGTTATTTTTTATCTATGTGTATATTCATTCATTGTTGCTTATATTCTTATCTATTGATTTAATTAACATGATATATTTATTTTTGAAAATTGAATTCTCATGGTTTTCGTTGGGTTCAAAATGAATTGAATGAATCACTTTGAATCAAATCGGTGAAATTGGACGATGGTGGACAATAATAAGACAACTTTTACTTTTTCAATGTTGCCAGTTAATCATGCGAAAAATTTAAATCATATAAAAAAAAGATTGGCAAAAGTTATGTAGCGGATAGGCATGAAAAGAATTGAAGGACTTTTTAAAATTCATTAACTGTTTGATTGTATAGTTTTTATTTCCCAATTTTTTTATTATTAACTGTTTTATTATTTCTTTTTAATCATCAGATTAACTGTAACTGTGACGCAGAGCGTTTCTCACTGTCTGCAACTTCGCTTACATTTGATTCTTATTCTTTGTGGTGTTCTTATACGCTCAGTGTTCTTAGGAATTGATAAAAATAAATATTTTTGTAGTTTAAATGAAGTAAATGTAATTTTCTTAAACAAGTTAATTCTTCTTTTTGAACTGCATTTTAAGAAGCTTTAATAATAAATCCAGATTCCATAGATGTGTGTAAACTTCGTTAATTTGAACTTCTTTATGAATGATATAAAGAATCTGTGATATTACAATGTATGCGAGGAAATTTATTTTTGAATTTTAGAATGAGCCTTATCTTAGAATAACCCAGAATTAGCCAACTGAAATAGTTTGTATTGTTTCGAATTTATTATTATTTAACTATCATATATCTTACAAAATCCACTTTCACGAACAACCACAAGTAATTAAGAAAACATTCTATTACGACATTTCCGTCTATGTTCAAGGTCAACAAAGTGGTAAGAATAACATTTGTAATACGTTTTCGACCGTAAAATAAGTGTTCTGCAAGAAGCATTTCAATCAGAACTGTTAAGAAAATACATATCGAATCCCAACGGCTGATAGTTAAATACATTCAGCTGCTCGAACAGGAATATTGTTTTTATTTTCTGCTGATCGTTTGCGAATTCCTAACAAGCATTGTACGATTTCCTTTTACGCAATATATGCTCAGGCTTTACGGAAATGAAACAGTCGTTCGTAGTTAAAATTTGTAAAATCGAAAAAATATTTGTTGCGAAATAAAATTATGAGCTAGTTAAATATACATTCGTATGCAGATGTTAGAATAGATAGAAGAAATTGGAATAGAGGTGAAATCTAGTAAATATCACATTATAATAAACGTGATCTTTTTAAATTCAGCTACTTCAAAGATGACAGGATTATAATAAAAATTTGAATAATAAAAGAGATTAAAAATGAGTAAAAAAAAGATAAATTTTGTAATTGAAAATGGCAGTAAAGATTTATTTTTTATATTTGACACTTTTAATAAATATTAATTTATTAACGAGTAAATATTAAACAATTGAATATTTATTATATTTTTGATTAACAATTTTGTAATTAAAAATAAATATTATATTTAAATAGTTTTAAAAGTAATATTTTTTATAAGTAAATAATTCACGAATGCAATTAAACATTGATTTTAAAAGAATCTATATATAGATTTAGAACTCAAAAATTGTATCATAAAATTTCAAAATAAATAGTACCATTCATGTATGAAGTATATATAGTTTAGTATGAGTGTTCAAGATGTGAATATATTTAGCTTAAGAAAACAATGCAGGAAAGAAACACACTTTAAATTTTATTTTGAGTGGAATAAAAATAATTCAAATTATAGATGATATATTAGCATTACTATTTGAAGAAATTAAAGGAACATAAAAATATAATAAGATTGGAATTTACAAATGATGATTTCAAAACGAAAGGTTAATTATGAGCGAATTAATTAAAGGTTAATTATGAGGTATCAAGCGTGAAGTTATGTCAAAATCTTGAATTCAAATTTTTTGACGATCACAATACTTTCTTTATACTTCATAAACGTGAAAAAAAAACAATGAATTTATAAAAAAAAAAGTACGATGCTGTAGGGCAACCTGTGATCTTATTTACCAGATATTTCGTGAAATTTATGTGAGAGTAACTGAAGGACATGGACTTGTATGGATTTCAAATTTAGTTTTTTGAATTTCTTAAAATTTAGAAATAAATTTACTCAAATTCAGATGTATTATTAACAGTTATTAAGGCATATAAGACTGCTTCATCAGATGTTTTTTTTTTCTATTTGAATACATTCACTTAGACTTATTTGTTGAAACGGAGACCAGTTTATTTATGCTTTACATTAAAGCAAGGAAATTTCAGATTAGAGAGAGAATATTAGATCGAAATGAAATAATGGATCTTGCTATTAATAAAAAAGAAACCATGTTGGGGAAATTTTCTCTATAGTCAAACTGTGAGACTTCAAAATGTAAGGGTTAAAAGATCTTTACTGATAGAAAATCGATCGAATTTGAAATGGTTTGTTATAACTATAATTGTAATATTTTAAAGGAAGTTTCAAAAAGACTTAAAAATGATACTAAAGTCTTCATGGCAGGAGATAAGGCCCTCTCTGAAGCTGCAATTTCAGTATCGAGATGAGTACTGTTGTCTTGAAATTCTTTAAAGATGACCATGGAGTAATATTATACAACTGGAAAGTTATAAACGATTGCCCATGGATTTTCCTATATTGGGTAAAGCTCATATACGAGACCAGGGAGTGAATATGCAGATTTTTTGGCCATGACAGAGTGAAATCTAAAGTCCTGAATACAGAGTGAATTAAGAAAATGTATGATAGTCAAATAGCAAGAATGGTGTATGTCTGTCCTTCTGTGACAAAAATAGCACCAAACGCTTTGAACTAGATGATCGAAATATATTATAAACTTTTTGCACCAAATTTGGCGATTTCCATCAAAATTTGAGTAAAATCTATTCAGAGGAATCCTGTCTGTCCGGCTTTTCGAATATACGCTAACACGATAACTACAAAACAAATAGAGGTATAAAAATGGATACACAGATACGCATCTATAGTCTAGACATCAAACTGTGTAGACGACGTCATATCACTGACTCTCCGACCCACCCGGAGGCACACGGATAAAGAAAACCGAATGACCGGACCGCCGCGACAGCAACTCTGGCGGGAATTGCGGTTGAGTCCTAAGTGCCATCACCGACCACGGTACAACCCTTCCCAAAGGCAGTACGTCCCGTCATCGATGGGAAGAGCCAGATCCCCTACCTTTTTGTGTATCCTCCAGGGTGGCGAGATCCAACCACCATACCGAAAGCATCTCATTCTCATTTCGAGGTACCCCTCTCAGGGGGTTACAGTGTCCAACAAAGGATTTATCGTTTGCCTATCTGTACTTTCAGAAGCGTATAAACGCGTAACTCTAAAACGCAATGATTTAAATATGTTAAATTTGATATATGGTTTTGCGACTGTAATTGTAGTTTAGTGTCAATTTTAGTTTTCTATCGGTTGGGCAAAACGTGCCTAAAACACAAATTCATTAGATAGTATGGGAAGAGATTTTGAGGAGACTATTCCAGCCGGTTTACAATTAAGATGACAAAACGTTGTTTCAGTGATTTTTATCTCTGTATCAACTGTTGGCATCTCATGAGCGTTTTCCCTTTCATCAAGATGGATTGTTTTGGAAAGGAATCATCCTGAGGCTGTGGCTTAGATGAGGGAACAGTCATGCATTGCGTGTTTAGTTGTCCTCGTTATAAAGAAATTAGAGAAACTTTTTACTTCTGTGGGCTCTGCAAATTTAGAATTTATGGATTTAATGAAAAGTAAAAATGTCATGTTAATACGTCATGGTCTAAGGCTTATTGTCCAGTATCTAGTTAATAAGGAAAGTATTGAAACCTAATATTTTTATTTGTATAGGATCATATCAAAATATTTTTGATTTTCAATTTTACCATAATATTAAAATTGTTAAAAATTATAACTCATTCTCAATTTATGTTGAATCTTTTTATAATTTTGTTTGAATATAGTTATCAATATTTTTGTTCAATATTGTAAATAGAGGCAGTTGTTAGGCGATATTTTTGATTTCCGAGGGGCCGAAATGGATTTTGATCGATGGAGATTTTGATTATAACTTGTTTAGTTTTGGGCGCGTTCTGGAGGTAGTGTCCAGTGAAAATTAGAAGTTATTTTATTGTCGGATGAAGGATGTTGGAGCTTTATTGGCGCTATGGAGTGACGAAAAATAGGCTTTCTTCAAGGTAGCATCTCACCCCTCCTGTTCCTGGGCATGATTCCTTTTGTACACATAGTTTACTACTCAACAGTTGGTCTTCATTTGTTTTGCATTCTTCGTCGTGGGGGGATAAATTCTTGCTGGATAATAAGTAAAGAAATAATTTATTTATATTACTATTGTCATTACAATTTCTATTTATTCAGATCATTTATATCATAGTTTAGAGCTTTCTTCCTCACAATTTTAATCAAAAATTTTATTGAGCTTTTTACAACATTAACCCGTAACTGGGGACATGCGGTCTGTGAGACCGCTAGCGATGGATTTTCTGTCACACCTATTCTATTTTTAGCTCAATTGAATGGATTGACCCTGTAGCTTCCTGTTTTATGACCTTCAATACACGTGCATTTTTTCAACCGATTTCAGCAGATGCTTTTTAAAATAATTCAGTTATTTCTTCGAGCGCGGTCTCTAAGACCGCATCTCCCTGTTAGTGTCCCAGTGATAAACAAGGCTTAGCAGATGGCGCTAAAACTTGGGGCCCGAAATATCATCCAGTTTACTGATTCTTTTATGAAGCAGTGCTCCAGACACTTTTAAATGAAGAATAAAGTGATTTTAGTGATAAGAATAATTGTACAGAAGAGTTTTTCGATGAAAGATCGCATTCACCTGATTTTGATATGTATGTTCAAACATAATTAATTTTTCTAGTGATAATGTATTTTGAAAAATTCATAAAATTTATTAATATACCAAGAAATATATATACAGAATTTATAGGTTGATTTTTATACTAGTTCTTAACCTGTATATTTAAAATGCCCTAGAAAACGTGCTATGAAAGTCACACAAGCCGATAAAAAAAGGGCCCATTTTACCCATTGTCATTTTTTTTTTTGAATAATTGTTGAATTTTACATTATATTGTCTTCTATATACCTTCATATACTGTAAAAATAAATATGATTTAAAAAGTAAAAAGTAATATGCTTTTTTAAGAATATTATTTATTGTAACATGTCATTTGAGAAGAAAATGTTTGTTCCAATATATTTCAGAAAATTTCTAAAACATATCTATATATCAAGAAAAATATCTGCAAAATATATTGTCCGTTTTTCAAACTAATGCTTTCATTAGAAATTTTAATTTGAGTGTAAATGAAATGCGGTCTCGTAGACCGCACCTCCCCAGTTAAGTCCTAAAATTTCACCTCCCCAGTTAAGGGTTAATAAATATTTCTTTTAATAAGTTTTTCATGTACAGTACACCCCTGAGTATCCGGTCTAATGTGGCGGAAGGACAAGCCGGATAACAAGAAAGCCGGAGTTCTATGTACTCATTTCTTAGCCCACCAATACCAGAAGACAAAGTTTTTATACCAAAACTCACAATTACAATACGCATTTCCTCACTTCTTATTGAGTACTAAGCCTTTCATTCATCTCAAGCCATGCAAAATGTGAACGCGGTCCGGTGAAACATAGAAGCAGTTACCGGTACCGTGTCGAATTAAAATGGAAAACTCTGAACTAGCATTTTATTTATGTTTTTATACTGCACTGATATAATTTATTATAGAAAAAGTAAGTTAAAGGATATAAACTGTTCACGTTTTAATATGAATTCTGTACACTTCACTGTGGTATACTTAATAAAAAGCATTAAGCATACCCTATAGCAATTCACTAAGTACTAAGCCCTCCATATATTTCAATCCACACAGAATATGAACGCGGCCACGGCCCGTTGAAACATAGCAGCATTTACCGGTAACGCATCGAGTTAAAATAGAAGGCTCTGTACTGGTAGTTTATATATGTTTATATACTGCACTGCACATTTCAAGAATTTATTAGAGAGAAAGTAAGTTAAAGGATACAAATTGTACACATTTTAACATGAATTCTGTACACTCCACTGTGGTATACCTAAAAGAAAATTAAATATACTCCCCCCCCCCAAGAACAATTTACGAATCCTGTACGTACTGTGGAGTTATAATCAAAAACAGCGGCAACAAATGAGGTCCGTTACACACTGACGAAAGAATGAACAACGAGCAGAACGCTGCTCTCTTCCTGTGACAATTTGTATTTTGCACTCGACACGTAGGAGGATCTTAACAGAAGCCCGCTTCCAATGCTTTGGAAATGTTGCCAATGAAATGTATTGCCTTTCTCTATTAATTACGATAAAATAAAACTAGATCGGATAGTATGGAAGCGGGATAGTAGCGAACCGGATTCTCAGGAGTTCATCTGTAATTTACAAAAATTTATTCTCATTCTTAAGGTGTATGTACACACTTGAAACTTCGAAAATCGTTCAAAATATCGAATATTTTTTTATTGCTTAATACTGTTTTCTGATTCCTTAGCTTTCAAACGATACCAAGATGTTGCCAATATTCCAAATATTTCTTGAGTTATAATTATTTTTCTTGAGGTGCTTTCATTGAAAACTCTAGTTACGGTGTTTTTAAAACTCATTTTATGAAGAATGATATTTTTCCACTATGTTGCTTCATTCAAACAATCATAACTCAACAAGAAATGAACCAAATACAGTTATTTATATATCAAAATAATCTGTATGAAATAGCGGATGTTTTGTGCCTCAATCAAAGTTATATGTATAGAAATAAATTTTTAATAGTTGTTTAAAAGTTAAAATGACAGAAAAAATCTCGCTTTTTCTATTCATCGTTGATGAAAAAAATGGTTAAAAAAAACTATATATTTTTATAACTTGATTGAGGCAGACAACATGAAGACTAATATTAGGCATCATTTCCAGCTAGAATTGTGTGTCTGTACAAATTAGAATTTAAGATATCTTGTTTCAAAAAATAGCTAATTAGCTCATTAAATATTATTTAATTAATTAATAATGAGTGTAATACGGTTTTTACTCACTGAAATGAGTTTAAACATACATTAATAACCTACTGTGAACAAACTGGATTTTTAAAGTTAAAATTAAAAAATATTCTCCAAGTGTGTACGTACACCTTAAAATATAATTATTCTATGTATAAAGCTTTCATATAATATTATATTATCTTATTTACTCTGCAGAATTGCTAAAAAAATATTTTATTGATAGATTATGGCTTTCTAAAAATAAAGTTAGCAAACAGCCCATTTATTTGAAAGTCGGCTGATAAATAATGTGCTTTCCAAATGCTTCAAGCACTAGATAAGCCATTTATTCGAAAATCACCCTCTGACATTCTAGACTCTGAATAGGCGGGACGGAATTCCGACAACAGAGGCATTTCTGTGAAAAGGAAAAAAAAAAAAAAATCACCAAACTCAAAAGAATGAGGAAAACGAACATCTTGTCCAACTAACCAAAAAGAATGGAAATTCTACTTCTCACGAAGAATTCCAGGAAGTTAATAGCGAAATGCTCATTTAGTGGAATTAATGGATTGATAGTTGGTATTACCATGCAGCAGAAGTAATGGTTAAGACTATTTTTAAACTGTGTGTCTATGCAGGAAGGGTTTTGTTAAAATAATTCATTCAACATTTTATAAAGTTTGATCTAATATTAATAAATAAACAAGAAATTAAAATGGTATTTTTTTAATATAAAAATGTCATACGTTTCTCATATTCTAAAAATTAATCCACTATTAAATTAATTATCATGAAACCATCCTAAAATATTTCTAAGGATTATAAAACATTTGATGGAAAAAAATTTCTCTCAGTAAATTGGAAGGTAAAAGTAGATTTCTTTTCATTTCAGTTCCTTTCTATTCTTATATATAAATATGAAATGTTAAATTTTGAAGGAACTATAGATAATGAATTTATTGCTATCACATAATATGATATTTATAGCAAATGAAATAATATTAAGGTAATAAATGTCATAAATTTAGGCTTATTATATTATTGAAAAGGTTTTAAGCAAATCCCAAAGATTTGTATCAGTTGGCAAGAATTATAAGTTTATCTCTGAATTTTAAACGCATTTGAAGAAATTAACTATCGTTTGCAATTATTCTTCAAGAGAATTCTGCTTTATAATAGAAAATGCAAATGTATCGTTTGATTTTTATACTAAGAGGAAAAGATCGTCTGCCTTTTTTAATTTGATTTTGAATATTTCAATTATAGCTATTAATTGGAGTAAAAAGAAGTTTTTAAAAAATCATCAGTATTTTTTAAATGATAATTTTTCGGAATTTCGGTTTCTACTTCGACACCTGTGTTAATTGCATGTCATTGGTGAACTTTGGGTTTAACTAATGACACTAGCTAACATAGTCAATAGACTAATATAATATCTTTGGTGATTAATTGTTCTTACGCGTTTAATACAAATACCCATACATGGTGTGAGGGCGCTGCTGACGATTAGAATCAGAGAACGAACTGAAGGGAAGAGTGTGAAGGAGGACGGCGGGAGAGACGGTGCCGAGAGAAAAAAAGATGGATGTTCGGAGCTTTATGATGTTCTCTTGCTAAATTTTGTTATAGTGTTCTTGTATGTTATGTTTCGTCTACGTCAATTAAATGCTGTCAAAACAATTTAAATATGGTGTCATACCAATTATTTTCGTTTACATTTACTTACTAAAAGGGCAGTCTTTGCCTTATTAATTTTTCTGATGAGAAATAAAAATTAAAAAAGCTCGGCAGCGCCGACACATGGGTAAAAGCTATAATTTTTTGTTAAATATAATATACTTTTAGTAAAGCGGCCGATATTAATCATAGGATCGTCAAATTAACAAAACGATGAAACAAAAAAAAAATAACGAATGAATTTAAATAAGACACTTATGTTTATTGCACAAAATATTCGGAATTTTATTAAAAAAATTATTTTTTATGTTATTAATATTGTAAAATATAATTCAAAATTGAGAAACAAATTATTTTCCGTTTTGGCAAAATAATTGACATCCGGTTAATAAATTGGTTCACTATTATAAAACTGTTCGACAATATTTAATCACATTTAAAGAAGGAGTCTACTACCCAAGAAACGAACAATTGATAAATTTCAGACGAAATATTAATGATCAATGAGATCACGTTATCACTGAATGGTGTCGTGGAAAAAAATACAGTTTTATAAATTTATTTGATTTATTTTAAAAGGAGAAATGGTTATGCAAGAGAATCGGGTACATGCCGGCTTATGGTGCAAAGTTGTAATTTTAAAAAAATGAATGTATTTAAAAGAATTAAGAATCATGCACTTCTGAAAATTTTTAAGCTGGTCATTTTTTACGTAATGTTGCCATTAATCTTTCTCCTTTATTTCAATTTAATATGTTTTATTGAAATTTTTAATATTTAATCCATTAGCATTTAAATGATTTCAAAACTGGCAGCACAACTTATTGATGATATAAACAAAAAAATTAGGGTTTGAAAATCTCTTTTAAATTACAAGTCTTCTTATAAGGAATCTACCTAACTGTTATGACTCAGAACTCTACTTTCGTTTTGGAATCAGTTTATTTTTGTACAACACAAGACAGAGAATTTCATGAGGCTATTTGCATAGGAATGATAGAAACTGATCAGAGTATTTATAGATGAAGTAAACTGAAATCTATCAAATAATACGTACATCAAAGAGATGAAACAATGTAACGTAAAATTCTTTCCTTAAAGCAAACACAACATATTCTACTGAAATCAGTAAACAGGATTGCCAGATTCCAAGCTGAAATAAGATGCAACGGACTCTAAAATGAAAATAAACAGGAAATAGAAAACTTATTAGGAATGTCAACACTAACTGTGAAATACTCAATACAAGACAAATATTTCATTTATGATATATTTAGGGCTTCAAGACTCTTAAAATTCAAATTTTTTGAAAAAAATTTGTATTTTAGTGCCCCATTTTTCCTGAACATTTTAGTACTAAAATTGCCATCAAAATTTTCAGAGTTATCGAGGAAAAAACTATAACAACACCGATGAAATGTAAATAGAAACTTCCTCTGCCAAAATGTCAAAAGACATACAACTGCAACATTCTTTGATGCGAATAAGGGAAAAAAATATATCAAAAGAAATGCAGCAATTTAAGTTAACAAAGGGCTTTGCCGTTACTTCTGGGATTTCCTGAAATTTATCTTACTTTGTTAAAATTCTGTTTTTACTACTTTTTACTTTAGCTTCGTTTTTCTCAAAACAAACAAAAACAAAAGAAAGCATGGTTTCTCAAAACTACAAATCCTATTATTCTAAAATTTCATGCATGTACTCAAAATAAGTTCCTCTGTGACTTGTAAGTCAATTTTTAGATAAATTATTCATATAAAAATTTTACTTGAATTTTAATTAGGTTCTTCTTAAAAATTCAATTTTTTTAATAATTGTATTTTTAAAATATTTTTTTTAGAAAGTTTTATAAAACAAACGTAACATTTTGAGTTAACTAAAGGCAGTTTTTATGCTTCTAGAGCTTTTTAATTTATATAACTTTATTCATTTTTTTTTTATTTTTATTTTTACTATTTTTCATGTAATTTTTCTCAAAACAAAACAAAACAATAACAGCAAAAAAAATGAAGCTTGCGCGCATGATATCTCAAAAACTGCTTATACTATTAATCTGGAATTCCATGCGCATGTTCAAAATAAGTTCGTCTATGACTTATATATCAATTTTTAAATAAATTTTTCACAGACAATTTTTTTTATATAAATTTTAATTAGATCCTTTTCTTAAAATTTCAATTTTTTAAAAAAATAATTGTATTTTAAAAATATCTTTTTTTTAAAAACTTTTATAAAAAGTACGTATAACTTCAAAATCGAACATTTTTCTGCATGTTAATATTAATTGTTTAAATTTTGATCAATTTTTAAATTCAGAATTGGGAACGAAGTAAAATACTGGTTGTTAAAATTATGAAAAAATTATTCAATATATGTATGTTTTTTAACTTTTACATTTTTTCTTGAAATTGTATGAAAACACGTGAAATAATGTATATGCATATTCTGTGCTTAAATTTTAGAATGTCACAATTGTCTCATTTGTAATCTAGATGGGTTGAAAAAAGAGATGGTTGTTTGCTTCCATGAGTAATTTTTAAGAATCCTGAGACCTCTTAAACCAACAGCTGACAAATACATCAAGTGGACTTCACATGTGAGAAATTAACAATAGTTATCTATATTTATAATAAAGCTCAATGTGTGTGTGTGTTGGCGCTCTACAGGCCAGGTCATTTGACATACAGCTACCAAATTTGGTACATGTATACCTTAGAGGTCGGGAATGTGCACCTGGGGTCCCGTTTTTTGAATTTTTAATTAGAATTTTAATTATTAATTAAAAACTAACTTTCCCGCCAAAAAAATCTTCCATTTTCCCCACCGCCAAATGAGTAAGATTTTTTCTCCCAACAGTAATGAGGCTAGGGTTAAAAATTCTCGGCCGATTATTTCAAACGATTCTGTTTATTTTCTTAATGTTTGATGCATTTAAAATGAAACATTGTTAAGTAATCCATGTTTCAGATTCATTCTGAAGTACTTTTGAATTAAAATAACACAGAATAAAGGAAATTAAAAATGTCTCATCTGCATTGCGTTACACCAACTGGCGTAGAAAAATTCACGCATTTCCGTTACCGTAACTGGCGAAGAAAATTCACGCATGTGTTATGACTGTTGACATGGCAACCATTATCAACGGATGTTTTAAATTATTTTTGGGGTAGTTGCATGCTTTTGTAAATAAATTGTATTTATGTTAGCTATATACTTTTTGTATATGCTTATAGTTTCAAGTACATCGTTTTTTACGTAGTTTTTTTAAACCTGTTTTCGACCGATTATTTTAAACGATTCATTTTATGTTCATAGTGTTTGATGCATTTAAAATGAAACATTGTTAATGAATCGATCTGTTCATGATGAATCTGAGAAAATGTTGTTGACAAATTCTTGAAATATTACATAAATTAAGAAAGATATTCTTTAGTGCCCATAAAGTTTAAACGCTCAGTGACTCTGTTATCAGTAATCATACTATTAAAAAATGCTTTGTTTCAGTAAAAAATATTATTATATTAATTGCAGATTAATCATTTACACTTTAATTTAAAACATAAATTCTACGAGAGGTAACAGAAAATGAGACAGATACATATTACGTTATGACTGAAGGCCTTTATAATATTATGAGTGAATTATATGACTATTTTTTTAATAACTAAATGACTAAAATTTGAAGTTTTAAAATATTTTGATGAAGAATCTATTAAAGTTGGAATTGCGTAAAATATTTAATGGTATGACCGGAGTTTAACCTCCTGCCGGAGTAAACCCCCGCAATTTTTAAAAATCGCCAACAACGGCCTAGCGAAATGTTCAAAAGCAAAGGAGCAGGTATTCAATTATAGTGCATAATAAAGATTGCCAGCTTTGGCGCGTTATCGCAACTGGGCGAAGAAGGGGGTTAAACTCCGTTTCAACCTATTTAATTATTAAAAATTAAATCAACATTAAGATTGGCGAACTGGCTGGTCGCCAAAGGCGGCTAGTTTTATAATATTTGTACTCTGTGTAATGCCAATCCAATGCCACGCAAATAAAAGCAACTTTCAAAAATTATTTAACATTTTTAATGTAAGAAATAATTTTATATAAAATATACCAATTTTTTTAAAAATGTTTGTGACTTTGTTTTTATTACAAATAAGAGTTTGGAATACTTTAAATGACTTTAACTACTGTCCACTTCGAACCAACATGAAAAATATATGGGGAAGATACACAACAGCAATTTTATTGGCTTAGTTACTAAACTGGCCTGTTAGAGCGGTATTTCATGCGGCTTTGTTAACGAATAAGAAGCGGATAAAGAAGGGAACGGATGACGGAATTTGAAACGCCGATTTTTCGCATTTCAATAAAAACCATTTTTTATGGGAGAAAAAAAAATCTCAGTTAAAAAGATGTAAGTATTTAAAAAGAAACCTATAAAATGAGCTATCGGACGTTATGATAACTGGAATGAAAATAAATTGATATTAAAAAATGTTTACTGATTTATTTTTTTATTTAAACAAAATGTTTGGAATTTTGCTTAAATACTTGTTACGTAGAATGGAATTTCTGGTAAAAATTTTAGATCGAGATCCGGATATTTTTTGAGAAATTCGACTTCGTAGAAGAAAACATGGGCTTCGGATATTCTTTTCAATCAGTTAGAATTCGCACCCCAACCCCATCCCGGAAAAAATCTTATTCTAAAATTATAATTCTTCTGAAGTGTTATTCCGTCATTTTAAATGCTACATAGAGATTGGTTTTATAAAAAGTTGTGGACTTTAAATTTGTATTTAGTAGTTTGTCCCAATAATTAAGCCTGAATTCTTTTTCCTATGATACCCAAGAAAATTGCTATTATTTGTTTTTTGAGAACCCATAACCAGATAGAAAGTTTTTTTTTTTTTCCTTGCTTTTTCAAATTTAATTTTCAAAATTTTGATATTTTTTATAAAATTTCGAGTGGACTGAATGTTTGCATCATGTATAGCGAACTATATTCTCATTTTAATTAAAATTAAAGTAGCAGATGATAAGAGAAATTATATCCTCATTTCAATTAAAAATAAAGTGGCGGACGATAAGAGAATTTATACTCTCATTTCAATTAAGTATAAAATAGCAGACGATAAAAGAAATCATATTCTCATTTCAAATAAAAATAAAGTAGCAAACAATAAGAGAAATTTGTGTATTATATAATTTTTTGATATCTAATGCATATTAGATAATACATTGTCATGATATTTTCTATAACAATTATATTGAAATAATTTTTTTTAGAAATGATGGAAAAATTTAAATGTTTCAAATGACAATTGGAAAAAAAAAAGTAAAAAAAGTAAAAAAAAAAAAAAATTATATTCGGAAATTCTATAGAAAACAAGATGGAATTATTTTTTTCTGCTTGGAAATATTATATTTATTTTTTAAAAAAATATATGAGTTTTTTAAAGAATAATTATGAACATTCATTAAAGTTTCATGAGATTTCTGAGAAAAATATGAAAAAAAAAAATCAATTTATTTGTTTTCATTTATTTTTGCATATATGCGTCACTTTACACTGAGCAAGTGGATGCCTGCAAGAGAAATCATCGACTAATTCATTGCAAGAACCACCGTTGATTTTTCTCTTCTTGAACCACGTGTTTTTCTTGAAACCAAAAGTTCTTTTTCTAATCCAATATCTTAGCAATGAAACAAAACGTCCTAAGAAAAGAGGAACTAAAACAAAATTGGGGGGGGAAGAGGTGACCAAAATTCTTTTCAACTAATGTGGGTGGACGACAGTTTGAACTCTCGTAGCAAGGTTTTTTTTTTTTTTTTTTTTTCCTTCTGCTTTCTGGCATTAAAGTTTTGACAGAAACGAAGGGTAAAAAATTGAGTGATTCGTGTTCAAAAGAGAGGCTTGAACATGTGTGTATCTTAATAAAGTTCCAACTGTCATACTGTCAAATTAATAGGGACAGTAACAGAGTCTGTGCTGACTGTAAAAAAAATAGATTCACATTAAGGCTTGCAACATGACAAGTTTTTTTAGTCTGACATATATGTCAAGGATTGCATCATATGTGATAAAAAATAATTAAAAATGCTCAATAGGCAGACCTAGAGCTAAAGAATTTGGCACTTAATTGCCTTGTTATGAATAAGAGCTCAGCCATCGGGAGTAATCTCCTCGAAACTTTCTCGCATATTCACCAATAAAGATCGTATCTCCCCACTTCACACATGTAAAATTGTGAACCTTGAACAGTGTATTCCTTGAATGTCATTGGCTAACAACAGTAATGAAATAGAGCTGTTTGGCGTAAATTTATTATTTTGAGTGAATACGTCACACGAATAGGTATTTTGAACGCCTTTTTGCCTATTAAAACTAAAATTCACCATGGAACTATAATTGTACTCACAAAATCGCATATCGAATTTCATATTATCCACATTTTTATGCTAGAGGAAGTTATAGATGATCAATTCTTTCGCAGATTTGGTTCAAAATTTCTTAAGAATCTATATTTAAGATCCTAAACTTGCATACGATAAATTTTATCTATTTAGTTCCTTACATTTTGTACTTATAGAATTAATTTTTACTTGAACAGCCAGCCAGACATATTTTCTGCGAATGAATTTCGTTCAAAATAGAACGAGGCATACGAATTTTCTGTGAATGAATTTCGTTCAAAATAGAACGAGGCACACGGATTTTCTGTGGATGAATTTCATTCAAAATAGAACGAGACACACGGATTTTCTGTGAATGAATTTCCTTCAAAATAGAACGAGGCACACGGATTTTCTGTGAATGAATTTCCTTCAAAATAGAACGAGACACACGGATTTTCTGTGAATGAATTTCCTTCAAAATAGAACGAGACACACGGATTTTCTGTGGATGAATTTCCTTCAAAATAGAACGAGACACACGGATTTTCTGTGGATGAATTTCATTCAAAATAGAACGAGACACACGGATTTTCTGTGAATGAATTTCCTTCAAAATAGAACGAGGCACACGGATTTTCTGTGAATGAATTTCCTTCAAAATAGAACGAGGCACACGGATTTTCTGTGGATGAATTTCCTTCAAAATAGAACGAGGCACACGGATTTTCTGTGAATGAATTTCCTTCAAAATAGAACGAGGCACACGTATTTTCTGTGAATGAATTTCATTCAAAATAGAACGAGACACACGGATTTTCTGTGAATGAATTTCCTTCAAAATAGAACGAGACACACGGATTTTCTGTGAATGAATTTCCTTCAAAATAGAACGAGGCACACGGATTTTCTGTGAATGAATTTCCTTCAAAATAGAACGAGACACACGGATTTTCTGTGGATGAATTTCCTTCAAAATAGAACGAGACACACGGATTTTCTGTGGATGAATTTCCTTCAAAATAGAACGAGACACACGGATTTTCTGTGAATGAATTTCCTTCAAAATAGAACGAGGCACACGGATTTTCTGTGAATGAATTTCCTTCAAAATAGAACGAGACACACGGATTTTCTGTGAATGAATTTCCTTCAAAATAGAACGAGACACACGGATTTTCTGTGGATGAATTTCCTTCAAAATAGAACGAGACACACGGATTTTCTGTGGATGAATTTCCTTCAAAATAGAACGAGACACACGGATTTTCTGTGAATGAATTTCCTTCAAAATAGAACGAGGCACACGGATTTTCTGTGAATGAATTTCCTTCAAAATAGAACGAGGCACACGGATTTTCTGTGGATGAATTTCCTTCAAAATAGAACGAGACACACGGATTTTCTGTGGATGAATTTCCTTCAAAATAGAACGAGACACACGGATTTTCTGTGGATGAATTTCATTCAAAATAGAACGAGACACACGGATTTTCTGTGGATGAATTTCCTTCAAAATAGAACGAGACACACGGATTTTCTGTGGATGAATTTCCTTCAAAATAGAACGAGACACACGGATTTTCTGTGGATGAATTTCATTCAAAATAGAACGAGACACACGGATTTTCTGTGAATGAATTTCCTTCAAAATAGAACGAGACACACGGATTTTCTGTGAATGAATTTCCTTCAAAATAGAACGAGACACACGGATTTTCTGTGGATGAATTTCCTTCAAAATAGAACGAGACACACGGATTTTCTGTGGATGAATTTCCTTCAAAATAGAACGAGACACACGGATTTTCTGTGAATGAATTTCTTTCAAAATAGAACGAGACACACGGATTTTCTGTGAATGAATTTCCTTCAAAATAGAACGAGACACACGGATTTTCTGTGAATGAATTTCCTTCAAAATAGAACGAGGCACACGGATTTTCTGTGAATGAATTTCCTTCAAAATAGAACGAGGCACACGTATTTTCTGTGAATGAATTTCCTTCAAAATAGAACGAGACACACGGATTTTCTGTGAATGAATTTCCTTCAAAATAGAACGAGACACACGGATTTTCTGTGAATGAATTTCCTTCAAAATAGAACGAGGCACACGGATTTTCTGTGAATGAATTTCCTTCAAAATAGAACGAGGCACACGTATTTTCTGTGAATGAATTTCCTTCAAAATAGAACGAGGCACACGGATTTTCTGTGAATGAATTTCCTTCAAAATAGAACGAGGCACACGGATTTTCTGTGAATGAATTTCCTTCAAAATAGAACGAGGCACACGGATTTTCTGTGAATGAATTTCCTTCAAAATAGAACGAGGCACACGCATTTTCTGTGAATGAAATTCGTTCAAAATAGAACGAGACACACGGTTTTTTGTGAATGAATTTCGTTGAAAATAGAACGAGGCACACGGATTTTCTGTGAATGAATTTCCTTCAAAATAGAACGAGGCACACGGATTTTCTGTGAATGAATTTCCTTTAAAATAGAACGAGACACACGGATTTTCTGTGAATGAATTTCCTTCAAAATAGAACGAGGCACACGTATTTTCTGTGAATGAATTTCGTTCAAAATAGAACGAGACACACGGTTTTTTGTGAATGAATTTCGTTGAAAATAGAACGAGGCACACGGATTTTCTGTGAATGAATTTCCTTCAAAATAGAACGAGGCACACGGATTTTCTGTGAATGAATTTCCTTCAAAATAGAACGAGACACACGGATTTTCTGTGAATGAATTTCCTTCAAAATAGAACGAGGCACACGGATTTTCTGTGAATGAATTTCCTTCAAAATAGAACGAGGCACACGTATTTTCTGTGAATGAATTTCCTTCAAAATAGAACGAGGCACACGGATTTTCTGTGAATGAATTTCCTTCAAAATAGAACGAGGCACACGGATTTTCTGTGAATGAATTTCCTTCAAAATAGAACGAGACACACGGATTTTCTGTGAATGAATTTCCTTCAAAATAGAACGAGGCACACGTATTTTCTGTGAATGAAATTCGTTCAAAATAGAACGAGACACACGGTTTTTTGTGAATGAATTTCGTTGAAAATAGAACGAGGCACACGGATTTTCTGTGAATGAATTTCCTTCAAAATAGAACGAGGCACACGGATTTTCTGTGAATGAATTTCCTTCAAAATAGAACGTGACACACGGATTTTCTGTGAATGAATTTCCTTCAAAATAGAACGAGGCACACGTATTTTCTGTGAATGAATTTCGTTCAAAATAGAACGAGACACACGGTTTTTTGTGAATGAATTTCGTTGAAAATAGAACGAGGCACACGGATTTTCTGTGAATGAATTTCCTTCAAAATAGAACGAGGCACACGGATTTTCTGTGAATGAATTTCCTTCAAAATAGAACGAGACACACGGTTTTTTGTGAATGAATTTCGTTCAAAATCGAACGAGGCTTACGGATTTTCTGTGAAGGGAAAAAAAATTCTACCATTTACTCATTCTTTTCAAAGATACCTAAGGTTCCCTTTTCTTTCCAAAGATTCTCCCTGAGATAGGGGTTTCTTTGACAAATCGATACTTGTCAAGAAAACATCATTAGAATCTCTTAATAAAATTACTAAAAATAACCATTTTTGTCACTTAGCTCTTGTGTCATGGAACAGACACGTTACACCTTTCATCGCCATTTACAAATCATTGCCCACCCATGGTGAAATAAATTGAAATTTATTCCAAAAAAAAGTCATCTTTTCGCTCACACATCTGCCAAAATGATGCTACATACAGGTTAACAAGTACAAAAGATATCAATTCAAAGTAACTAAAATATATTCTTGAAGGGAGGAAAAAAAGTAAAAAAGTTATACTTGAAAATGCAGGTACCGAAAAAATTATCTATAAAGATAATAGTGAAGTAGTTACTTTAGGAATTCCAAGACTAACTAATAATCGGAAACAACATATGAAATAAAAATGAAGTCAAACAAAAATTCTGTGAGAAAAATTTATGACGAAATCAGGTTAAAATTAAGATTTGAAGAGTTCAATGTCTTTTCCTGCTTTCTATTTTCCTAATGACATATTTAAGTTCCAGCATCTGAACTGTTGCTCATCAAAATGCATGAATGGCATCGGGTTGTTCAATCTTCTTCTCTCATGGAGATTTGAAACAAGATTTTGAAACCAAGCAATTTCATGAGCATTTGACGTAGCCTTGAAATGGTAAGAGGACAGCAAGCTGCGAAGTGGGTGAACCTTTTTTTTAGTGTTCCTATACTAACATTCTTACTGCTTAGTTTAATTTAATTTAGTTATATTGACGTCCCATTTTAAAGCATCACTAAGCCTTTTTGTGGCGGACCTCGTAATTTTGAACCTGACGACACCTGAGCTGGTACTCCACTCTCTAAACTTCCACACCACGCTGGTAGAAAGACGTTTGACCTCGACGGATTTAATGTGCACCTGACCCGCTTACAGGACGGGTGTTCGGTGGAATCAGGACTCGAACTTGAAATCCTCCGGTTCCGAAATCAAGATCTTGCCACCAGGCTACCATGGCCCTTTGTACATTCTCAGATTCACTATAAAATGCCCACATTTGTATTGTTAAAATCTTATTAAAAATTTCATTTGTAAAGCTTTTTTAATTTTTAAATTACCACTTTTATGAATATGCGAATAGACAATTGGCAAGGCTTAAGCGCATTTCGTCCAAAATTTGATACATAATTGCAATTTTATTAGTAAAATGATAAGCCGAATTACATCCGTCTAGATTATAGCGTTAATATACACGCGAGAAGTTAAACAAGCGACCCACTGGTGATTTCGTTTAAAATTTGAGAGAAATCTACAACTTATTTGGAGAGAGAGAAATACCTGCGAAATCTCTATCGTCTAACTTGTAAAGTTTTGTTATTGTATTCATAGATAGACAGACGAAAAGACTGATAGACTGACTCTCCCACCCACCCGAAGGCACACAGATAAATAATGCTGAATGACCGGACTGCCGCAACAGCAACACTGGCGGTAACTGTGGTTGAGTCCTAAGGGCCATCACCGGCCACGGTACAACTCTTCCCGAAGGAAGTACATCCCGTCATCGATGGGAGGAGCCAGATCCCCCACCTTTTTGTGTACCCTCCAGGGTGGCGAGATCCAACCACCATACTAGAAGCATCTCATCCTCATTTCGAGATGCCCCCTTCCTGGGGGTCTAGACACACGTAAATCAAAAGATGAATTTTTCTGTTTTAGGGAGGTATCAAGCTTTCAAATTCATCGCTATCCTGAATATTGCCCGTTTTTTTTAATTATGACAAAATCTCTTACTAGATATATCTCTATCGCAAGAAAATAAAAATGGGTGCGGTGAGTTATTTAATTAAAAACTTTTACTTACTTTAAGGTAACCGACTACGTTCGAAGGAATATTGTTGAACAATTGGATTTTTTTAAAAACTATTTAAGGACTTTTTAAAAACTATTGATGGTTTTTAGATGTATTGTCAATTATAAACACTATAAATACAAAAAAAAATTATTTGGAAATATAATATATTTTGAGAAATAGGAAAATTTGTAGTAAATTTTAAAGAAATTTAACCAAAACGGTTAACACTCTACACAAAATTGTATTGCAGCAATCTTATTTTTCTTTGTACACCAGTTATAGAATATAATGATGAATGAAAAGAACCACAATCTAAGAAACATTTTGAGAAGCAAAGAAATTATGGGTAAAAATATACGTATATATACATTTTTTCCATAAATTTACAACTTGATTTTTCTAAAAACACCTATAAATGAAAAAAGTATTTCACCAACAATAAAACTTTTGGTTCATTTTATTGCCCACAGTATTTAAAACACACGCTGAAATTTTTATGTAAATACCTCTATTAGTTTTTGAGAAATCATGTTAACGGTAGATAATTTTTATGAAAATTAAAGTTTGAGAAAACTGAAGTTAAATAATTTTTTAGTTAAAATTTTTCTTTAAAATTCTCCTGGATGATAGATCAGACCTTCCTTTTCCTAGAAATACTATTTTGGAAAGAGGAAGGCCAGAACTACAAGAAATAATAATAATTGAAAAATTCGCCGATGTGGTCGATAACCAGTGTTTTTAACGTAGTCGGATACCTTAATTTAAAAATTTACTTCATATTTAGCAATAACGACTCATAAACTGTAATTGTGGAAGCTGCGGAGCGATGAATATGTTATAACATAGCTAAAATTTTGTCTGTAACTTTTTTTTCTATTATTGTAAACAAAGAATCAATATTGTAATCGACAAAAACTTCGAGATTTTAACGCATCTCCGAGTCCGAAATGTAATGCGTAGATTTCAAATGCGTAGTAATGCGTAGATTTCAAGAAATTTTCAATGGAGCCTATTCAAAGTTTGCCTGTCTACTGAGTAGAAGTGAATAGAATAGAATAGACAAAAAGGAAAGAGCTCAATGGATAAATGATTATGAATACGTTCTAAAACTGATATATAAAGACTTCACAAATCGGCCAGATTTGATCGTAGAAGATGAAAACTTTTATTTATTTATTTAAAAGTTGGAGTGTCAAGAGTATTTCTCAGAATATTATCCATTAATACCAAAGGACTGTATAAAATTTAAACTCCATAATTTTTTCATAAGTACATTTATTGCCTGAAATAAAATAAAATATTTTTATTTACACCATTTAAATATTTTGAAAGTAAAACTAAAACTGAACTTTACGATGAATAAGAGAAATTTTTGTTGAATAATTCCTTAAGATATTATATAAATTACCAAAATTATTCTGCAGTGCACATTCAACTTCAATGCCGAACAACTCTGCTTTCAATTTTCATATTTTTTTTAAAAAAGTCATGGTTGGTTTCAGTTAAAAAAATGTTTTATATTAATTGCAGTTTAACATTTCCACTCTAATTTAAAGTTGAAATTTTATGGACGCTGACAAAAATTTAAGAGAGAAATAAGTAGTACAAGGAACAGAAATGTTTAAGGCTTACAAAATGATATGCCTGAATTATATAACTATCAAAATCTAAAGCTTAAAAATATTTTGCAGTAAAAGCAATTAAGGTGTATGTACACACTTCAAAATTCAAAAATCGTTCAAAATATCGAATATTTTTTTATTGCTTAATATGTTCTCTGATCCTTTAGCTTTCAAACGATACCAAGATGTTGTCAATATTCGAAATATTTCACGAGTTATAATTATTTTTCTTGAGGTGTTTTCATTAAAAACTCTAGTTACGGTGTTTTTAAAACTCATTTTATAAAGAATCATATTTTCCCACTATGTTGCTTCATTCAAACAATCATAACTCAACAAGAAATGAACCAAATACAGTTATTTATATATCAAAATAATTTGTATGAAATAGCTTATGTTTTGTGCCTCAATCAAAGTTATATTTATAGAAATAAATTTTTAATAGCTGTTTAAAAGTTAAAATGACAGAAAAAGTCTCGCTTTTCTATTCATCGTTGATGAAAAAATTTTTATAAAAAAACTATACATTTTTATAACTTGTTTGAGGCAGATAACATGAAGAGTAATATTAGGCATCATTTCCATCTAGAATTGTGTGTTTGTACAAATTAGAATTTAAGATATCATGTTTCAAAAAATAGGCTCATTAGCTCATTAAATATTATTTAATTAATTAATAATTAATGTAATATGGTTTTTTCTCATTGAAATGAGTTTAAACATATATTAATAACCTACTGTGAAAAAACTGGATTTTTAAAGTTAAAATTTAAAAAAAAAATCTTTAAGTGTGTACGTACACCTTAAGAGATCAAGTTACATAAAATATTTAATTGAAAATTTTAGCGATCATTAATACTGGCGAACCGGCTGATCGCCAAAAGCGGCTAGTATGCAAGAGTTTTAAGTTGAATTTCTCCGAAAAATGAATCGACATCTTCTTACCACTCTGTAGGTCTTATTAACAATCTAACTTTTAAAAAATAAATAAATAAAGCATCAAAACAATGGACCACCTTGAACGATACTTGAGAGGAGACATCCGAGTGCAGATGTTTAGATTTTGAATTTACATCTCATTTTGAACCATTTTAGTCAAAGGATTGATCGTCGGTCGACCGATACATTCTCAGGCTTCTAAGCGCGATAATTCAAAACACGCAATGACTGAGAGGAATTAGATTTAGTATATGATCTCATTTCTACACTTGAAGTCGTATGTCACGTACCAAAGGACACGCTCAGCTTTCTTCTCTAAGCTAAGCCACGCATGATACTTATATATGGGACTATAGAATCTGAGCTCTCATTTCGTTCAAAGGTTTGGCCAAGGTCAGCAATTTAGTCCAAGGTTAACCAAGGTCAGCATACAAGGGCGGGGGTAATACCTTTAATAGGGTATAATGTTATAAAGTCTCTAGATGTCATCTCTGGTTTATTTTTTCAATGATTGATCTTTTCGAATTTTCCATCTTTACCCTCCTCCATATCAGCCTCTCCCGATGACATAGAGAATTGATGACATAAAATCAATCAAAGATTGGCACGTGCAAATTTTCTCAAGAAAGAAGCAACGATTATAATCTGACCTCTGGCATGGTAGTTAAAAATAGAACATTTTTCGTATGACTTTCAAGATGGTACCCCTATCATCAAAATCGTGAATTCACTGTTAATAAGTAATTATAATTCATAAACGTTTATAAATTATTTATAAATATCCTAGTGAAAAAATTCAAAATTTTGAAGCTATGTTTAGCATCGGTCATCTGTTTTAATAATACTTGTTTCGAATTCAGTGAAGCGAAAAAAAAAAAAAAAAAAAAAAAAAGAAGAAAAGAATGCGTCACTCTCTCTACCCAGCCAAGCGAAAATTAAAATATGACCTTTTCATTTTGTTCTCTGTCATTTTTTTCAATGACAAGGTCATTAATGTTGACATTCGTAAATTACGAAATGAATGAATTTATAAACGACATTCTGAAAGGAGGAAATAAAAGAAAAAATAAATGAAATAAAAAAAATTAATAAAAGGTTTAAATAAAAAGTTTCAAAAATATGAAGGATTTTTTAAACGTGCTTTTAATAATGCTATAAAATGTGAAGATATTGTGACTATGTTAGTGAGCATTTTGTCTTAATAGGGATGCAGACAAGAAGCAAAATCGTAAAAGTGTGAGGTGTTGATAGGAATTTTCAAAACAAATTGGAATTTTAGTCAAATTTGATTAAATTGTCATTTGATAAATTTAGCTTAATCATCGTTTGATCCTACTTTTGGAAATGCCTCACATAAAGATATTTTCTCTATATTAATATTATTAAATATCGCGTTAAAATATTTTTTTTACTTTGATAATTTTCAGTTTTTTTTATCTTTTAATAATTTTATATTTCATGATTATTTAATGAAGTTTTTAATATTTTTTTAAAATTTAATTACCGGTGGGCACCGTTTGCATTGAATTAAAATTAAATAGAAGTTTGTATTTTACTTTCTCATATAGCAAAATTCAAAGAAAAAAGCTAAGAAAATTGAACTCGAGATTTTGATGAATACACACAAGATTTGGATCTCTTAAATCTGAATTATTATAATTATTAGAAAAAGATATGCATGTCGACAGGCTATAATCCAATTAACAATATAGTAAATCTGATTGCTATTGTTGCAGAAAATCTGATGCAAATTAGCAGAGTGTTCGAAAAATTAAAAAGTTTTACATTATAGCGCATGTAGATATAAATACATGGTGACATTGAAAGTAAGCAATAAAATCTTGAAATTCTATAAAATAAAATAACTTCACAAACACTCAAATTATTCTAATAACTAAAACCAGATCGAAACAAATAGTGACTCATTTACAGAAAAATGTGCAATGCCAAATGCAAAATAAAAATAAAAGCTGAGAGAAAATATTTCGAGTAAATTCCATTAAATATCATTAAATTATAACAATTGCAGATCTCAGCTCACTAACCTTTGTTATAATCCAGCATAAAAAATGTATATAAAATGTGAGATTTACGATCTGATAACTGATTTTCGTTAATACTTAGGTTAAGGTCACAGGTTAAGTTCACTTAGGATAATTCAATTTTATTATTAATTTAAAGTGACTGATACTGATAAATCAGTCACTTTAAATTATTAATAATAATAAATTCTTTGAATTGGTTGATGTAAAAATCAGAATTTGCGCATCCAGTAAAAACGTAGCTCTAAAGGGTGGAGATATTTTTAAACTCCACCCAACGTTTCGGACGACAATAGTTTATTCTATTATATATTTTTAAAAACATGTTTCCGAATGCGAGAACAAAGGAAATTCTGTATGTGGCCCCTAGTTCTCAAACTGTAGAATTATGCCAAATTCAACTGAAAATTCGAAATACAATGACACAAAAATGCGAAGAGGTAAACGAATGAAATTTGACGTTCCCTCTTATTCCCTGAATTGAAAATACCCATTCTATTTTGAACCAAATGCATCAAAGGGTTGATAGTTTGTCAACCAGTCTATTCGGGATATGAGAACGCAATTTAAAATCAAAACAAGATGCATATATGAAATTTGGTATGAGATCTCAACATCGGAATTGCGTTTCTATATTAAATTTTGCATTTGTTTGTCCACAGAGAAATCGAAAGCCCTACTCAGTTCTCTTATTCCACAAGGGGGGACATGACAAGCTTCTGGTATGGTAGTTGGTTCTTGCCACCCCGTTGAGTACAGAAATGGGGCAAGTTCGGCTACCCCTTACCGATGACGGGATGTACCTCCCACAGCAGAAGTTGTACTGAGACCAGTAATGACCTTTAGGACTCAACCTCAGTTCCTGCTAATGCTATCTCGGCTGTCTGGTCATTCAGATTTATTAGGGTTGTCTCAGGGTGCGTAGAAGACAATAGTGATATTCCGTTCTTTTCATACCGCTTCAGTTTTATAAAAAAAATGCCCAACAGTAATGACAAGATAACTTCATGATACAACGATACATTATACGATAGAGATATCGGCTGAATTAAGTATTCAAGAACAGCTCTAGCCTGTTCAGATATTGAAGTTCTTCTTTTAACAGAATATTCATTGCAGTTTCACATTTTTGACACATTTATTCACTTGTAGTTAGAAAAAGATTTATTTTAGTTTGAGATTTTTTACTTTATCAATTTTCTGGGACATGTATTTCTTCTTGTTTATACATTATGTCTCTAGATTATCCGGCATCTGTATATTATCCACAATATTGTGGAAGCAGAGTTTGGTTTTGTCAAAATTCTAATTATTAAGTGAACGAAATGAAATAAATAGGAACTTGGCGAATTATTATTTATAAAATATAGCATTTTTTCATTCATAGAATTTTTAATTTTTACCAACATATTCATAAGACAATTAGGAAAATCAAGTTTTATGATACCCATTCAACTCAGCGGCCTTAGGCAACTACCTAGTCTATCTAGCTGGAAATCCGCCATTAGACAAAGAGGGTCTATAAGTTAAAGAGGCAAATCAGCGAGAGTTATCTTTCCAAAACTTTCTTGCATACACTATAATAAAGGTGTAATCCTAGAAATGAAATGCATGGCATTTGCTTACGATAGGTACGGAATATTAATCTTTAAATGTGTTTTTCGAACTCGAAAAGATCTAAAACGTGGAGATTAGTCAAAATGTAATATGTTAACAATTAAAATACTTTCTCTATTTTTCATATATGAGAAAATAAAAAGTCAACAGGAAAATATTTCCACTGGTTTTTCCAATCCCCCCCCCCTGAAATATAAATCATTAAATTAAAAAAAAAAGATGTTTTTAAATCGATACCCATATTTCTTAAGGTGGACTCTACGAATTGTAGTATTCTGTAGTCTCTCCGGTATCCGGCATTTTGCCAATTTGGCCCATTTAGTTGTCCGGCGTTTTCGAAAAGGCGAATGAAAAATATTAAAGAGAAAAGGAGTCACTGCACGCAGATGTCATTGACCTAGGCGCAGCTTAATTACTGCTCAGATTTTGAATTATATAATACTTTTATTAACCGTCTTTGGTGACCAACTGATTCTACGGAAAAAGTGAACGAGTTTATTTTCATTCACTTTTTCATGAGTTTATTTTCATTCACTTTAAGACCAAAAAATTTCTTATGCATAAGTTAATGTTCATTATCCCCCCCCCAAAAAAAAGAAATTTTTTTTAAACATCAAATTGTGACATTAAAGCCGTATTTTATTTTAATAGCTTCATACCTGTTATTTTCATTGTTCATATCAGTCGAATTCAGAGTGTTTTTAAAAATCTAATTGTCCGATTCATCTATTTTTTTTAATTTTCTCGGCAATGCAATTTCACTCTTTTATTCCCCATACAGACTACACAAATATTAAACAGAATCTGTTCTTTCTTAGTTGTCGAAAATGGAAGAAAATTCCACGATTAAATATTTGACGAAATAAAGAAAACGATTTCTTTTTTTTTTCACAACAATAAAAATATTATGTAAAATATACTTAGACATTTTTTAAAAGTTAATTAATTCTAAACTAAAATATATATATATATATATATATATATATATATATATATATATATATATAACTAAATTGGCATTATTAAAAAGATAATTTTTTGGATTTTAAAACAGTTTGAAAATTATTTTGTAAAGAAATATTCTCAGAAAATAATGCTGGAAAATGACAAAATTTCGTTTGTAAAATTTTAATTAAAATTTCATTTAGGAAATCATTCCGAAACGCACATTCCCTCTCTCCAAAGTATATATGTGCGAAATTTCATAGCTCTGGGTTAAACGGTCTGTCCTATATAGCGTCTATACACATTTTTCTTTATTATTATTAGAAATAGAGAGATATATATAATATAGTTTTATACTTTTTGTAATCTTTTTTCAATAAATATTTTGCCATTAAAAAAAGAGCTATTTTAATGAATTTATATAAATTCTTGCACTTTTGTTCACCAGACTGTTTCCCGGTCTCATATTTATATAATTACAGAGGAACCAATGTATCTAATAATACGCAGAAAACAGTTCTAAGAACATGATTTCTTCTTCAAAAGCGAATAGTATTCAAATGTTATTTCCCAGTTTGATTAATTTTCCGTTTGACAAAGAGACAATACTTCAAGATTCAAAATAAGCCTTTTATTGTTAAGCATGTTTTATTTATTGAAATGGATTGTTTATTATTTTTTGGAATTATCAATACATTTTTCCTTCAAGAGAAATGCGTTTCACTTATTTGTGAAACTTACCGATGCCTTTCATTTTCAGAAATTTTAGAAAATAGAAATTAAACATCAAGCAAAATCATACTTTGCAGAAATCGGTATTTATCGTCTGCGCAAACCACAAAGGATGCTTTCTTTTTTTAAATTTTCAATTAATTCCCTGCTTACATCAGTTAGTGAATATGCGCCTGCTTCCGCTTTTTGAATTTTCATACTTGTACGGAGGTGTGACAGAATAAATTTTATTTGAAAGTATTTTATGCGCATTAATAGACCATCCTGAAAAATTAAATTTTTATTACGGCGAGACATGATAATACTTATAAACAATTGCAAAAGACTATTGCAATAAATACTTTATTTTTCTGTGCTTGCACAAAACAAACATGAAAATAAATACAATGTTATAATATATCCTAGGTTGATTCATACAATAATAATTAATAATAACCTCTGATAACTAGCTTGACTGATCAAAATTTTGTCTGTTTTTTTGCGGGGGGGGGAGCATTAAATGATAAATATGGAATTCATATTTTTATTCATTTTATTATATGATACGACTGAAAAACACGAATTCAATTAAATCAGTTTAATATAAATTAACTCTTTGACTACACATTTGACTACAACGACTTTTGTATTCGAAGCACATTTAATTTTTTGAACATGTGAAGGCAGTAGCTTTTACGTAAAAATTCATTTATTTCTTATTATTCAGAATATATATTTCTTCATGATATTGAGATGACTTAAGCTAATTAGGATTTCTTTTTTAAAAATGAAAGCATAAATTCAAGCAAATATGGAACGTCCTGATACGTCTAATGTACCCAAAGGATTAAAAAATACATATATTGCGAAATAAAAAGTCCTACTACGGAGTTAAAACGACTCAATTGTATATTTTGATAGATGAATTTGAATTCCGTCATAATATGTAAAAGCATTGTTACAAATTGCATAAAAATTTAAATTGAATTCTTTGAAAGCAGATGCATTTTTGAAAGGTTGACGTAAAACCATGACATCATAGCTGTTATTTCATCTCAAAATCGGTCGAGCTCCAAAACTTTGTTTGCCAGCTAGAAAAATTGAAGATGAAAGTTTAAAAAAATTATTATTATATAGTATATAAATATAGGGATAGAGACCGATAGAGAAGTCACGTGATTCTTTCAAACCGGTTTAAACTGGTTAATGACATAAATTAATTAAAACAAATAATGACTTAATGTTCTCACATGATAACTTGAAATTTGCGATCGTAGATTTCATTTTTTATATGTTTCTTTTATTTTTACTTTTTCTTATGCGAAACGTAAAGAAAGACTGCAATATGTCATATTTCGCATTCAACCATATGCTTTTTGATATTTATATATAAATACTAGATTTTATAAATGTGTGCTAACTTTTACCTTTTCGATATTAAAAATACCTTTCTGCAACGGCATTTTAAAATAAATTCGGTCTATTGACACTCTGGAAGATAAACGTAAAAAATAATATTGTAATAGCTACAAACTTTGATCACTTAGATTTTGACGAATTTTCTTATTTTAGATCTCTCTGAACCTAAAAAAACTCTCTCTCTCTCTTTTGTTAACATGTCTTTACTTTGTCTATTAATACAATCACTTAAAAATGGAGCAGCTTGCTAGATGGTGGAATATGAAAAGTGACTTTTAAACCAAAATTACAAATCTGATTAAATTTTAATGCAAATATATTTATATGGAAAGATTTTGTCTATATGTCCACGTGTTTTAATACGATAGTTGAATACAGCTGCAAAATCTGACATGAAATGACATTTTTTACATGAAATCTGTAAATCAATATCGAATTTTGGAACAAATTGGTACTCCGTGATAACCAAATTATCTCCTCTTGTATTGTATAGTTTACACAAGACCGAAAAGAATAAGTACTCACCGTACATGAGTACTTTATGCTTCGTAAAATAATTAAGAAAACAGAATATGCATTTTTCCTGATATACTGAAACCAAAATTTGACATAAAAGTATAGTTTTAGTGAAAACATCATATATCAAATGTTATTTATTTTCAAATCTTTACATTTTTGAGTTATTACATTTATGCGAAAGAATAAAACCATTTATCCATTCAGTTCTCTTCAGTTTCTAATTATCGTCTTAAATATAATTAATATTCGACCAGCCGGACAGACAGACTTCCACTGAATAGATTTTGCTCGAAATTTGATAACCTACAAATATAGTTTAATGATCATATACCAAATTTCATTCGTCTAGCTCAAAGCATTTTTGACTTACTTTTGTCACAGATAGATAGACATTTTCCAAAAATGTACTTTTCGAATTCAAGGAGATCTGAAACGTGGGGAATAATTAAAATCTCGTGTTTGATTTTTTTTTTTTTTGACATTAATATTTCGTACACAAAAAAGTAAAAAAAAAAAAAAAAAAAATGAAGTATTTGATTTTTGTATCAAAGTTCTAAATATCTACCAAATTTGGTTGAAATATAAGAAATTTATCAATTGTGTGTCTGTGAACACGATAACTAATAAATGGAAATTGCTAGAATTTTATTCATATCTATATCAATTTTTTTTATTTAATCATGAAGGAAATCAAAATTTATTCTAATTTTCTTTCAACCAACGATGAAGTTAAAAATGGACCCCTCCGTCTTGCTGCAATCTGATCTGGAAAAAAATAAAGAAGAAAAAAAAAATCAGAACACTCACAGGTAAACCGATAATTTGATGTAAAAAAAAACAAAAAAAACATGCCATATTTTGCTGCTATATTCAACTAATGTATTAAAACACATGAACATACAGATAGAATCTTTCCATTTACATGTTTGCATTAAAATTTAATTAGATTTGTAATTTTGGTTTAAAAGTCAATTTTCATATTTCACCATCAGCAAGCTCAATTTTTAAGTGATCATATTCCTAGACAAAGTAAAAACGTGCACAGAAAAAAAAAAAAAAAAATGAGGGTTTTTTTTTTTTTTTTTTTTTTTTTTTTCCCCCAGGTATAGAGTGATTTAAAATATGAAGATTAATCAAAATCTACGCAATCTAAGTTTTCAACAATTACAAAAATATTTTTGTGTTTATCTTCCAGAGTGTCAATAGATCGATATTATTTTAAAATGTTGCTACAGAAAGGTATTTTTAATATCGAAAATGTAAAAGTAATATAGTATTTATATCTAAGTAAAAAAAAGCAGATAGATGAGTATGAAATATCGCAGAATACATATTCTAACAAAAATTGTTTAAAAAGAAATAACTTTAGAATTTAACAAAACTTTTCAGAGAAAAACATGCTACATCGCAAGAATGATTCATCCTCCTATTCAATTAAACTTAGCTTACCAAATTGGATTGATTTAAGTATATTATAGCATTAAATAAATAACAAAAATTTTCAGAAATTCGCAGACGATAATTTGTTTGGAAAAAATATCGTTTTCTAAAACGCATATTAAGTTTGATATTTTTGGGAGAAATAATCTGAATTCTCAGTTTTCAAAAAATTGACTTCTCAGTTCGAAACAATGAAATAATTTTAAAATAATTTATTTAGAATTATAAATATGATTATAAGTATAGTATTGGAGAAAAAAAATTGATTTTTTTCTGCCATTTACGTCGATTCTCGGAATTTTCTCTTTATTTTTAAGTTTCGTTTTTAACTAAAATAACAAACTTAATTAAAAAAAATCCAAACAAGGTCTGAAATTAAATCCGTTTGGTTTCCCGCAGAAGTAAATTACCCTCCTTTTTTTCCTGGGAAAAATCGGGGCATTCGTTACATAACCAGAGTACTTACGCAACAAACTATTATTTTTTTACTGTTCTGGTGCTCTGTGCTCTGATGTCAGACATATGCGTAAACTCGGCAACCTCTGGCGCATGCGCGCGCAACCCTCTCTGTTGTCATTATACAACAGAACCGGCGTTTTTGCACATTTCGCTCCCCATGCGTGAAGTAGCCGTAGTTTCTCTTCATTGATCGCTAAATTTCGGTTTACGATCGCCATTCTTACCATCAAAGCTATGCTTTCTTAATGATTATTTTTGGTTAGGCAGTTGTAATAAATTATTTTTACTTTTTTATACTTTTTATTTCATCATTAAATAGCCTAGATCTTGCAGTATTTTTAGGTGACACACTCATTACTTATGTAAATCGTTCTCCCGTTAGCATATTCCATGAAATGGTAAAAGAGTACTGAGTTTAGTATTAGAACAGAAAATATGGAACCAAAATCCACCGATAAATTTTTGGCTAATGGTTCTACTACTTCTGCGGAAAATGAGGTAAGATTTTCTCTTAATTTCACGAATAACTGTGTTTCAGATAAGCAGATTGTTCGAAACCTTCTGTCATACATTATTTAATTCACATCAAAATTTGTTGTTGTGACCGAGGATGTGAGATTAAAAATTAAAATCATGAAAATTCTGAGTTTTCATTAATAATTTATGTATGTTAATTAAAGAGTAATAATAATTTTTTTTCCTATTTTGAGTTTTAAAAGTAGAGTTATCTATATATTTGATTTAATTTAATAAATTAGAAATACAAATATATATCTTTACTATAATGATATTTTCAAAATTATTTTTTTACAAAAAATACTTCTTAAAATTTTATTAATCATATGCAAGTTTTTTAAATAACATAAAGGTAAAGTGCTTTTCCTGTTCTTGTAATTTTAATGGCAAGATATAAACCAATGAAATGAAAACATAGTAAAATATCTGGTATACTTCATTCTATATGAATTTATAGTATTATAATAAATAATCTGTTTATCCATTCACAGGGCCTGTAGATTACATATTTAAACCAAATTTAATCATAATGAAAGTATGATCAGTTTTTCATGATATTCCTTAAAATGATTTTAATATTATTTTTTTAGGTTATTAATCTTCAAAATTCAATCTTTTGAGTGTAAAGGAATATTATTTGTACTTGGTATTTTATCTTTCTTTTTATGAAATCAGATGTATGAACAATCATTTTTTCCATTCTGCAAATGAATAACAATCTTTCATTTTTTTATTATAAATTCTAACTACAGATTTTGAAGCATGTTTTTGTTAAGGTTCTTTGTTCTCACTTTCTCCCAAAAAATATTTTAGATGTAAATTTGAATATTTAATTTTACATATTTTCCTACAAATATATCATAAATAATTTATATTAAATATCTGTATAGCAACATGATTAGAATGTATTGTGTGTGTTCTTAATTCTTTTTATGTGATATTAAAGTGTATGGCTGCTATGGAACTTGCAGCTAATTTTTTTTCTTCATAATATAAGTGAGAAAATACCACATATAGTTTAGAAGTAAGTAACAAAAATAATTTGACTACCAGTATGTAACTAAATATTATTAAACTTAAATGTTAGCGCAAACTTAATCTTCTGGTTTTCTGCTTTTTTCCCCTGCTATAGTTTAAATAATTTATTGTCCAATCATCTGCAGTAAATAGTAATATATTTCCTTACCATATATGTATATTTTCTATGCCTAGAGTTCTGAACCTACTAAAATTTATATTATTTAAAAAATAAAGTAACATTATTAAAGCATTTTCCAATTATTTTTAAATGGAAGTATTTATAATCAAAGAAAGAAACACTTTAAATTTATTTTATTGAATTATATTACAGCATAAATAAATATAAATATTTAATTAAATAGTCAATAATATTATATAATAGCAAATATTATGGTTTATTATTGAGGAGGATTATGATTTCTGAGGATGAGGATAACTGAAATTGTTCCATTATAACCAAGTTTCGATATCTTGGGCTATATCATTATTGATTTCAAGTGTGAGTTCTGGTTCAAGTTGCAGCTATATTAATCTATATTTATTATTACTGAATAGAAGGGCAGAAAATATATGTTCTTAGAGATTAGATGCATTGAAAGACATTAAACATTTCATCACTTTGTTGCAAATATATTCATATTTTCTTTTTTATCAAAAACATTTCTTTTTTTAGCTCATTGAGGATTGATATGTTTATTCTCTATGAAAGAAATGAAAATTGTTGTTTAGTATTCACATCATTATATAAGCACTATTTGAAGAAAAGAGTAAGAAATGAATTTGAATGAAAAAATTAAAATTAGATAGTAAATATTAGAATAAAATGATAAAAAGGATGCTAATTATATTTTCTTTTTTGAACATTCATTAAAATTTTTTCTGTAAAAACTGTGGCACTAAAATTATTGTAATTTACCACAAGTGGTATATGTACCATTGATTAAGAACATCCACTATAGTGTTTAAATATCTTATTGTGTATAATAATTGTTTTGTTAATGTAAACTACATAATTAAAATTTTAAATTTCCAGGCCTCAACTACTCGAGATGTCACAGATATCATTGGAGAATATGGTCCATGGCAACGTTTGATATTCATACTTACCTGTTTGCGAGGAACTCCGACTGCATTTTACAATTTAAGCACACCATTTTTTGCACCCAAGCAAGATGTCTGGTGTGCACAGCCATCATTCTCTAATTGGAGCGTGGCAGAGTGGCGAAACTCGGCTATCCCTTTGGAATATCATGAAGGAGAACTGGTTCCAAGTCGATGTAATATGTATGAAGTTTTGCTAGTTAATGATGAACCTGTCATTAACAAAAATAAAACAGTTCCTTGTAGTGCCTGGGAGTATGACAACTCATTTTATACAAATACCTTAACAAGAGAAGTATGTTTATTGTATAATATTGATTTTCTCTAACTTTTCTCTAAATTTCTCTAACTTTTTGCCTTAGTAAAAGAAGTCACTGAAGCTATATTTTTTTTGTGGGATGAGCTGGGGGGAGGGGGATAGATGCTTTTTACCCTTGTTATCCTTGTTGTACATTTTCAGTTTTGAAGCCAGACAGTTGTCAGTTTGGAATCCAACAAAGATGTGACATATAGATGTGCTCATGTTCAATAAATCTATCTTAGCCAATAATATCTCTGCTGATACGAGAGGAAAGTTGGGAGAGTGTGTACTGGTGTTATTGTCAGCCTGACTATAGTTGGATTGAACCTGCATCAAAATGCCTGTCTTGTGACTTCAAAATGAAATATTAATCAATATATATTAAATCAAATTTGAGTAAGGAGCGATTTTGGTACTGCATCAATTTCTGTTTCTTATAACTCATGATTGTGCAACATTGGTATGTACACTATACAGCAAAATGGTATTTATAAATACTAAGTGAGTGTAATAAAACAGATTAGACACTTTATAAACTGTTATTTTCATCAAATTTATTTATTTGATAATTAGGCTAATAACATCTTTTTAATCAACCTATTTATAATCCTTCAGCTGAGATATCTAGGCAATTGTTTATCTGTCTATTTAAAAACCTACTGCTGCTTTTCTCTGCATATGTTGTATCATAAAATGACTTTATACTCTTAAAATATTTCTAAGGATTATTTTGTTGTATTTAATTTCTTATTAAATATTATTATAAGTCTGCAGATTCTACAGAGTAAAACTAATAAAAAAGATTTAAAAATTGAAATCTTTAAAAAAAAAACTTTAAAATTTTAAGTCTTTTAAATTTCCATGTTTTTACTTAATTATTTTTCTTTATCACTTGTTTCTATTTGCTGATTTAAACTATAGAAGATTTTGCCTCCAATATTTCTAGTTCTTGTGGTCAATAATCGCACATTTTTAATATAAATCAGAAAGTGAAATTTTGTCTTCATTCCCATCTGTGGAATGAAGTTATTATTATTTTTTTTCATAATCCTTTCTTAATCAAATTTTCCTAAAACAGGATTAATGTTTTAAAATTTCTTTCTTACCATATATTTCTGCATCAATCATTTAAAATTTCTTCTGCAGTATGTATAACTATGCATTGAGCGTTTTTGCATTCTAACAAACTGCAGCAATGAATAAATCGGGTCAAATTTTTTTGATACAGAAAATATTTTTTTTTGTATAGTGGGAGTATAAAAGTCATGCACTGGAATTTGTTTATTCCTTTGTAACAGTTTGATTATTGTTAATTCTGATTTTTTAAATTTGTTACAATATTATTTAAAATATGTTTATAATTGTCACTGTTAATGTGCCAGACTTCATTGGATTTTTTTTTTTTCATTATGCTTAATCCATCATTTTTTTTGATAAAAGATATAAAACTAATCCTTAATAAATTAATAATATGTTAAAATATAGATTTCAATGAATTTCCTTTAAATTATAATAAAATATCAAGAATAAATCTGTAAGATAAAATTAATTCCTGAATATTTTTTGTAGAAAAGGAAAAAAATTTAGTAAACTTCTTTTAGAGTTGTGTATTAAAATATTTTTAAAATATAATAAAATATCAAAAGATAAAAATTATTTTGAATTTCTAGCATTGTCATGAAACTAAAATAAAAAGTAAAAAAAAAAAAAATCTGAAGAATGGTAACACATTTACTTTAGAATCTGACTAATCAAATGTCTGTTGATTATTTCATAAGGGTCTAGAAATAAATATTGACATGCTAGACAAACCAAAGAAAAAAATGAACAATGGAATGCATTTGGTTTATTAATTAATACTAGGCATTAATTAATAAGCTATAATTTATTGCATTGCAGTATTTTATGTGTAGCCTTTTTACCCGTATTTTCCTTTTTATTTGTTCCACTTATTTTGATAATTTTATATTGTAATAGTTTTATACTGAAGGTTTTATAGGAGTCCACCCATTTGTGCTGGTATTTCTCCCTATCCTAAATGCATGGTAATACTTGCATCGTAGAAGTGGGCTATTGGATGTTGTTTTTAAACAGTGTGTATTATGTACTTGTTTGTGACTGTGTGGTCTCTATGCCAGATGGAGGCTTTATGTCCTTGATTGTTCCAGTATGACTTGGTGTGTGGCAGAGATTGGCTTATTTCCTATACTCAATTCAATTATATGGCTGGCATGATGTGTGGAGTCTTCATTTTTGGACATCTAGCTGATAGGTAACCTTCTATTTTGTCCTTTATTTTAAATTTTTGAATGAATAGCATTATTATATATATATATATATAAATTGTCACATATTTTATAAATTGTTTATTTATATGTATATGCAATATGTCAGGATGCCCAAACATAAAACCTGAGTTTGGGAAAATTTCTGATTGAAATGGCATCTGTGATGACTTTTTTTTTTTTTTTGAATGGGTGCTTTTTCTATTAGCACACAAAAAATGTCGAATATAAAATATCTACTGTTCCATTTCAGATTGGAGTAGAATGTTGCATGTGAGCATGCCCTTTAACTTCCAATATGACATGTGAGCATGCCCTTTAACATTGATATTATGCTTGAGGAGAAAATCTGTAAGTGGGTAGCACGGAATGATTGCCAAACACTGAAGAATCTTGAAACTGGCAAATTTGGCTTGGAAATTTCTGGAAAATTAATAAATCAAGTTTTAAATTTATATTTTTCTAAATTAAAGTATTTCTCAAGTAACAATGAAAATACTTTCAAGGAATGAATTAATCATTAGATGTATAAAATAACAATTCTAGCATATTTTTCAACATCATTGAGCTATTTGATAAATGAATACTTATTGAATCCTGCCTTTAGCATTCAAATATTTCTGAATTTTTGACAATATTTTTCTGCCTATAGTGAATATTGACAGAAGACTAAAAAAGAAGTAAAAACTAAATAAAGTAATCTAAATAAATTAAACTGAATATAAGTAATCTAATTAGTTTGATATCAAATTGGCACTTAATTTTTTCTAGCTTTGTTGATTATTGAGTTTTAGAGAATATATATAAGGGGGGGTAAAAGAACAGGGTGAGGTGATAATGTTTTGATTTTGATTTGAATTATAGGCAATAAAATTCAATGTGATTGAGGATGTTTATCTTAACTATTTGTTATTTTGAGCCATATGTTTAGTAAAGTAGCTTTGGCTGTAGGAAACTTCGGTTTTTTAGAGTTGATTTTTGGGAACTATAGAAGAATAAGATATCATAGAATAAAATTACTTCTAAATAATTCATGTTGAAAAATAAATTTTTTTTTTCTAGACAAAACAGAAATTATTTCAAAAAATCTTGCACAAATTTCAAAAATCACTGCAATATAATTTGGAATAAGCAGCTTATATTTGAATTGAACTATGCATTCATTTTTTTATTAATTTTCTATTGATAGAAATATTTTAGTTATTTTTCCGGTTTTAAGTTGAATTAAATGTGTAATTATAATCTATATTAACTTAAATTGATGATTCCATGTTAATTTTGTGATGTTTCATTTAACCCTTTCTAGGGCTGTGGGAAGTATGCTTCCCACCAAATTTATGAATCTTTGTATGAATTTGTGTAGGTTGGCATCAGTTCTGACTAATTTTTTTTAGAAAGACAGAAACTTTGATACTTCAGTTCTTTATCTCACACAAAATGATGTGTCTTGATTTGTTACTTAATTATTAATTAATCAAATTAATTAATTAAATTAATTTTATCTAATAAGTTAAATGAATTCCTTTTCTTATTCTAATGTCAAGCCTAAAAATATTTTAACATAATATGACTAGAAAAAAAATGGCCCTTTTAAAGGGTTAAAGGAATGTAAATGTTTTTTTTTTTTTTTAATTTTCACATTAGGTATCTGACTGTACAGGAAAGTCCATGCAGTTTATTTGCAATTTGAAAATAATTTTTTAGGACATTTGTTTGAAAGAATATAGAAAATTCTTTTCTTATTCTCATTTCAAGCCTAAAAATATTTTAACATAATATGATTAGAAAAGAATGGCCCTTTAAAGGGTTAACCAACTTGAACAGTCCAGCACATAATCTTAATATATTGAAAAAGAATTTATGTATTTGGACAGAATTAAATTTTTGGCAATCATAATCAATTTCATGAGTTTTTAGTTTTATTTCAAAGACATAAAATTCTAGATATCTGTATTACAACATTCCTGAGATTTAAGTGGCCCATTGTTAAAGTTTGGCTTTGGGTCTAAAGGATTCCAGATTTTATATCTGATACCATTAAATACCATTTAATCTAGAATAATACTTCTGTTAATCTAATGCATATTTGGTGATTTTGAAAGTCGAATATCTCCTTCCTGGTGTGTACAAGTTTTGAAAGGAACATATAGGCTTATGTATCTTGCTCATCATTTTCAATATTTAAATTATGAATATTCTCTAAATAGTCCTTGTATTTCTTTGAAACAGGATTTAGTATGACTGAAATATATCATTAATTATTGATATATTTGCTCATAGCTTTCTATGTACTATGAATTTTAAGTGGTTTCTGTCAATATTAAAAATACATTTGTATATATTAAATAAAATTATCGACTCTATTTCATAATTTTAAATTAAATTTTCTAATTGTTTTTGTTTAATTTGATTTGCATTCATTGTTATGATCAGTTTCATTACAAAGAACATTGACAGTACAATAGTTTGTGAATTGTATGTTTTAGAAGTACAAAAAAACCTAAGATGTTAAATAAAATTCCAATGTATAAAGTACTTTTCTTCTACAAAATCATGAAAAGTTTGTTGTATATCCCTGTATATGGTTTAATTAGAATCTTTCGAGTTTAGTTTAAAATGATAAATTAGTGAGTTTTAAAGTTTTCAGTTGAAATAAAGTTAAAATTTCTTAAAAAATATCTCAGTTAATTGTTTAATTCTAAGACAAATTACTTTTTCAGAACAAAAATTTGCTAAAATATCATAAGGTAAAAACATACAAATCTATGCTTAAATATCTATTCAAACTTTCTTAATATTGATTATAGTACATTATTTTTAGTGTACAAAACTTTTTTTAAATTTAATTTTGGTTCACATTACACTCATTTTGATTTGTTTTGTGTTGCTGTTATTACATTATAAACTTACCTTTTGAAGTTGCAATTCTGCAAAAGTATAATTTTTTTTTTTTTACACAAATAAATTTTGTGGGCTGAATGTGGTGCTTTTTTTAGAGTATAATACAGAGTTATGCATAAGAAGAAATTATTTTATTTATTTTATTCTATATAATCACAAAATTCAGTTCTTATAGGAATGGTGATTTTTTTTAAAGTTTTGTTATAATTTAACAATTATAAGTAATTTTATTTTACTGTTTAATTTCTTATAAATTAATTTTTAAAAAATGAGGTACTTATTGCAAGGTTAATCTGTTATTAAGTACTTTTAATGAAAAAAGTATCCTTTTAAAGTAATAATTTTATCTGGAAAATTATTTTGTTTCTAGAGATGATTCCTTATAATTGAAAACTAAAAGTGGTAATTGTTGTAAGGGTTATTCATTCTTGTATTAAAATTGACATTACCAAATTAGCAATATTTTATAATGTGGAAAATATGAATAGTGATTGGAACAAAAAAAGAACAAACAAACAATAAGAACCAAAAAAAAAAAAAAAAAAAAAAAAAAAAAAACCCTTTAAAAGGTTTATTTAATTCAGTCCCCCCCCCATTTTTTAACACTTTTACTGTTTGTACTTAAAACATTACCACTTTTAGTCCTCAGTTATTTTACAAGAGGTTGATATGTAGTTTGATTTGCACTAATTACAATATGTAATGAGTATTTATTTAATAAATTCTGACATAAGTCTTCAGTAAAAGAATGAATCTTCTGATTTTTGCAGGTTTGGGAGGCGAATAATTTTAAATATTTCTGTTACACTGATGTTGATAGCCAGTGTGATTGCTGCCTTTTCACCTACTTTCACATTTTTTAGTGTAGCTAGGTTTTTCTTAGCTCTTGGTGTTGGTGGAACACAAAATACATCTTTTTGTTTGTGTAGGTATTCATTTTCGAAGTGTTCATTTTTGTTTCTCTATCTCTTCCTGTGTTTTTAAGAATAAACAAATGAAATATCAATTAGGTTATGAAATTTTATTTTGTTGCTAACAAAAATATTATTGTATTGATTCTAAAATTATTTCTCATTTGCTGTTTTCTTGTTTTCTAAAATTTTTTGATATTGTTTTATTAAAAAAAAAAAAAAAAAAATGCACAAAATTGGTGAAATTTCTATTTTCTTTAACACACTAATATTTCCTATCCATAATTATTAATTTTCTTTGACATTTTTAGATTTTTTTTATTAAGTGTATATTTAGAATTCAAAGTTTTATTCTATTAAGAAATAGAAACTGGGTTCTTCTAAGATGTATAGACAAATACATAAAAAAATTACACAAGATGGAAATAATATGTATTTCCCAAGTTGTGTGGTTGCTTTTATATTTGGAAGAATTGATCTGCTAATTGATTGTAACTTGGTGAAAACTCTGGTGCTGATTTTTTGTGCAAGCTAAAAATGTTTGCATTGCTACAATTCAGCTTCATATTTGGCAAAGCAGTAAATCATATTATGCATCTTTATTTTATTAATATTTATCTCAACATTTTATTAACTTTATTTTTTAAAATTATCTCAGGCCTGCTTTATATATATATAATATATGAAATATAGGTAAAAAAGAATTATCCATTTTTTTTAGAATATGATAAGCTTATTGTTTTTTAAAAGATTAGAACTGAATAAATTTGTTAAACTTTTAATTAGGATCAGTCATCCTGTCTGATTGATTGTTTCTTTAATAAGTTATTAATTATAATGCATTAATCTTTTTTAAAAATTCATATTTAAATCTGTATATATCATGTATTCTTTCCCTTTCTACTTTACTAAAGAGAATATTTGATAAAGGATACACTTTTTTCATAAGAAAATCAGTATGAAATATACATATACAATATTTTCTTGCCAAATATCAAGCCAAAAAAGTAAAACAATTTTAAAGAATAATTCTATTTTGTTCTTGTTATTCTATTTTATTTTTGTGTAAAAAGTATGTTAAAGTAGTTGAGGATATTGTCTTTGATATAAAAATTATTATCTTGTGTATAAAAATTTTATCTTTTATATAAAAATATTGTCTTGTATATGATGGAAGTGCGTCAAGTTTCATTAAATTTATTATTATTGCTTAAAATTTTAAAAAAATATAACTTATTCTCAATTAGATGCAAAATGGTATGGTTGTTATAACCACAGAGAATCTGTAAAATGAGCAAAAAGACTCAATGAGTTGATTAATTTTTATTTACTGTAGGAAACCTACATATGCAATTAAGACTTAATAAACACAAGATTTCTTTATTTATAAATTATTAGTTTACTTCTTTAATAAATAAAATAATAAAGATGATTTGTTTTGGGAATTAAAACACTTTTTTCTTTTTCTTTTAATTTCTTGCCTGAGTGTATAATTACTTCCATAATTTTAATATATAAAATAGATTTAATGTTGTAAAACAATTAAATCGATTTTCTGCTAATTTTCCGTTTTTTTATTTTCACATTAGTTTTATCCACCAATGTTTTTTAAATACAACTTACTGAAATTGGTTACTCCTAGGTGTTGTAAATAAAAAAAAAAAGTAATAGTTTATTCATTTAAAAAAATATATATCATTCCTCTCTAAAAATATAATATATGGTTTGGGAATTTTTTTTTAATTATTATTATTAAATGCAGGAAAAATATGCAAGACAAACCTGCTTTATTATTTAATAAATTCTATTAAGTTCTGTTTTACTCTTAAATAAATTTTATGATTAGTATTAAAGTCTGTATTTTTTTTCTTTTCATTATGCTGTAAATTTAAGTCAGTGCAAACTATAGTTGTTTTTATGTTGTATTAGTTACAACTGTGACCTGTTTTCTAAAATCATAAGAAATTTCATTTTTACTCTTATATAAAAAGAAAAAAACCCCATAAAAAATAACCTAAAAAAGAAAAAGACCATAAAAAATATTCTGCTTGTTGTGAATGAATCTAAACATTTTTAACATTCTTTAATTCAGAAAATGTGTTTTCTGAACTATGCTGTCTATTGGCCTGTGAACTTGTTATGTAAAAATAGCAATTAGCTGCAAATATGAAATTTGGTACATGGCCTTTATTCCTTATTTGCAAATTTCTGTCAAATTTTTATTTTTGAGAAATTTATTTATTCATCAATTTGTTGGATGTATTTATCATTAAATTCGAAATTTATTGAACCCAATTCATCGAAGGGTTGATAATTTTTTTTATATTTATGTGTGAATGTATGAACACTCTCTCTATTACAGTGACTCTATCAGTATTAATTTGAAAAAGTTGTCTACTATAATATATTTGTCATATTTATGTAATCATTTTGAAGTGTCTTTGATTTTGAGATTTTTAATTGTAAAAAATATTTCTTGTACATTTGCCTTATTACTTTCATTAATAAGAGAATCTGGCACTAGAATTAAAAATTTAAAACTATTTACTTTTGTTTATAATTGCACTTTTGAACAACTTATATTAAACTATTATTGCAGTAATGGAGGTTTTGGGGCCAATTTATAGAACCCGACCGACTTTTGCATTTTCTTTTGGCTGGGCATTTGGCCTTTTGCTACTGCCAGGAATGACCTACTTGATCCGAGACTGGGTGTATCAGCAGTTAGCAAGTGCTGCTGTATCATCAATCCTACTTTCTTATTGGATGTGAGTATATATTGGGATGGGATGTTTTAAAGATGGATGAGTTATGTAAGGATTATTAAAGGCTAGTGAGAATTTAATACTGAGTATCTGTTGTGGAATGCATAACAAGCAGTGTATTTAATCCACAATTTTTATGCATTTTTTTTTATCTCCATATGTTTAAGCCCGAAAAATATGTATGGTTTTGTGGCTAATTATATAGAGAAATAATTGTTCAGATTTTTTAAACTTCATAGAAATGCTTGGTAATTTAAAATATTTCTTTAATTACAAGTAGAATATGATAATACAGGATTATTAATTTTATAAATATGATTCAAAGGCTGAGCTTTTCCAGTATAACTGAAGATACTACATTTCTTAATTTTCAAGTTTAAATATGTCTGTACACCTCTTAAATCGAGAATCAAGAATCATCATATTGTAGTGGTTACAGTATCTCAAAACATTATTTCTTCCTATTTAAAAATATCTTTTCAAAAACATTTTTCTTTTTAAACGCTATTGCTCTAAGAATATTATTCTGTTATTTTCTGTCTACATAAAATTTTCAAAACAAAAGTTATATATGTTTTGTAGAAGTTGCTTTACTCCCCTTCCAAGCTACATAGTAGATACAAGGAGAAAAATAATCATTAAAATTACAGGAATACTTATAATGCAATTAAATATATAGATGCTATTTACAAAGTATTTACAATCATTAAATAAAATATTAACATGCAATATTAAATGTTCATGTAATTTTGATGACCTATTAGAATAGTAACTCTTCCCCCAGTATATGCTGTTTTAAATTTTGAAACCTCCACTTTTCCATTTAATAAAAACTTAAGTTGTACTTTTTTTTTTTTTTTTTTTTGCTTGGTTTCGAGAATCATCTTCACCTGGGGCTAACAAATAAGCTTGTTTTAGTTGAACAATAAAAATATTGATATCCTTTCCTTTAATTCTTACTGTATAATACTTGTCATTTCTGGTAATTCCAGGGAAAAGTCCTTCAATGGAATTCTAATGTTTCTTGGCATGGCCATTCTAATAAGTATGTGTAAATATGAATTTTCATGGAAAAATAATTTGTTTTATTTGACATGGATTTTAAATGGTTTCAGTTTTTTCCATTTGTCTTCAAAATTCTCTAGAGAAAGTATTTCGTTCTAATTTGAATTTTGGCTTCAGTAATTTAGCATAAAGCATTTCTACTGTGGAACAGTTGCACATATACATATACCAAGGAGCATAGTTGGTCAAGTTTCATTCCAATTGAGTGGCTGCTCATGATATTTGGTGTTGTCTTTTAATTTTTCCATTGCTTTTTAGATGGTATAATGTTATTATTTGTATTTTAATTCTACAAATAATACATCTGAAAAATTCTGATCTCAATTGATTTTCTGTTTGTGACTACAGTGTATGTAATCCGGAAACAACAAATCAAATTTGCATAAAATGGTTTTGTAATTGTTTCTGTGGTGATATTCTCTAGCAGAAGATCTTCCATCCAGCAAGTAAAACAGTCGATCCATGTTAAGCAGTATTTATTCCCATTTGATGATGGATATGGTCCAATTATATACATATGGATTATATTAAATTCGTCATCAGAAATTAAATTATTTTTCTGGCAATTAATGCAAGTTTTTGACAATTCACTAACATCTTTTTTAGTATCCTTCCAAATGATTTTTGATGTTACTTTAGGATGAATCACGGATGATTGATGCTAGGATGGTTCATATCATGTATTTTGTGGAAAATATTCATTCTGAATGATTCTGGTTTGAATGATCAAATATTTGAAGTTAAAACATAAAACCAGATTATTTTTTCTAAGAGTAATATTTAGGATATTGTTTAAATGTAAATTTTTTGCTACTATTTAGTAATAGTGATTTGCTTATCTGCAATTTTGTTGTAATTGATGTCCAAGTCAATTCAATTCTGAACATTGAGTCTACAACAATATTATTTTTTCCAGTTACATACTTTATATTTGTCAAATATTAAGGAATATATTAAGGATGCCTTAATTGTGCAACTATAATTGACTTATGATCTGCAAATTTTGTAAATTTTGTTCCTTCTAGTATATGTTTGAATTGCTTGATTGAAAGATTCCCAATCATATGTACTGAAAGTTTAAGTTTTAAAAATATTTTACTTTTTAAAATAAACTGCTTTTAGTCAAATCTCCATTTTCATATTACTGTAGAGCAAATATAATTACAAAATTAGAAGCTTCTGTATGTAAAGCTAATAGTAGATCTAATTTAGAAAAGGTTAATAGAGAAGTGTGGTGACGCTTTATAAGCCAGATAACAGCTACGAGACATGAGAAATTTCTTTTGTCTAGTGGTCTTGTTACTCGGCTACGAACCCAAAGGTTGCGAGTTTGATCCTCGCCTATCGCTAATAGCAACAGAAGCATCGACTAAATTTTTTTCGATCTTTTTTACTTGCACCTTTTAAATATTAATTTAAGGGGCTTGGGTATAAAATTTATGAACAGTTTCAGGAAGCGTTACCTTATGTCTTGTAATTTTTCTGGAAGATATATTGAGTTGTTTAGTTTTATCAAATATCACAAAAATTCTAATTTGTTCATTCTTATTACTGATTTCAAGAAATCGATACATAAGCTGAATACTGAATTTTATTAAATATTTTCATAAATTGTTTCTTATGTTATTTCCCAATTCCTGACACTATTAGAATGTCATCCAAATATGGGAAACAAAAATAGAGCTAATTGAAAACTATATTAATGATATATCATTGAAATGATATATCATCTCATTGAAAACTATATTAACTCTTTACATAAAATTTAAAAAGTTCAAATGATATTATTATCACTGTTTCTTCTGCTATTGAAATTTGATTGTAGGGTGGAAGTAAATCCAATTTAGAAAAAATCTTTCTAAATTAGTTGGTCATCAATTCTCGGTGAAGGGCAACAATCTGAATTGTCGGTTTTTGTGGCTAAATAAAGTGGGCTTGCACATGATGCTTTTGATGGTCTTATAATTTTGTTATCAAGCAAAAATTTAGATTCTCATTTGGCTGTTTCTAATCATTTAGCATCTATTTCTCTTGCTTTTGAATAAATTGATTTTCCTTTAGTATTTACATAATACTCATCATTGTATTTTGTTTTAGAAATTAATAAATCAGGTTTTAATATTTCTGTAAATAGTGCCAAAATATTAGAACATTTATTCTTTTTGCTTACGATATCTGCATTCGATTTACTGGTTGACAGTGTAATTACACCAATAATGTTAAGTTTAATTAAAGCATCAATCAGTTTTTTTCCAACCAATAAAGAAAATCTGCTTCCAAAATGCCTTTATTCACTTTGGCTCTGATAATTGTCCATTGAAAATTATGGCAAAGTTCCAAATCAAGAGTTAAAATTTTATGGCTGAAAACAAGGGTTTTCGGGACAAATTGCAGCGTTAAGTTTAAAGTCGTCCCTAATTTTGTCAATATAGATGGCTGGAATAATTCTTGTATAAACATTACTGTAAACCAAAAATGTTATCCTTTTTTTTTTCCTTCTTTTTTTTTTCCAATTACAGAAAGTTTATAACTAAGCTTGCTGCAATTCTTTGAATCTTCAGCAGTAGAACTGGCCAATAGTATTATTTGGGCAAATATTCCTGGGTTTTCTAGTTCTATACATGGTGGCATGCATTATCTCAGAAAGTGTCTCATTCCCAAAATAAAGTAATGATAACACGATTTATTATTTCGGCTGTAATGTCTGAAATTTCTGCTTCTGCCTCTAGATTATGATCTGTTCTTTTTTCTGTACTACTACTTCTACAATGGCTGGTCATGCAAATGGTGCTGTTCAGTTTCTTGTTTCAATGAAGATATCTTCTTCGACAATTGCGGAATGCAATTTGATATTGTGTTCGAATTCTTAACTTCATTAAATAAGATTCATATAATTCAGATTGTGAATGCATATCAAAAATCTTATCAACCACAATCATCAATTTATCACTACTTGCATCACTAACCATCAATGTATGCTTAGTATTATTTGGCAATTTTTTCATCCATTATGTTTCAATATCATATCAGAAATATTACTGATTGCCAAATATTTCATTTCTTTTGTATTAGATGGCTTGGCAATAAAAATATATTTGATTTGTTTGTTTTCATTTTTTTTAGAATCATTTGATAAATACTCTTTGATCATTTATTTTCAGCTCAACATTAAATCAATTATTATGTTTCAAATACTATTTGTATATTTAGATTTTAAATTGTGCTTCTTTCTGACAAAACCTAATTTCAGGCTTATGAATCCAAATTGGTGGAATTTTTACACTGAACTTCATAGTTTCTGAAGAATTAGCCCTATCTATTTGGTTTTCTGACTTTGTGTTTTCCATAGTATGTACCACCATTATTATGTCTGGATCCACCAAAAGAATATAGGAGTTGCAACATCATTTTTTCCTGTTTTAAAATAACTTTTCAAAAAACATTTTTCTTTTTAAACATTATTATTCTAAAAATGTTTTTATTTTTCTCTTGCCATTCACACTCTACATAAAGTTGTCGAAATAAAGAATATATAGGATTTGCAGAGATTGCACCATTTTACCCTCGGACAAGAAACATTTTAAATTCTACGACTGGTACAGTTCACTTGTTTATTGTATGATTATAGGAAATGGTCCTATTCTTAGTACATTTTTTCATTTTTTGTAAGTGTTATAAATATGATTTGTTTCTAATGAAAATATCTGCAGTATTATATAAATTAATATGCAAAATTTTAGTTTATTTCTAGTAAACAAACTCTTGAAAGGTTCAAACATGCTGAATTCAAACAAGTGTTTACATGCTATGTAATCAAAAAATGATAATCTTTTTGTTGTTATGTTGATCAATCTTTTAATATGAAAAAGTATTCTGAGTTATCATTTCTTTTAGCTTCATGCCTGAATCTCCTCGATGGTTGATGACTCAAGGAAAGTATGAAAAGGCTGAAAAAATTATGATCAAAGCTGCTAAACGAAATAATCTGGAAATAAATAACATGCCTCTTATGATGAAACAGCTGAAAGAAAGAATTGAAAGGGTAATTTTTATGTTCTTGCAATTAAATTTTATGTTAAAACAATTTGAGTTGATTGTTTTAATTCTTAATTCTTTTATTTACTTTTTAGAATGGATTAATTATAATTTGACAGAGTGTACAATAGCTATGTATATTATATATAAAAGAATTACATGTTACCTAAAACAAAAATCCATCAAGTAGATGAGTCTATAAATCTACTTTTTAAATATTAATTTCTTATGCGATACTATTATATATTAAACTAAATAGGATTTCATATCAGTTTCCAGTTGCTACATGAAAACACTTATTAGAACACATTCATACAGCAATAATTTTGGCTACTTTTCAATTAATTCACCACTGAAACTGGCACATATGCAATAGAATGGGATCAGTTGTTTTTCTATGCTACTGATAGATAGATTTAAAGAAAGGAACTAGTGGATGATGAATGTCTATAGCATAGAATTGATGTGACAAACAGTAGTTCTGCACATTGTGCTTGCTGTCTTTCCAGCTCTACATAGTTGTATGTGATGATTATGATTCATTCTGCTCAAATAGCATATTTTGATAATATTTGGAAATTTAGCTGTACTAACATACAGGTGATGATTTCTGGTTGGTATTGATATTTATTGCAGATGTTTCCTCTCAGTTAGCAGAAGAAAAAAAATAAAAGCTCATTTTCATTTGCTGTTACTGTTATATATAAAGCGAGTGAAAACTACTTTTTCATTTACTACCAGGAATACATGAATAATAAATCCAGGCATTGTGTTTAATACTTAGGTTTTCTATTGAAACAAAATTTTCTATTTTGAAACAAGCTCTTTTTTTTGCATTGATGATGTACCTCATACTTTGCTGGTTTGTCTTCTGTAGAATGTTTAGAAAATGTCGGAAATGTTTTTCATTAATTGAATTTTATCATTACCTGTCAGTTCTGGATGTTTTATAAAATGCTTAAATATTTTGTATTTATCCTTTTGTGATGAATGCCTTGGCTTTTGCTGGCAGTATTCTGTATGATTATAATAAATTTTGTAGCTCCATTTTGTCTAACTTTGTTCTTCTTTCCTAAAGGATGAAAGGAAGAAAAATCCCAGTGTGATAGATTTGTTTAAAACTGCTAATTTGAGAAAAAATACTATATTTGTCTACATATCATAGTAAGTAAATATCCATTTATTTTGATTTTCTTCTTATTTTAACTATATTTATAATATAATACTGTGAGGCCTAGTATTAATTAACTGATTGACCACATTTTATTTTATTTATTTATTTTTAAATATTTGCATGAATTATGGTTTTATGTTTATTTAAAGTAATGTAAATGGGTTGATTTTTTTTAATTTTCACATTAGGTATCTGACTGTACAGGAGAGTTCTTTATTTAAAGGAATGTAAATGAGTTGATTTTTTTAAATTTTCACATTAGGTATCTGACTGTACAGGAGAGTTCTTTATTGAAAGTAATGTAAATGGGTTGATTTTTTTTAATTTTCACATTAGGTATCTGACTGTACAAGAGAGTTCTTTATTTAAAAGAATGTAAATGGAGTGATTTTTTTAATTTTCACATTAGGTATCTAACTGTACAGGAGAGCTCCTTATTTAAAGTAATGTAAATGGGTTGTTTTTTTAATTTTCACATTAGGTATCTGACTGTACAGGAGAGTTCTTTATTTAAAGGAATGTAAATGGAGTGATTTTTTTATTTTTCACATTAGGTATCTGACTATACAGGAGAGCTCCTTATTAAAAGTAATGTAAATGGGTTGTTTTTTTAATTTTCACATTAGGTATCTGACTGTACAGGAGAGTTCTTTATTCAAAGGAATGTAAATGGAGTGATTTTTTTATTTTTCACATTAGGTATCTGACTATACAGGAGAGCTCCTTATTTAAAGGAATGTAAATATGTTGTTTTTTTAATTTTCACATTAGGTATCTGACTGTACAGGAGAGTTCTTTATTCAAAGGAATGTAAATGGAGTGATTTTTTTAATTTTCACATTAGGTATCTAACTGTACAGGAGAGTTGTTTATTTAAAGGAATGTAAATGGGTTGATTTTTTTTAATTTTCACATTAGGTATCTGACTGTACAGGAGAGTTCTTTATTTAAAGGAATGTAAATGGAGTGATTTTTTTTATTTTTCACATTAGGTATCTGACTATACAGGAGAGCTCCTTATTTAAAGTAATGTAAATGGGTTGTTTTTTTAATTTTCACATTAGGTATCTGACTGTACAGGAGAGTTCTTTATTCAAAGGAATGTAAATTGTTGATTTTTTTTATTTTTCACATTAGGTATCTGACTGTATAGGAGAGTTGTTTATTTAAAGGAATGTAAATGGGTTAATTTTTTTTTATTATTTTACACATTAGGTATCTGACTGTACAGGAGAGTTGTATATTTAACCCTTTCTAGGGCCATGGGAAGTATGCTTCCCACCAAATTTATCAATCTTTGTATGAAATTATGAAGGTTGGCATCAGTTCTGACACACTTTTTTAGAAAGACAGAAACTTAGATGCTTTAATTCTTTATTTTACACAAAATGATGTGTCTTGATTTGTTACTTAATTATTAATGAACGAAATTAATTAATGAATCAAATTAAATTTATTTAATAAGCTAAATGAATCCCTTTTCTTATTCTAATTTCAGGCCTAAAAATATTTTCACATAATATGACTAGAAAAAAATGGTCCTTTAAAGGGTTAAAGGAATGTAAATGGGTTGATTTTTTTTAATTTTTACATTAGGTATCTGACTGTACAGGAAAGTCTATGCAGTTTATTTGCAATTTAAAAATAATTTTGTAAGGACATTTGTTTGAAAGAACATAGAAAATTTTTTGATTACTTGACTTGGCACTGAAAATTTAAAAACTGCATGTTTTTTTAATTGCTTTTGATCCATTTCGGTTGAGAAGAAAAAAATTGTGTTCTTTAATTAGTTTCCTCCCATTATTTGTTTCATATATGTGGATATGGAATTCCTGAGGGGGGGGGTATTTCTTTGGTGGTTCCAAGTCTTTTTTGAACCTGAAAAAGAAAACAATTTACTTTGTCTTTTTGTGAAGCTGCATGGTAAGAAATAATTTCTGAAAAATAAGTAATCCTGTATATGTTACACCTGTTATCAACATCCTATTTTCTCGGTTAATACAAAGTCTTCAGTGATATAGTATATCAGTGTATAATATTTTAAATTGATTTCTGACATTGCATATTAACTTTATGTTAAAATTCATTATTTTTTAATTTAATAAAAATTGAAGTTATATACATTATGTATTTATTGATTTGCTGCTCCTTCACGTCTTTATTTTTTTATTTCTAAAATCTTAAATTTTTATATAAGTAGTATAACTTAATCACATTTCAGCTTATTTTAAGTATTTACTTTCGAGAAGCTAACAAAAAAATAATTATTTAGTATGATGTAAATTGAAAATTTAAAAGTTTCATATAACATTAAGTGTTTTTAGATACACAATTGAAAGGTGTATCAATCTTTCTACTTCATTTCACCAATTTTTTTCTGTTATATATTCTAGCAACGATACTGTGATTTAGATTTGTGTATCAACTTTGTTAATATCCAAAATGAAAATTTGTTTACAAAGATAGAGGAGTGGGGGATTTTCTTCTTCTTTTTTACTATACTTTTATTTTTATATATTTAATCCTTAATAATACAATGATTAAGTTTTATTTTCTGAAGTAGTATAAAGTTTCTTTTCCTTTTTCAGTTTTTCTGTTGCCTTTGTATTTTATGGACTTTCTTTGGGCCAGACAAATTTAGGGGGTAATCCATTCCTAAATTTTTTTATTGGGTCGGCCGTGGAACTTCCAGCTTATGTCCTTTGCATAATTTTCATCAGGTATTTACGTCGAAAGCCTTCCTTCTTAATATTTGATATCATTGGAGGGCTAGCTTGTTTTTTCATGATTCCTTCGGGTAAGTAATATTTATGTTTTTTATTTTGTGAAAACATTTGTAAGTTGTTTTTAAATTCAAAAAAAAAAATATTTTTAGTTAAAGCCTGTAAAATTACATTTTAAAATTATTTATATTAAATCAGAGTACAATAAATTGTTTTAGAAGATTTTTAATGATTTATAATTTAGAATAAATTTATAATACATATTAATTATCATGTACCATCATAATGTTGCATTAAATAGATTGTCAGTAGTATTAATCATATTTTTGGACAACATACAAAAATATTATCTGCAAACTAGTGCAACATTGTAAGAATGCAAGGAATGTGGCAGAGTGCCTGTTAGGTAGATGCTTAGGCAAAAGAGACCTTTTTCGGTTTGTTATTGGTTTAATTTTGTATTTTATTAAAAGGTATTAAAAATAGGGCAAAAATTGGAATTCTGAAACCTTCTGAAGCAGTGAAATTTTTAATAACAAAAATATTATTATCTAAGCAAATGCTAATATATAATATTTCTTATTTGGCTCTGTAATTGCATATAATATTGGGCAGAAATGTTTGTGATGTGTAGGAGAAATAAGACTATTATATAAGCTACAATGCACTGGGAGCTTAATGGAACAACTTAAAAAATAGAAGATTGGAAAGAAGAAGCAAAATTTATTTGCCTCTTTCAAATGCATCTTTTTTATATCTGAGCAACTGAAAAGACAGAAATACTGAATTGAAGTATTATCATCATTTAATATGCTACCTATTCTATTGCATTCTTTTTTACCATATTGTCTTATTTTCATGTTTTAAGAAAATTCTAATGTAGTGATAATGAGAATTACTTAATCTGAAAGCTTTTGGAAGTGGGAAGAAAGTGAAATGTACCATTAAACTGTTTTTGAAAAAATAATTATTGAAACACTGCCTCATTTGATTTAATTGAATGCACATTACTAATTAAAAAGAATAATAAGAAAGTAGAAAATATATATATTTGAAAATTATTATTAAAGAAGGTATCTTACCAATATGTTTATAATATGCACTTTAGTTTTGTTGTATTTTCAATGAAATATATTTATTAAGCAAGAAATTAATTTTTTTCCCAAGAAAATATATTTAGATTAATGAATTTAGTCAGCAGACTTATTACACTTCTTTGACAAGCTTCTATTAAATGATTACATTCAGATCTTGAATTAGAATTTTATTTTTTAATTTTAAATTTTTACATTAAAATAAAAAACATGGTTGTTCATACTCTGATCTAAGGTCTCCCAAAATTCATTTTGGCAAGTAATCCAAACTGTTCGTATATTTAAAATAAAATTAAAGTGATTTTAAAATGCTGAGAATTTGCAAAAGGTCTATAGCTAATATTATTATAGCTAACAGTAAAATATTATTATAACTAATGATATTTCACTGTTTATATATGTTGTCTTCTGTGTACTACTCATATTTCAAATATGCTTGTAATTTTGGTATTAAAAAAATTAACAAATTATTTAGTAAAAGTCTATTTTTTATATGAATAACATTTAAGATATTTGTAAGCTATATTAGTTATATAAAACTAATCAAAAATAATTTACACTCTAAAATTATGCTATTTCACGTAAATGGCATTTCAAATATAATTTCTCTTGAATTGCTGGTCACTCTTTTAAGTATTTGACACTAGAGTGTTGCATATTATTTATTCCCAAGTAGCACAAGATGATATATAAATATATTATGGTGTTTCAATATATTCTTATACTAGATAAATTGCAGTTATGAATTGTGCATGAAACAGCATATGATATAATAATTTAAAAAATATATATCATATGCTGTAAATACAATTCAATATCATAAAAATAATATACTATAGTTTAATGCTACTAGATAAAATTCTTATTTTTTTTTTTTAAACTATAACCTATATTGTAATTTCTGTGAAATTCTATTTCATTGTTTTAACAGATCACAGTTATGAGTAAGAAAGGCTATTATAATTGTTTTATATGGTGAAAAACAAAATAAAAATTTGTTTTCAATTGTAAAGCTTTGTAACAGAATATGCAGCAATGGATTATAGACATTTGTTTCATTTTGTTTTGATAAAAATGCATTTTCAAGAAAATATAATTTTCAAACAAATTAGTTCTGGAATGATAATTATTTTTGTACATTTTTTAATTAATACTAATATGAATTAAACCTTGAAAAGACCTGCCTTGATTTATCTCTGTCATGCTAAAGTCACTTTTTCTAATTTGATTTGATGGATATTTATTTAATGCAGACTACACTTGGATCCGCTTAACTGCAGCAATGCTTGGTAAATTATGCATCAGTGGTGCATTCATCATCCTTGCTATCCATGCTTCAGAAATATTCCCCACTGTGGTTCGAACTGTTGGCTCTGGCACCAGTCTCATGATGGGAAGGATTGGAGCTATGGTGGCTCCTTTTATCAAAGAGTTGGTATGTGGACTTCAGTTTTGTTATATTTTTAACATGTATTTCATTTTCTCAGGGAAGAAAAGTTGTAAGATTGATTAATATTGTTGCTATTTTGGATCAACTAAATAAAATTAGAGTCACTGTGGAAGATCATTTTAAAGAGCTGCTAGGTTTTATTAAAGTGTGAGTAAAAATGTCATGATTACCATCCTGAAATTATCCAAGATGACACTCGATCCGTTAAAATGCAAAATATTATCTGTATTCCATGATACTTCTTTTGTCGAGGTGATCTGGGTTGAGAGTCAAAAGAACGGTAAAATACTTTGTTTATTGCTTATTCATAAACTCAATCAATCTATTATTACCTATGAAAGTTTGTGTGAAAATATAAATACTTATGCATGATTATTCGAGGACACCAAGGCAATCTTATGAAATCCATGATTGAGCATAAAAGAAAAATGTAGCAGCTTTTGTAAACCTTTTAACTCTAGTCTGGAGTAAGGAATGTTTGCTTTCTTGGAGAATTGTCAGATCTATTTTTAATATATGCGTATTTGACGAAAATCCAGTCTGATTACAACTGGCAATTTATGACTATTTATGACAAAGACGACTATTTAGTCGTCTTTGCTTACAATCTGATTTGCTGGGGATATGAGTTATATTTAATTTCAGATATATTGTGTAAATATGACAATGTTTTTATCAAATGGTGGCCACATTAAGGCTGTGTTATTTTAATTGTCATATATTTTCTGTTTATTTTATACCTGAATCTTCCTAATAGAGACCAGTCCCATGGCATCATAGCATTATTAGAAATGTTAAATGTGTCATTTATCTGTCTTTTAAATGTCATAGTAGTGTAGCTTTATTCTTTTACTCTTATACATTGTATAGACCCTGTATTGTTGTAATTGTTGTATTGCAAGACATTGTATATCTCCTTGATGTTCGGTATTGTGTCTGCCAGACAATATCATGTAGATATCATTACATTGTTATAGGGAATTTTATGCTAATAGGGTATAGGGGTACATAGATATTAAATGCAGGTTTTTCTCTTTAACTTTCAACAATAGAAGAAATTTTCACAATTAAATATTTGATAAAACAATGAATACAATTATAATTTCAAAGCAGCAGTATAATCTATTTTTGAAAATTGGGGAAAAAAACAGTGACAAATTGCCAAAATTCATTAAAACATTTTATCACTATTAAATTGATACCATTAAAAAAGCAATTGATTGAATTTTGAAATGTTGTGAAATTCATTCTTGTGCAAAAATATTTTTGGAAGTTATTGTGGGGAAATGCTAAAATTCATTTTAATTTTTAATTAATTGAAATTTCAAAAAAACAAAACAAAACACCAAAGTGCACATTTCCACTTTACCCTCTACCCCAAACTGTCTACTGTCAAAGTAACAGAAAACTCGCTTAAAGGATTTTGAAAATCTTTCTTTTATGCCAGAAATTTAATTATAATCTTCATCGCAATCTTTGAAAGTTCAAGGTAAAAGCAATGGTTCTAATTCTAACAGCAGGTAAGGCGGAAGGATTTTAAAATTTACAGAAGAAACAAAGTCTGTGGAGTTATAACAAGTATCGCCAGGAAATTAATTTGATATTTTCTTTTTTACCGATTGCTTACTAAAAGTAAATCATTTACATAGTGCTTCTTTTTCACACATCTTTTTTCTGTCAAAGTCGTTTCGCTACTGAATCGTTCAATTACTATTATTGCTGACCCCCGGGGGGCACCTCGAAATGAGGATGAGATGCTTCCGGCATGGTGGTTGGATCTCGCCACCCTGGAGGGTACACTAATAGGTGGGGGATCTGGCTCCTCCCATCGATGACGGGACGTACTTCCTTCGGGGAGGGTTGTACCGTGGCCGGTGACGGCCCTTAGGACTCAACCACAGTTCCCGCCAATTGCTGTTGCGGCGGTCCGGTCATTCAGTTCTATGGTTTAAATCCGTGTGCCTTAGGGCGGGTCAGAGAGTTAGATGGTTGACTTACCCCCTACCCCCCAAAAAATATATATGTGCCAAATTTGGTAATTTGGATCAAATGATCTAGTTTATTGATAGTTAACAAACACACATTCCTTCTTTATTAGTAGTAGAAATTTACTTGTAGTTCTATTATTGCGAAGACAGCCATAATTGAAGACACAACTCTCTTTATCCAATTTAAATATCTCAACCAATCAATTAATTCATGATCGACTTTAAATCAAAAATGAGAGAAAACACACAAATATGAAATTCTAGCCTAACTAATGAAATAGTAGCCTAACTAATGAAATAATAGCCAGACTAGTGAGAAAAATATCCTGGTTTAACATGGGGTTTTCTTATTTACATTAATTTTTTTTTATGATTTGTTTGTGATATCTAATTTGCTGGTTGAAATTCTGTTGTTAGCATTCTGATTAAATCTGTTTCTAATGTCCTTTTTTTATTGCTATTCATACTTATTTTTTTATATCTTGATTATTCTATAATAACAGTATAATTCTTAAATAGGGTAATGCCACTCATCCTGCCGTGCCTGCCATAGTGTATGGCTCACTTTCCTTTGTTGCTGCTGTACTGATTGCTCTTTTGCCAGAAACTTACAACCAAGTATTGCCAGATACTATCTGTGAAGCTGAAGAACTTGGAACGTAGGTTGCCATTCTTCAATTGATATAATTGTCAAATTTAGATTTTCATATATTGCCGAACTTAGATTTTTATATAACATTGTAAGCTTGATACTCATTGAATTCTATATCAAATTTTCAATAAGTAATTTGATTAAAAAATATTTTTCTCCTCTTACTGTGATGTTTGAAAATATGAACTTGAATGAAACTATCAAATCGAGTTATGATAAACTATTGAAATTTAAGAAAAAAATTAATCCATATCTAAATACTTAATTAACAGCACTGCTTCTGAATATTTCTATGCTACTTGAGAATTGGGTCTGTAATTAAGAGAAACCCTAATATTTAGTATAATAAATTGTTATTTACTTATCTTCTTTAGTATATTATAATATAGAATTGAGACTGTTAAAATACATATGCATTTATCAGTATCAATTGGTTTGCAATTCACCAAGATATTCCATTATTTTTCTAAGTTTAAACTATAAATATAATTATTTTGTTTATCCAATGTCAGTTTAATACACACAACTTTCAAGTTCAAAGCACGCTCAATTTAGTAATACACAACAATATTCATTTTTGCCACCAAATATATTGTGATTTCCAAATGAATCTTTTTTTTAAATATTTTTATAACATTTTCATGCTGTTAATGTTATTGTAATTTGTATGAGCTTTATAAATTATGAAATGATTACATTAATGTAAAAAATAATGCATATTTTATTTTCTATTTTTAGTGGCTTGGATGAAATTCAAAAAATTACTAGTATTTCTGATTTGCATAAGTAAGTATTATTTAGCATTTGGTTGCAATAAGTAACATTTTGTATCAAGAATGCTGATAACTTGTGCTAGATTTCTGTAAAATTGAAATTTACTGAAATTTAATAATTACTATTTATTGTTTGTCAAGCTTTGGATTTTTTTTTTTTTTTTTTTATCATATGTTTAAAATTTCAACCTCAAAAATTGTAACCAAACCTCTTGAAAGTAAAAGTGTATATATTTCTAAGCTTACTATTAATTCAAAAATTAATAATTGTTATCTATAAATGGAATACTGAATTTTGTCAATTTTTATTTAACTGATCTTGAACTTTAATTTATATTAAATAACTTTGTTTCACAATATAACTGCAGAATGAAGGTATTTCAGTGACAAATTGTTTAATCCTAAAAATAGTTTATGAAAAACCACATTATAAAATGAGAGCATATTTTTTTCTATTAAATTTTGTTTCAGTTTAAGCATGTATATAAGTTTTTTTTCTTTATATTAATAACTTTTGCTATCACTTTGAATGTGAACTTTTGGTATAGTTAAATTTTTGATGATTCTTTTAATATTTACTAATTTTCTACATTACTGTGTACATTTTGTTATTGAATATGTGTTGTGTGTTTGTTGTTTATAATCAAGTCATTTTGTGTTCTTAAATATATGGTTAACAAAATTTTATTAGGAAAAAAATGTTATAAAATCTCTAAAATGGAAATAAATTTATTATAAATTGTATTATATTTTTAATTCAGCAAAATGATTTTTCTTAGATTTTTTTATTAAATATCTGGCTCAGTTTCCATTTGAACAATATTACATTTTGATAAAGTAATAAGATTTCAGTGTCAGTGATTTTTTTTTCAAAATCAATATTGCTATTGTTAATCAATATTATTTTAATAGTTTTCATTCAAAAGTTTTTTTTTTTTTTCATACTATCATTCATGACAAATTGTGTCAAATTATCTTTTTTTTTTTTTTCTTTCGTAAAACATGTCACTTCTGTTCTGTTGATTTTATAGAATGTTATTTAGCATAGATTCTTATTAAAAGATGTTTCTATTTTTTAAAATTTCTTTTTTGATATTTACATTATGGTTGTTGTTAAAAGAAATGATAATAAAATATGTACATTTTAAGCTCAAATATTGATCCTATATGGTTATTAGGTTATTTTCTATATCATTATTCTCTTGTATAACATTTTTATTCTATGAATTCATTTTATTGAAATTTTAGGGAGAAAGGTGATGTGAAGATGAGAATGCTGCAGAATGGTAAAGAAATAAAAGATCCTGAAGTTTAATTTGGCTTTGTAAAAGTGGCTGTAAAAAGAAAAAAAATTTGAGCAGGGCATTTGGAGGAGACTTAATATTGTTTATCACTTACTTGCATTTGTTTATTTCATATTTCTATTTTTTTAAAATGCATATTGCATTTTGTTTTGTATTTTTACATTATTTTACCTGTTAATGCAATTGTATCATGCTATGTTAGTGGGTGTATAACTTGTTATAGATGCGTATTTTTTACTTGTGTTAATGATTTTTAAAAGTATTATGATTTTGTTAATGTATGTAATCTCATTTATATTGTTTTTTAAATTGACATTTTCTTTTGTGGCTGTAGGCTTTAAAGGCAAAACACAATTAAAACTTTATAGATATATACATCTATTTGTCAGCGTCGTGAAGCTTAGTTATGCAGTTTTATAAATGTAATGATTTGAAATCAAATGCCTTCCAGTATCTATGCAATGAATCTACATAATTATAAATATTTGTTATTGTTTAAGTTTATAATAGATTTTCTAACAAATAAGAATTTTGAAAGAGATCTGCTAAATCAAATTTAAAGGAAAAGAAATTAAAAATTTTCAAATTTATTGTAAGTAAACCCTTGATGAAATCGGAAACGTTATTAAGGGAAGTAATATCTGGTTTTCATCATAATTTTCTTAAATTTCTTGATTCTTCATAAAGTATCGTTATTTTCCTCAGTGAGTACTTAAATAGAACATCCAGTTTTGATAACTTTCATTATGCATTAGGTAGAATTTTCTGCATCCATTTTTTGGTGCACTTCCTTTTACTTCAGGATTGTATTTTATAATTTATAGCTGTGAATTGATAGAGCTTCTCTGTAAACATTAATCGTTATTTGAAATTTACAAAAAAAAAAAAAAAAAAAAAAAAATTATGTTTCCATTTTTTAAAATTTTTTGAACAATCTTTATATATTGCAAATTATAAAAGTTTTATCTTCATTTTATATATGTTAACAAAATTTAATGTGGTATTTTTTTTCTCATTTGTTTTCTAAAATCTTCATTGATTTTTCTTTTTCAAAAATTTATTTGTAAAAAGATTATTCATTTTTATAGATGCCATCATTTAGCTATAATTGGGGAGATTTTTAAAAGAGTTTCATTTGAAATAATAGATAAATAATTTAAATTTATTTGAAAAAATTGTCTTTTAAGATTAAGAAAAAAACATATTTGTTTCATTAAAATATTTTACTGTAAGTTAATCTACTCTATATCTATATTTCATCTTCATTTATTGCATTTTATATGAAAACTATTATCATTGAGTTTGGAACTGATTTCTTTTAAAGTAAAATCATCGATATGCAGTAAAATCATAAATTTTGTAGTGTTAATTGTATAGTTTTTGTATGAAATTTATTACATATTAAGTGCTTTCACAGAATAACATAATTTGTGACAGATGAATGTGATATTTTAAACAATTTTGCAATTTTTGTTATTTTCATTGTTTTTAATTCATTTATCAAATTTCATCCACTTTTTTCTTTTCAAAATTTGTTTATTTTTCTGTTATTTTATTTGTTGGTAGTTTTTTAAGGCTATTTCTTTGCTTTTGAATTTTTAAAATCTATGGAAAATTTGATATATATTGGATATATGAGTGTTAAATATACATGTGATATTTTACTTTCATAATTGCTGCATGTAAATTATACCATGCAAAGCTGAAGAATCATCAAATGAAGTATGTGAAAAGATTTATAGCTAAAAGCAGTATTATAACAGTTTCAAACATGAAAAATCTTGATAAATGGAGGAAGATTGAAAACAAATCTGTCTAAAATAATTAGTAACAGATTAAGAAAATAAATTAAGAAATGGATTCATATTAACTACATTTTTAAAAATCATGCTTCATGCATTTATTAATAGAAAATGGCAACAATCTAATTGTGTAAAAACAAATCATATCAAAAATTAACTGAAACTCTTTAAATATAAGCCTTATATCAAAAGAATTTTCTAAATAACGGTAGCCATCATTTTCTTTGCATGAATTGCTTTCAATAAATAAATGTTGGGATATGAAGAATCGTTTAAAGAAAATATTGTATTTTTCCTATTTTTGCACTATTTGTAAATTTTTCTCTGAATAGAAAAGTGACCAAGTTGAATGAACTTGGACTTAATATAAAATGACATTACACCATGGCTTCAAAATAGTAGTTTATTAGTTACTGAAATATTATAGCACTCTTTAAGCATGTCTTTCCAAATAAACTTTAGTTTTTTAAAATGCACATAATAGATTTTTTTTCAATCTATACTAAACAATTTAACTGCATTAAACACCAGAGATTGGTGCTTATTTTGGAAAAATAACAAAAATAAATTTTAGCACACTATTACAGTACTGTAAAATAACATTTGTGTTCACAATGTTAAGGTTTTAGATTTACTTAATTGTTGATTAAAATAGAACTTTTTAAAAACCACTTTTGATTTGCAAATTTATACATATGAGGTCGATTCATGTTGCAAGTGATCTGTCATCAGAATTTCCATTAAATTTTATTAAAGCTTATAAAATAATGTTTTAAAAAGATCTGGTTTTAAATATTTTCTGGTTTGTTTGTTGTGTGCATTTTTCTTTCTTTCTTTTTTTTTAACCTTTAAATAAAAGGTGAGTTTATATTAATTTGTTTTTATCAGATTACATTTGTTTTATATGTTGCTTTGTAGATTAGCTTTCTATTTTATTGCAAAACAACTTTTATAAATATTTTAATGCTTATTATTCAGTATATCAATTAATATTTTATAAAATGTATTCCATTAAAAACCACAATATCTGCTATTAATTAGTTTTCTTAACTTGATCCATTTTCATTCTTTATCACATTTCTACCCAAAATTTTTCCTACATTCCAAAAATTAAAAAAAAAAAAGAATATAGAATTTTGAATTACAGGGATAACTATATGGAAAGTTAATAAAAATTAGAAATTAATCATAAATAAATTTTAATTTTTTCATTTCCATATAGTTTTTTTTATGAATTTTGAGACTGCAGTACAAAACTAGCTTTCTCTTGTGAGTGGGAAAGGGACACTTCTTTTTATAAGTGTTATTTCCCTCCAGCCACAGAAAATTATTTATTGTACTTATACTGAGAAAGCAAAAACTCATGTAAAATGTATAAAAATGTGTGGACTTAACATTATTTATAATCAAAATATTCCAACTATGCAAAGCAAAATTTTTCATGCTGATAATCTAGTTATAATAGTATAGTATCAATTTTTATACAGGCAACAATAATTGATTATTATAAATTCTGCACCTGAGTTTTTAATTTTGAGAACACAGAAATAAATTTGACTTGAATTTATAATTTCATTATAGTTTCTGATCTACCTCTGTTATACACTCCATTCACAAATGTTTGGGACTTTACTGGTTGCAGCCTGAGTTGGCTGATACAGTTTTACTGCATAAAATAAATCATTATTTCAATCATCAGTATTTATTTATTTGATTAACAGTATTCTTTTTGTTTTGAACTTGACTAAATTCAAGATTTTGAAGTTGAGATTGCCAGTGATCTTGTTGATTTTATTTGCATATATTTTAAGATCTTTTTTATGCCTTTTCTGTAGAAGCATTATATTGTTATAGTATATGCTTTCACAAGTAGCCTTGTGTTTATTTCTTCTTTTCTAATTTATCTATGTTAAAATAATGAATATGTGGAAAGCATATTTGTTCACAAAGGCACTATCTTGGCTGTTATGTAGTTATAAGTTTAAGTTTTAGACACATGTATATTTTTTGATCGATAATCTTATTTATAGTCACAATATTTTCCTGAATTTATTGTGAGTAAAATTGATTTTCTGAAGAATAATCAGAACTAACATGGTGGGATTTTTAACTGTCATTATGAAAGGAAATGTGCCCTCCCCCCCTCTTGTGCTGCAGATTACCCAACTCGATACAAAAATTCTTGATATTTTTTTTTTATTCATTACAAGTTAATTATTTTGTTTTTATTCTGTATTCATATTTTTAAAAAGAAACAAAATAATCCCATACTCGAATATTTTCCATGTAAAACTATGTTGAAACTTGAAAATTTTTGAATATCATGTTATAAAAGAAATGATTTATAAAAGCAAAATATGCATTATTGTGAAAATTTAAATTGACTTATATGGTTATATTTTATAGTTAATTAAATTGTATGCATGTTTATTTAAACTTATTTATTTCATGCTTGTAAAGATGGGATTATGTAATCAATTTTCCATTCTTCCCTTGATATGCTAGAGTTGAAATTTTATTCATTTATGTATCTTGATGATAATACAACATTTTCAGACCTTACTGAGGAGCTATTAGGATCGATTTATTAAGTTTTGATATTTAAACAAAAACATAATTGTATCATCTATGACTGAAGTTGGGAAAAGAAATTGATGTTTATTATTATGAATTTAAAATTTACTGAAAACTAGAAAAGAAGTTAAATAAGGGAATTCTACTTAAGTAAGCTGATAAACGTGTTTTTTAAAAATTTATTATGTAATAGAATAATTTTCTCTCACTTTTTTTTTTGTTTTTAATCTTTGTAAATTTTAAAGACAACTAAAGTTTCTAGCCTAGTTTCAATAATATGCTTTATGGACTGCAAGAGTAATTTTACTATAAAAGTTGAAATAGTTTTTTTAAAGATGTAATCTTATTTTAAATAATTTTTTCTGTTATAAGATCAATGTGGTCTGACAGATTAGAATACTTTTAAACAAATTCTTTGTGTCACATACATTAGTATCCAAATAAACTTCTATGCAGTCTTAACTTCCTTGTAACAGATTTATCAATGTAAAGCGTATTAAAATAAACTGCCGACACAAATACCACTTTAGGTAAAATAGCAATTTTTCATATGTATAGTATTTTGTTATAACTTTCCATAGCTTTACATGTAAGTTTACGACACAGCAATTTAGATGTCTGTTTCTCTCAACTTTTAACTGTGATAAATTAGAAATTAATAAATAGCTGATCTATGTGCCTCTGTATATGTTCATATGGTTTTTCATTTTCATACACATAATGATTTTTTAATGAAATTACTGTAAAATCTTAAGGGAATAATTCTTGATTTGCATTTAATATTTTGATGTGATTATAGTTGTTGAATAAATTTTTCGAAAAGATTTCAAGTGAAATTTTCTACAAAATGAATGGTTTTATTATCAAATAGTTACTATTAATCAATATTTTTTACACCTATTTAGTTAAGTGTATTTAAATATGAGAGGTTGGAAGTATCATACCTATTATGTATGATACCTAAATTTTATGTATATTTTTTTAAAAATCTGAACTTGAATTCTAACAAGTTCGATAACAGATAACAATATAGAAAAGGCAGGATTAAAACTAGGTGGCAAAACAGCCGAAACGTATATAATAACGCTTGCAGAAATCAATACTAGTCAATAAATTACATATCCTTTACCAAAAATAGCCTATTTAGCAAATAATATACAATAATGGTTTTTGCATATTTAAGGGGGAAAAAAAGAAACTTCATATAATTTATTGTTATTCGTAAAAAAAAAAATGAATTTAATTTTTTGTCCACTTTTTTCATTTGTAAAATTCAGTGTTTTACATTGTTAACATTCATTGCTAACCTATTCTCTAAAATCTATTACGGTACACGATACAGCAACAAATTTAACACTCATTGTACTCTTCCCATTTTAAAACAAAGTCAAAAATAAGGTTAATCGACATTAATATTACGCTTCCCAGTACAAGCTTCAGCACTTGTAATATTTTTTTACCATCTATGAGGAGTAAAGCGCCTCGTCACTTCTTAACCGCCGGATATGTAAATCTATTCTGTAGAGGAAATGAGTTACATTTCCACTTTTTCTAATATAAGAGGAATTTCATCATTAAATTCAAGTATCAACAGGTGTCGTCCTCGTCATCTGACCGCGGTTCAAAAATTACGAGTTCCGTCCCAAAATAGCCCTTGGGTTGCTTTACAGTGGGACGTTAATGTAACTAAACTAAACCGGCAAGTATCAAGTAAAAATGTTTATTGTAAAGTTTTAAAATCAAATTAATTGATAATTCTATTAATTCTCTTCCCCCCCCCCGACACAGACCGTCTAGCTTTTTGAATTTCCTATTAAAATGATGCCAGAATATCGTCTGTAGTTCGAATATATTTAAATTATTTCAGTGTATAAACTAAAACTTGCATTGACTTCTGATTCGTTTTTATTATTTAAATATAACCATACTTTTATCTTTAAGAATAATTTTTGAAAATTCGGAAGATTTATGAGCAATTTGCGAGGAAAAAATCTTCAGTGGTTGGAAATCCATTTTCAGACAAATTTCAAAGCAAGTGGAGATATATTACACAAACGCATTCAAGACGAAAAGCTGAAATTTATATAATACTGAAAACCTTCGATGCAATCATTTCACATCTTTCAACATCTAATAATATTTACTTTATCATTTACAGAAAAGAAAAGGTTGTTTCTTAATGTAAATTAGACGAGAAATTACCACTAACTGTGCAGTATAAAGGCTTAAATATTTTCCACTAATGTTTCATCACAATACATATGCTGATTTTAATACAGGACACTCCCGCGTATCTGGTCTAATGCGGCAGGAGAGGCCCGATAACAAAAAAGCCACAGTTCTATGAATTGATTTTTTTTGCCCACCAATACCAGAAGTCACTATTACAATACGTATTTCTCACTTATTCAGCCCTCCATTGTCCCTTCTTTATCAGTACTAAGTGCTCCAATTAATTCGCCGCTGCCTCACTATGCGACGACTCTAAACCTCTCGACGCCTGACTTCGGCTTGGATTGCTGGCCTTTCATAATTTCCGAAGCAGGGCAGAGAAGGATTTCGAACAATCAAGCATATACCAGTTCCCATTGGCTCTATCGCCAAAATTCTTGAAGTTTCTAGTATAATTTATTTTTTCGCCGAGCCCGGGAGTCACTGATCCAGTATCCGATCAGCATCCTATAGAGCTGTTGTAAAACTATCTTTCCTGTGATGGAACTAACCGTGCTGGGAAGCAACATTGCAAATTCGTAACTATAAGTTTGCTGACTGTTTCTGTATCAGAAGTCAATGCCAGATTTCATAAAATTGTCGTCCTTAAAATTTAGTTTTTTTTTTTTTTCTTTTTCTTTATAACCAAAAAAAAAAAAAACCCTCCAAAAAATATGAAATCGAAATGAAAGCGTTATAATATTTTTTTTTCTGACTATTATTGGTCTTTCGGCTAAAATAACATCATTTTTTAAGAAAAAAATAGTTTATATTTTCGTCGACTATTTCACTCACCTGTCGGTAAAATTATAAAGAAATGAGAACTTCTATTTTATACATGAATAAGGCGATAAGGATTTTTTTCCAATTCAAATTTTACTTGATAGTCAAGATAAGAAGCAGCATTTTATTAATTTAATCGTTATTTCCTAGGCAGTAAATCTGCAAAAAAATTTTCACTTATTCTTTATTTCAATACTATCCGCCTCTGACGACCAGCCGGTTCGCCAATCTTAATGCTCATTAAAATTTTAAATTAAATATTTTATGTAAATTGTCTTTTAATAGCTTATTTATCTAAATATTTTAAACTTCAAATTTTGTTAGTCATATAATTCAATTATACTATTATAAATGCACTATAGACATAGTGCACCGTGTATCTCTCTAATTTCGTGTCAGCTCTCGTAAAATCTCGACTTTAAATTAAAGTGGAACTGATTAAACTGCAATTAATTAAAAAAAAACATTTTTTATTGAAACCAAGCATTTAAAAAAAATGAGTACTGAAAACAGAGTCGTACAGAATTTAAATCTTACCTGCACTACAGAAAAATTTCATAATCTATGTAATATCTCAGATTTATCACAAAATTTAGTCTTTAGTTTTACTTTCAAAACGACTTAAATGATGTAAATAACAATATTTTATTTTGTTTTGGTCTATAAATATGCTTCAAAAAATTATGAAATCTAAATTTTATACAATGCTTTAGTCCTAAGAAATTTTATTCTGCAAAATATTCTTGCCACTTCAACTTTTAAATAAATAATTGAACATTTCGATCTTTTGCTATTAAATTTGATCGATTTAGGAAGTTTTGAATCGAATAATTTAGAACAATCAACATTTTCATAATCTTAGACCAATCAGTCTCGAGAATCTCTGGACGCTGATTGGGGTATCATCTTTGGGAAGGTAGATGAGATGGTCTAATATCGCCAGTTTTTAATGCGAGTTCGCAAATTGTACAGACTAAGTCTATGGCAAAGGATACCGATGTGTTCTGATTGGTTTAAGCCTTGGCATCTTTTTGGCAATGTTTTGCACTCATAATAGTGTAGTTATCGCTTATTTGGCTCAAACCTTGTTCCTTTCATTAGTTTTATGGAAGATACGAGTGAATATCAACACGATCTAATTTTTATTAATATAATTGTTTTCTCTAAATATTACTAGTAATACTACTAATACTAATTAATAATAATAAATATTCCTAATAATACTAGTAATACATGTAACTAATGTTGTTTATGCACAGAAGTATAAAAACTGAATGAAAGTAATTTCTTATTTTTCTATGATTTTCGTGCTTTTATTAGATAATTTATGCAGTCATTGAAACTTGTTGCTTTACGTATGTTACTTTCCCATCAACTACGTATGGGAAGATGATTACTGAATGCCCAAAACGTATAAATATGTAAGCTTTTACGGAATATGTGATTTCGTAGCTAATTTTTTTTAGTAATATCAAAATAATATTAAGGAGAAACACACAAAAAAAATATTTTTAATAAATTGTAATTTTCATATTTCCTGAATTTAGGTTTCAGGACTTGATCTTTTCTGCTGTATATGTGTTCCAGATTAATATTACATGTAAACCGTAAAAAAATAGGGGGGGGGGATAAATTTACAAATTTTATTTATTTTTATAAAAATACACTTCGGTATGGCATCTTTTTGGCAAAACATTGCCAAAAAGATGCCAAGGCTTAAACCAATCAGAGCACGTCGGTATCCTTTGTCATAGACTTAGTCTGTACAATTTGCGAACTCGCATTTTTAATGAATACTGATATTCAAATTTTCATAAATCAATCAGTTTTAGTGACTGATTTATTTAATTGGAGTGCAACGCTTTTTATTAAAAATATTAATGTCTCAAAAATATTTTATTAAATATGATTCACCGAGTAGGGGATCTGGATAAAAGCTAAACACTCGTAATTTATTAGAGCATTTATTGCTTCGAGTTATAGAAAATATATTTATTTACTTCATTTAGACCAATTTAGCTCTTGTATCTCTAAAAGGTTTACTAATTACCCATTGAGTCCTAAATTGAAAGGATATATGTTAAACCATATGTACCTTAAATAAAGCTGATTTATTGAATTAATAATGCAGATTTTGTAACATATCATAAAAACATTTTTTTTTGCATTTGTTTTTTAGAAAATATCATATTTCATATTTATTTCATTTCATACACATACGTGCTGAATAGGGATGACGAATATTTTCAGAGCGGTTATCACGTAACAAATATCAAAAAGTCACAAATACAAGTGATCAATACTTTTCAAAGAGGGGTGTGATTCAAATCCTTCATACGATCTTACTGATGATATTTCGATTACAGGTTTTGGATCACGATAGAAAGTAACAATCGATACGATATCACTGAAATTTGCCGGAGCGGTGACGATACGATCTGTCCAATGGAAGCTCTCGAAAGAAATCTGTGATTGGATAGAAAAGTGAACGGACCGGTTATTGGAATTATCGTATCGTATCATTGAAATGCATATCACTGAAATTTATAGCAGCGGCGATTTCACCGGAAAGTGCGAGGCTTCACTGGAAAGTGCGAAGTCACCGATATTCGTATTTGATGATGCCCTATTCCATACAGATCATTTTTTATTGCTCGTCACATGATTGACTTTGATTACATGTACTCTGTTTACTGCTGGCGCCATCCATTGGTAGAATATAGAACTAAAGTAAACATTTTAAAGAAATGACATATATTTTTAACTCATCTTTTCCAGAAAATGGTTCACTCTAATAAATAAAGAGTTTTGAGAAAAAAAAATTAAGAAGTAAGCTGAAACAGATAAATTAATTCATTCACACGTTAATTAAATTAGTAAATTAAGTATTAATTACAATTAATAAATTTTATATTTAATATTAAGTAATAATTTTTAATTAATAATATGATTAAAATAACAGATATTTGGAAAGCATATTTAAAAATAACAATAGTAATATTATTTGTTATTCAAAAAATTGTGGATTATGCATCTCTAGTGCTGAATATTATACTTGTCTTGCTTTAATTTCCAGTAACAGTTAACTTATTTTTTTAGTTTGAACATTTATCACTGTAATGGCAAAACGTGGATAAAAGCTAAATTTTCCCCATGCGCATGTAATTTGCTCGTGCAGGTTAAATTTTATTTTTATTTTGTTCGAAATAAATTGTTGAAAAATATGATTAAATTATTTTTTAAAAAATTCATTAAAAATAGCAATGTAATTTACAGATTAAAATATTAGTATAAAGGGAAAGAATATTTTGGAAACTTTAACCTTAAAAGGATGTAAAAATCCTTTTTGTGTGATAATATTTTCGGAAGATATAGCGAAAAAACACATAAATTTCGCTTAAATTTTAATTAATAAAAATTCTAATTAAAAATTAAAAAAAATTATTCCAAGGAATACATGTGCCAAATCTGGTAGATGTGATCTGGCCTGTAGAGTGCCAACACAAACATGCACACGCACACACATTGAGTTTTATCTATACATAATATAAAATACAGTCTCCTGAAAGCGTCTGTATGTTTAAACCCGAAAAACTCAAGAAATACTTAACTAATTTTGGAGATATTTATACCATTTTGTAGGGAATTTATTGGAGAAGGTTTCAGTATATTGAAGTCATATCAAAGTAAAAAAGGGAGTTCTATAATTGCGAATTTAATTATTTTCCTACTACGATTCGCGCATGCGTAAAGCAGTAGTATCTGTGCTTTGCACTTATTCGCGCGTCAGCGGACATCTCAAACTTCGCATGTGCAAATAGCAAGAGCTGTGGTATTCATATGCGATACATTTCTTTGTTTACATTTGATTTTAAACAGCGATTCAAATCTCATTATCCCCAAAAGAAGGAAATTCAACCTTGGCCAGAGCACATTAAATGCCAAAACGTTTCGTTTGTTGAGAAATAATGAAAATGTAGAGGACAGAAACGTTAGGTTAGCGAATATCAGAGAAAGAATGTCCACACTTTCTTCAAAGGAGAGTCTTCTGCTGAGCGAAGTAACCGTCTCTTTTTAAGTCGCACTGCAATTGAATTAAAGGGACAGACTGAATCCAGCCTGTCTGCTGACAGAAAAGACATTTAAATTTGAGACAGGACAAGAAATGAAAGTAAAAACGTTTCTGATATTTGGTCCGAAAAGGATTACTCAGCACTGAATTTCTATCCATGTGTGGATTACAGAAATGATGCCTCGGTTTCAATAGGAACAATGCCTATAGTCTGTCCATATAGTTCAGCTTTAGGGACAGCTTTCATGTACAGTCATTTTCGCCAAAAAAATAATTTATAGCCAAATTATAGCGAAATGGCCGAATGTGGCGAGAACGACAGTATTAGGGTAATGGTATCAAACGGGCTACCGATAAATTGAGAATTTTGTTCTTAACGAATTATAATTAAATTAATATTTTATCAACTATAGAATTAGTATTATTTCAGACAAATTTATTGAAAACTAAGATAATAAGAGATTTTAATTGACCTACTTGTGGCCTCCTTTTAGACCAGAGACCAATTTAAAAATGTACCAATCGCTAAAATTTATAAACTAGGACACTATGTATGCACCATTCTATAATAATATTTCCGCGCCAAATAAAAACATCAAAACACGAATGGCACAAAGTAACTAGAAAATTTATCACGAAGAAAATGCACAAATACGCAAAGAATGAATTTTCTCCCAAAAAACCGAAAATAAATAAAAAGCGAATAAACATGTTCTACATTTACCATAAAAAGAAGACTAGCTAGTCTCTATTCCTGATGTTCTTTAAAGGACCGATCGCAGTTTATGGCTTTGCATCAAGAAATAAAAATTGCCTATTTCGAAACTTAAAGTGGTGAAAAGAATATTCATATATTTACAAGTCTAAAGAAATTTTATAAGGCCATTTTCGTTCCACCCTAATGAACAGTTCATCGTGAAATTGGTCAGGTTAACACTATTATGGTACTTCTTCCACTAATTTCATGAAGTCAGCGGGTTCGCTTGTAGCGGGTGTATGGTGTAGCACAATCAAGAGGCCTCAGTAATAAAGAAACGACTTTTATTGACACGAAGAGACGAATATACAGAACAACAAATACACAGCAGAGCTGCTATGTATGCTGCTTCTATAATGAACTCCCGGATTCGGCACATAGATCAATTCAAAACGTCTTTTGACTCTCTCACTAATAACTCCGCTCAATCCAGTCGCGTACTTTTTATTCAGGACGGGCGGATTCAATCCGGTTTCTACTATGAAAAAGGATTGCAGGTTGTAAAGAAAATTATTATTAAAAGCGTTTTCTGGAGAGGGAGGGGCTGTCAGCTATTCACATTTGACATAGATGAAATATTTTTTCACGTTAGATACTTTCAAAAGATTACAGACAGAATTAGATATTAATTTTATGAACTGTGAAAATAGAAATAAAAATTAAATTTCAAAAAAAAGGCATGTTGTTATAAAACAAGCTATTACTTAAAAATATTTCTATACTATTAATTAGCTTCTATTAATATGAAGGAGAAAAAATATAAAGAATAAAAATTCCATACATAAATTTAAATTTTTTCAAAAATCATCTACTAAAATTTATTTTATTTATTTATTTTTTTTATTGGTCTTTCGAGTCAAGGTCATAGATAGGAAACTGTTGTAATCTTTCTCTCTTCGTCAGATGCCACAAGTTCCGTCCCATTGAGGAAATATTCCTTCCACCACTTTATTTTTCGAGATAGGCACTTTTTATTACTTGATGAAACCTCCTTAAACTGTTCCAACGGCGGTAATTCTCTTTCGAAAATCAAGAATGGAGATTTTGGTCTCCTTGTTAAGCAAACATAGAACTGGTATTCGCCTTATGATTATTTTCAGTTTTACGCTGAACAATTCATTCGTTTGCGTTATTACTTCGTGTTTGTTTTCTAATAACTTTTATGAAGTATGATTCTATTTCTTCCATATATTTATGCTCTATATGACGCTTTGAGATTTTATTTTAGAAAAAACGCATATGTAGTGTTTGCTTTTATTATTCTTAACGAGTGGTGTATCTTCAGCTTTACCTCTGTTCTGAGAGAACATTGCCAATAAGTCAATTAAAAAATTTTATTTTCTTAGTTGTCAATTAATAAATTTGAAATATTATTAATTCTATTAATAATAAGATATTCAGATTTGAACAGTTCATCGTGTAATTGGTCAGGTTAATACGGTTAGGGAGCTTCCTCATTAAATCCAAAAAGTCAAATGGTTCGATAGTAGTGGGGGGATGGGTTAATGCAATCAACACGCCTCTGCGGAAAACGACGATTTTTATGAACACGGAGAGACGAATATACAGACAAAAAATACAGAGCCGAGACGAACACAAGACAGCACACAGCAGCCCACAAGTAATAATCGTTAGCAGTAACAACCACAGCACACAAAGCGGCCCGAGAGAATTCAGCAGGAGGATGGAATCTACGTAGCTATTCTGTACTGTCTCTCCAAATGCTTTCATTTCTACACTGTGTCCTCGCTTTAGCTGTATCCTACTGCCGACTCACTATTGTACGACTGACTACTCCTCACACGACTTGATGCTGCTTCTATAAAGAACTCCAGGATTCGGCACATAGTTCAATTCAGCAATCGCTTAAAAGCAACTCAACACCTGCGCTTCACTGGACTGACCCAACTAACTCGCCCTTAACTCGCTATGCGACTTTAAACCTCTCCGTGACTCCTTCCGCAAATGTCTTCGACATGGACTACCGGCCTTTTATATTTCCCGGGGTAGGCCAGAGAAGGCCTATCTCAGCTTCTATCATTCTATCGCCAAAATTTTGAAGATTCTAGTATTATTTATTTTGCCGCCAAATCCATCTCCAACTCACCAAACGGCCGCCACCCCGTGGGATCATTGATTTGGCATCCAATCAGTACACAAAAGATTATTGTAAAACGGTCTTTCCAATGATTGAACTAACCGTGCTGGGAACAAAATTACAGGTTTGAAATAATTTTTCTCTAAATTTTCTTATGAAGAAAATATTTTAAAAAAACTGGAAACTTAAAAAAGTGCTATTTCTGAGTTTGAAATATTTAGTACATGAAATATTTCCTATAGTTGTCTTTGTTTCAAGTTGATAAAACCTCTTGCAGTCAAGAGATGAAGTGGAAAATATTCTTCTTTTTTAGATGTCTAGTTTCCTGTATAAAATGTGGTTAGTCTACAGATAAAAGATATCTCATACTAACTTTATTGTTAAAATTGCCCTCTGTTTTTGAAATATTATAAATTATTCCCTTTGGTTAAGAGTTCCAGTTTCGATTTTTATAATTATTTTGAATCTTATAGTACTTAATGCACACGACTTGATTATTTTGACATTCAAAACTCCAAAGTTTCGCCTTTTTTTTAAAATCATTTTAGAACATTATCTTGTTTTGGTTTAAAGTTTATGAATCCAGAAAATGCACGAACATAAATTTGGCGATTCATCGCTTTTTGAGGCATCGACCTCAGGGCAATTATAATATGGGATATTATAATATGATAAAGAAGTTATAGCTCACAAAAAATTATAACTTGTCTAGAATGTCACCCATGAAACCGATTCCGCTGTCTGGCCAATAACGGCAGGTTCGTTATCGCCCGACGAAGCAAAGAGAAGAAAATGGGAATGCACGTGAAACAACGAGAGGAGGTATCGAAAGTTAAATAAAATTCTGGCATAGAGAAAAAGTTTTGGAGCTCAAACGATTTTGAGATAGAAAAAAAAAACCTCATTTTCTAAAAATCAACAAATGCGTAATCTGATAGTTATGTGATTGTTTCAAACCGGGTTAATCTGGTTAATGACTTAAATGAATTAAGACAAACAATGACTTAAAAAATAATAAGTTGTTCTTATATTATAACGTGAAATTTAAGGTAGTAGATTTCAATTTTTCTTTATTTATTCTTTACGTGATTTGAGTTTATTCTTGCGGTTAAATTGTCTTTTTTAAAACAAAACTCTGATGAAATGTATGCAAAAGATTCGAAAGTGTTCAAGAAAGATAAATTTGAGTTAAATAATCCATCTGTAAGAACCGAAGAGAGTCTGATTTCTTATTAGAATATTTCTTTAAAAAATTGCTACGAACAAGATTCTTACGAAAAAAAAATTTATCCTAGCATGGCTCTACAGATGGCGTTAGTTGTATACATTACTCTCTCAGGAATTGTAGCATGTCGTCTGTCTTGCAATCTGTCTGTCAATGCTTTAAATAATACTTAAATAAATTTTATTCAATATATTTTCAAAATATCTTTTAACTCTCTCACTACTAACTCCGCTCAATCCAGTCGGGTATTTTTTATTCTGGACGACCGGTTTCGATCCGATTTCTGCTAGAAACGAGGGATGTAAGTTGAAAAGCAAATTATTATTCTTCCGGGGAAGGGGGGAGGGACTGTCAAATGAATGAATTATTTTCTCTTGCTGGACTCTTTCAAAATATTAAAGGAAGAATTAAGAGTTAATTTTATGAATTTTGAGAATGCAAAAAAAAGTCAACCTTCAAAATATGGAAAATTGTTATAAAAAAGCATTTATTTTAAAAAAAAATTTCTATGAATTAGCTTCTCTATTGATTTGAATGAGATAAAATATAATAGTAAGAATACTGTGCATAAATTTAAATTTTTAAGAAATTCGTTTATTAAAATTTATTTTATTTATTTATTTGTTTTATCGGTGTTTGAAGTCAAGGTCATAGATAGGAAAATTTTGCCTTCCATCTTTCTCTCTCTCTCTCTCAGAAATGAAAAGGCCTTATTTCAACTGAGAGAACTGGAGTCAAAATAATTAGGGATGACGAATATTTTCAGAGCGGTTATTAAGTAACCAATATCAAAAAGTCACAAATACAAGTGATCAATACTTTTCAAAGAGGGGTGTGATTCAATTCCTTCATACGATCTTACTGATGATATTTCGATTACAAGTTTTGGATCACGATAGAAACTAACAATCGATGCGATATCACTGAAATTTGCCGGAGCGGTGACGATACGATCTGTCCAATGGAAGCTCTCGAAAGAAATCTGTGATTGGATTGAAAAGTGAACGGACCGGTTATTGGAATTATCGTATCGTATCATTGAATTGCATATCACTGAAATTTATCGCAGCGGTGATTTCACCGGAAAGTGCGAGGCTTCACTGGAAAGTGCGAAGTCACCTATATTCGTATTTGATGATGCACTATTCCATACAGATCATTTTTTATTGCTCGTGACATGATTGACTTTGATTACATGTACTCTGTTTACTGCTGGCGCCATCTATTGGTATAATATAGGACTAAAGTAAACATTTTAAAGAAATGACATATATTTTTAACTCATCTTTTCCAGAAAATGGTTCACTTTAATAAATAAATAGTTTTGAGAAAAAAAAATTAAGAAGTAAGCTGAAACAGATAAATGAATTCAATCACACGTTAATTAAATTAGTAAATGAAGTATTAATTACAATTAATAAATTTTATGTTTAATATTAAGTAATAATTTTTAATTAATAGTATGATTGAAATAACAGATATTTGGAAGAAATATTTAAAAATAACAATAGCAATATTATTTGTTATTCAAAAAATCGTGGATTATGCATCTCTAAAAATAATACCACTTTACCATTCAAGTGAACAATTTTGCATAATCACATTTATTTTACCACTTTAATTTTGGAGATAAGTAACTTTTATTTCTTGACGTAAAACCATCAGCTGTTTATCTGAGGTGCAGTTTTCGGGTGGTGCCGAATTAAACGTCAAGAATGGAGGCTTTCGTCTCCTTAATTAGCAAATATAGAATCTCTCTTTATATTTATCCTCGGTTTTCTAATGGAAAGCTCTTTCGATTTTGTATTTGCTACTGTCTAGTTTTTTAGTTATTTTTATGAAGCAATCATTTGTGCCATTCGTATATTGGTGTTTCTATTGGATGCGGAGGTGCTAGTATAGAATGACACATAAATAGTGTTTGAATTTATGAATCTTAACTAGTGGTATATCTTCAACTTGACCCCTGTTCTGAGAGAACGCAGGGAGCAGGTCAATTAAAAACTCTTATTAACTTAGTTGTCAATAAATGCGTTTGAAATAATACTTTACCTGTGTTTGATAAAATAGTAAGATAACACGAAGAGTTGGGTGGAACAAAAAAACGAACTTTTGATTTTTAATTTGTAATAGCGCGGAAAAGTTGCCTTTTGGTGTAGATAAAATAAATTGTAAATATTGGAATAGGTCTTGAGATGCGGCAAAGACGTTAAAGTTTCATAAAAAATGAAATTTTTGCTACATTTTATTCACGAAATAACCAACTTTAGATTTTTAATGGCGCGGAAATCTTCCTTTTTGGTATAGATAAGATAAATAACAGTTATAAAAAAATTTGAAGTATATCTTGAGGTGCCGCAAGGACGTTAAAGTTCCATAAAAACACAATTTTTGCAAATTTTTAATGATTTTTGCATGAATCGATTATGAAATAAAAAGCTTTCACTAGGCATTATCATATGAATAAAAGTATAAAAACAGTTTTACTATTGCACTGGCATGGTACTGAGTCTTTGCCGGAGCTGTTGTTATTGAGTTAAGGCGGAGATTTGTCTGCGTCCGGTGACAAGGACAGAGCTGGTTTCAAATCAGTAGCTTTGTCGTGTTCAATCGAGTAGGCGTCTCCCCTCCATCTATTGTAACTGATTGACGCAACTGATTTGTTAGTTTGTGCTTTGCTGTGAGTAAAAATGGCTCAGTCTAAATTTGTGATGACAATTCTGTGAGGGAAATATATGACCCTTTAGTTCCCATAATAGAACAAATATGGTCAACGGCTTCTACTTTCGATGCTTCTAGCAATATATATATATATATATCTTACAAATGATAAAAGCTTATCATGTTAAATACAGGAATTTATTAAAGTAAAAGCAGAAAATGTTCAGAAAAGTTTAATTCCAACCTCACAGAATTTAAAGAAGAAGCTAGACGTTTATTTGATATTGATGACTTGTATTAAAAAAGGGCCAATTATGGAATAAAAGATTCTAAATGATTACTGCTCTAACAGGAAAATGGTTGTAAGTAATACTTATATTGCTACCACAAGCGCTTTGAGGAAGAAAGATGCAACAAAGAGTAAAGAACTACAGAGAATCGTTAAGTTTAATAAAGAAACTGCAGAAAATACTGGTGCATCAGAAACGATTACTGGCGACAATGACAACGCCGAAGAACAAGTTACAAAAAATGCAAGCCAACCAGATCCATCAAATAGAAAGAAGCAATAAAACCACCAAGTGCCTGTGCGGTTAATATTAAGTTTAAACTTTATACAGAAGGCAACTGAAGCTGAATCAAATAGTATAGGGGATTCGGTTATCGACTTTCCCTTATTTCCTTATCTCGTGCAAGCAGTAGAAAGAGCTGTGAGACTGGTGGCCGAATTGGCTCAAAATGTCTGTGATTCAATCGCCAGAAAAGGATACATAAGTGCAAAAATTGACTCACGAGTGAATCTGCCAAAATTTTATTTAAAAAAAAACACTGTTTAATGTGGCAATGAAGTAGAAACAAACATTTTGCGGCTGTAACATTTATTATCATTAAGGATACAGAAGTAAGAAAAACGCAAAATTGGACATAAAAAATATTTCATTATTATTATACATTGTAATTAATAAGTTTTTCCAATTTTTATGCTTATATATGTATTTAAAATCATCTTTTGTAACATTATATGAACGAAAAATGCATAAAAATATTTCATCAAAGTTTATAATTTTTCAATTTTTTTTTTTTACAAATTTCAAATTTTTTGCGGCACCTCAAGATAATGTAATGTTGAAACCAAATTTTTAAATCTTGTTTTTAAACCTAAAAGGCAATTTTTCTGCACTATTACCAAAGAAAAATCTTTAAAAAATTTTAAAGGCCCTTTTTAAAAATTTCCATTTTTTAAAATTTTGTTTACAAATTTCAAGTTCTTTGCGGCACCTCAAGATAATGTAATATTACAATCAAATTTTGTAATATTGTTTTTGAACTTAAAAGGCAATTTTTCCGCACTATTACCAAACTAAAATCTAAAAAAAAAATAATAATAATAATAATTTTCGGCCATTTTCGTTCCACTCTAATGTATATATTTAAAATTGAAAGATGAATCAAAAGGCATGTGTTGTTCACAAGAGAAAATTGAAACCATTTTAACAGTCTAAATATGGAACAACATTGATATACAGTCATTTTCACCCAAAAAATAGTTTATCGTCAAATTTTGGCGAAATAGCTGAATATGGCGCGAACGACAGCAATACCGTTTCCAATCTAAAGGTTCCGAGGAACGCTGCAGCAAATTAGCGGAAATATAGAAAAAAAAAGTTTATAAAATGCAGTACAGTGAAATGCATGCAAAAAAATTTAATCGAAAATAATAAAAAAAAGAAGTATGTGCAGCAGGAAAAATATCAAAGGAAATGAACAGGAAAGATCTAAATACAGTAGCATACAGTAACATTAAAAAAATGGCGGCCATGTAACCCCAAACAAAGCGCCATCGAAAAATTGTCAACCTCGCAAGGCACCAAACGAATACATATCATAGCTTAGCCCTAAATACTTCTGAATTTGTGCTATAAAAAATTATTTTGTAGTTATTTTTGATGATTTCTAAATATCTTTTTGATCTCGCATGACATTCCCATGTCATATCTGGTGGAGGCTAGACTTAAGTCTAAAGCTAATTTTTTCCTCTTAGATGTTATACCACGGGCGACACTGTGCGGGTACTGCTAGTTATAAGTATAAATAATAATTCCTTTTAAACTCTATTTATTATGATTAAAGTAAATTTAGTACAAATATAGGCATTTTTTGTCGAAATCTTTTGCAATATAAGCGTGCTAAGAAGAGTTAATTTGCTGCAACGGAATCATGTGAATTCACAATAAATCGACGTATAAACTGAGCAAATTTTTGTTAAATTTATTAAATTGTAAAATGTTTGGTTTTTGCCAAGTTATTCTTTTCGCTATAATGATTTTCACTCATTAAATGCTATTGACAGCATTTTAACAATAAGCAATAATTAAACATGATAAAGTAGAGTTTTAGCTACACTAAAACATTTATTCAATTGCACTAAACTTGTTAAATAAGTTAGTACCTGAATTTTTCAAATTGTACATGCCGCCGTCCTGGAAGGGGGGTAGCGTGTTTTCCCCTTATCTGGGAGTCCTGGGTTCGAGTCCCGGTTCGGGAATGGTTGTTTTTCCTCTGTTCTGTCTGTGATGTGTGAATGTGCCCTCCCGTAAAAAGGGATTATGCAAGCGAATAAGTGATGCGTGAGTGGCACAGTCGTACTTTTGGCCCTAGTTGGCACTACTAAAACAAGAGACGCACCTTATCGGCTTACACCCTGTCTTCATAACAGCGGGCTTGTTCATGGCAAGTGCCATAAGAAACAACACAATACAACCGATTCTACATTCAGCCTTTTAGCTATGTTCAGTATTATGGAATGTTAATTTTTTCTACCAATTACTTCAAGACTAAAACTATATAATTCTAAATATTTTAAAGACTGGGCAAATCTTTCTGATAAAACTATAACTAAAAAATTTATTCTTTGAATATTTATGTCTAGCATATTGAAAAAAAAAAAATCAAAGCATGCAATTGAGAAAAAAAAACACACTATTTTTTAGACTATTCAAACTTGCAATAGCTGCAAAAGGAAAAAAAGTATTAAAGTATAAGTATATATACCTAAAAATGAAGATAGGGACCATTTAATTTCATAAATGTTAATGCCGCTGTAATGCCTTAGTGATTCTTTTTAACTTTCATATTCTTTAAAATGTTAAATTATGTATAAAACTATTTGATTTTTATAAATGTCTACTTTTATCTATTTAATACTATTTTCGTGATATTATTTTTGGATATTTTAGAATTTTTTCAAATGCCATTAGAAAAATTTCCATTTTACCTAACATATAATTTTATTTTTTGGAAAACTAAGCTCTAAAAGAAACCCATGGTGAAAATTTGTAGAAATATTTTTATAGAAAACTATCTGATAACTTACATCCGGCTAAAGAATTTCCCCTGAATAAATTTTTTTATTTACGAATTTGATTAATATTAATCCGTAAACCAAATTTCATCAGTCTAACTCAAATCGCTTTTGAGTTTATTTGCCTTTGTGACTTAACACACTTTACTAGCCCGCTGACAGTTATCAGCGATTTTACGCCGGAGGCGAAGCCTTTTTCAGTAGCACCAACTAGGGCCAAAAGTACGATTTAGCTACTTCATGCGTCACATTCGCTTGCACAACCCCTCTTTTCAGAGGGGGCACATTCACATACCTCACAGATAGAGCACGGAAGAAGAACAACCACGCTCGAACCGGGACTCGAATCTGGTACTCTCAGGCCACGGGGATGATGCGCTACCCCTATGCCAGGACGCTGCCCATTTATCATTGTCATAGACGTATAGGCATTTACTGAAAACGTGTTTTTCCAACTAAGCGAGGTCTAAAACGTGGTGATTCGTCAAAATCCCCGAGTTAGAATCTTTTAACGTTTACAATACTTTCTTATTGTACATTTTGTATACGTGAAATTTAGTTATATTAATATAATATTATTTTAAAGCAACGCTAGGGCTATTTTGGGACGGGCCTCTTGATTCTGAACCATGGTCAGATGCCGAGGATGGCCCCTGAGCTGACACCCCCCTCTCTAAGCTTCCACTCCACACCAGCTGGAGAACGTTCAACCCCGACGTGCTTGGTGTTCACCAGGTCCCCTTACACGACGGTTCTTAGATGAAATCGGGTCTCGAACCTGAAACGCTCCGGTTCTGTAGCAGAGAACTTACCACCAGGTCACCGCGGTTCCCTTTGCAAACGAGAAAGTAAACATTCCAGAGTAAATTGTTACAGATTATTTGTTACCCATTTTTGCTATCATTTAGGGAAAACGAATCTTTAAAAAATATCTTTAAATGGTTTACAAATAAAAAAAGAAAGTTAAAAAAATTGTTATATTTGATCCAACTATGCATTCTAATTTAGGATTATTTTAGTTTCCACGTGTAGGAAATTTGGCATTTACGCGAAATATACTAGAGAATTCAAATCAGGAAAGGGGGAATAATCTTAAAGGACACGCCAACTTAGTTCCATAGATTAGGAGAGCTGTGATAGTGTAATTTCGAACCGATGGCTCATCTCAGATTTAAAAATCTAATCTTAGACGCTATGAAATCCTTGCTCTAGTGTGACTTGAATAAAAATTAATTCACCATAATCATGCGATACTAGAGTGTGAACTGAAGATCATAAAATGTGAATTCATCATGTCATGAAAATAATTACGTTTAATAGTCAGTATTTGCTTTTCTCGTTGCTCGCGCCGTTGGATTCTCTTTTGGTAGGTAAAAAAATTTTACATAATCATTTTTGCGAAAATAGTAATTTTCTGAATGTAATACTTTGGATAATTAAGTTATTCGATTAGGTTCGGAGATGAATATTTAAAATATGATACTTAAACATTTTTAATTGTACCAAATATCTAAAACATACTTGAAAGATCACTATTAGAAAAAATTAAACACGATGCCTTTAGGTTTTGAAAAAACTGCTTATTTAACAAAAATTTAACAAAATTTTGAATGTTAGGAAAAGTAGTAAGTTAAAAAATTAATGGAAATTTTTGTTTCATCCGTATATAACTCAAACTACATAAGAGGGAACAGACCACCTGATAAAAATCATTTCAATAAATAAAAATTTGATGAGCATTTGAAGTTGCTGTTAATGATTTTTTTTTTGTAGAAATTTGTCTATTTTGAACTAAAAGTATCTGTAAAACATGTTTAAATGAATCCATCTTAAAATCCGAGGTCTATCACAAACTCAAAAGTTTTCGATAGATGCATACCAAATTTCACGAAGTTTTATTGAATTGATTTTGAGATCGCGTTTTCCGTAAATCGCAATGAAATATTTATTCTTAAAAAAAATGAGTTTAGATATTGTGCTTGTAAATTAGTTCACCCAAATGGGCTTGAAACAAACGTAGTTTTCACCCTTTTTTTTAACAGAAATTCCAAAAATAAGCAAACTACGGCTGAATAGGTAGAAAGTTAATATAAACATATCAAATATCATTTTGGAAAATTTTAAGGTGAAAAAAAATTCATTTTCGGTTAAAATACCATTGTTTCCCATTTCATTTTTATTTGTTGTGTATTATTGAAACTAACGTATCTATAGTTCAATCTTACATGTATTAAAAATGAAGTTCATTTCCAAATTCATGAAATTTAGATTATTTTCAGATCATTAAAAATAATTCAATTTTCTGAAAAAAAAAACATCTTTGCAACTTAGTCGGATATCTTAAAATATTCATCTTAAACTATTATAATAGTTCTTTTCCTTAACACTTCAAACAGCCCATAGAAAACGAATACAATTCTAAATATTATTTCCTCTACCATAGAAAGAGTTAAAATATGCATCTTAATTTTAATCCTTTGAGCTACGAATTTAATTTTCCTAATTAGATGATACGTTCTATTTGGGACATTTATTATTTTAATTTCTAAAATAATATGGCATTTGAAACATTTTAAAACGATTTTTGAATTTTAAATTACTTAATATTTTAGATTTAAATTTAAAAGTTCAATAATTCGAATCAGACTCGATATTGTATTAGGAAGGGTTAACATTTGAAAACCTATGCAATTAGGAAATTATTTCAGTTCAATTAAGAACAAATTGCATCGACTCGGAAGTGACTTCCTACGAATGTTATACAAACTATTGCAAACTTTAAAATTATAGAAAAAATTAAAAAAAATAATCGGCACATCTTGGTATCAACTATATTCTGCGAAACAGTCGCATTCTTTTAGAAATGTAATCATAATAAAATGCAATGATAGTATTTTTTAAAAAATTTAGATTGTTTTGAGTAAATGTCTTAACCCTTTAAAAGGCCATATTTTTTCTAGTCATATTATGTTAAAATATTTTTAGGCTTGAAATTGGAATAAGAAAAGGGATTCATTTAGTTTATTAGATAAATTTAATTTGATTAATTAATTTGGTTAATAAAGTGACAAACCAAGACGCATCATTTTGTGTGAGATAAAGAACTGAAGCATCTAAGTTTCTGTCTTTATAAAAATTGTTGGAACTTATGCAAACTTACATAATTTCATATAAAGATTGATAAATTTGGTGGGAAGCATACTTCCCACGGCCTTAGAAAGGGTTAAACAGCAATTCAGTTTTTTTGCCAATCTGTTTTGGACCACTTCTAAATAAGTTTCTTCGTCACGACGTTGGTTTCAACCCATTTAAAATAGAAAGCAAATAAAATTTTTAGAGTTTTGCTATTTTGAATGAATTTATGAACCTTCAGATACATTATTAAACTCTTCGTCGGCCGTAACGCGTCCAGCGCGTTCGAGGGAAATTTCTCTCGGGCGGCCGTAAAGCGCTTCAAGTGTTCTACATTTTAAAACTTTTAAACGTTTAAAACGCTTTGTAAATGTTTACTTGTTTGAGCTTTTATTTTTGTTCTAATGCTGTGTAAAACAGAAATTTTCGCAGACAAGAGAGGACGGCGAAAGGGTTAAATTGTATCCAATTTTCTATAGAGAGATTAGATTAGTTCCTATTCACTGCATAACATTTCCCATTCTGTGAAATTAAAAAAAAAAAATATCAGCGATAACTCGGAACCAGCGATATGCAATTTCGATATGTTCCTCTATCCATAATGCTCCCAATTCTTTTCAGTTTTTCTTTCTCGTATTCGAAGTATAGGAAAATTATTTTAATCGTCGAAAAATTCGAACTCGAAATTTTAACGAATCGTCACGTTTCGGACCTACCCGAGATCCTCAAAACGCATTTACTTTCATAATTTCTATAATGAAACGTTATTGTTTACATTTAATTAAAAGAATACTTGCAAACGATATTTAATTTTTTCAAATATGTTTAAAATGCAGAGATAAACTTTCAGTTCTGGCCGATAAAACAAACTTTTGGCGCTCGTTAAAAACTTCAAAGCTTTTTAATAATATAAACTTTATTAACATATCTAGATTTGAATATTTTAATATTATTTGTACTTTGATATATTTATTTTACAATAAATGTGGAATTCTTATAAGCAATGTTACGGTCAGTAAATAATCGGTTATTAATACTTATTGGTCATTATTAATCAAACCGGTTAGTATTAATGACCGATTATTCACTCGGACTGTAACAGTAATATAATCACTACCTACGATTGTTTCAATATGTAATTTTTCATTTTTACTTTATCGTATATGAAGTATAGTGAAAGTATTGTAGTCGTCAAAATATTCAGATTCGAGATTTAAATGACTTCGTTTCGGAACATCTCAAAATGCAAAAAACATATTTTTGACATTATGGCTGTCATGTGTGTCATTATACCTGTGTCAAAGATAACTCAAAAATGCTTTGAGCAAAACGGATGAAATTTGTTAAACGGTCTTTACACAAAATGTGTAGATTTCTATCAAGTTCCGAGTAAACTCTGTACAAAGGAAGTATATCTATCCGGCTGTTGGAATATAAATTAAGGCTGTTAGGAAATCTCGGCATTAAGGTTCTAAATTCCAAATTATTTTGTCTCCCGTACTTTATTGAAAAATGATGCAATGCATTTTGAACCTGCTTTTGCGCGTCATTAGTATGAGTAAATCACTTCACTTGACATTAAGCATTTAACTATTTAATCGATATCGTATCTGACATTTATTTAACCCGATAACCGTAGCTAATATGCAAAAATAAGAATTAAGACATGATATAAATACGTGTCATTATGTTTGTAAGATGGTTCGGTTCGGTACTGGTTTCAGGTCCTGTAATGACCGTTTATGTATTTATAAGTTTTCCCCGTCATATCTGTAAATAGTTCATCACGTGTTCAATTTTATTTCCCCTTAATAAATTGTGTTTAAATTAAACCTTTCCTTTTGTCGGATCCAATCTTTGGAGACTTTTTATTTGTCATTTCCACTGCAATACTCTAATATCAAACGGCTGAATTCCCAGCCGTTTTTATAAGATATCATTGTATCAAAGGCGATAACTACAAACCGCATAGCTAGATGGAGGAAATCCAATACGCAGATTCAGCATAAATGTCAAATTTTGAACCAAATCAAATTTGGTTTAATTTTGATAATTTTGTGATTGTCGAAAAAAATTCGAACTTGTAGGTATTAGTCAAGTAATAATTTAAAAGAAATTTTAAGTAACCAATTCTATAAAAATTACATTCTTTAGCATGGGTTCCACACATGCAAGCAACGGAATCGCACACATACTGAAGAAAATTTCTCGAAATGCTTTGTGTCCGGTGTCAGGGGTTGCCAGAATGCTCGCTTAAGGCAGAGATCTGTCATCCCATCCGGTGATGCATTACAGTTCTGGTACTACAGACGATATTTTCACTAATCTCTACGTTTTATAACCACCCTAACTTGAGAAAGGATATTTTGACATTTTGCACGACCGTCTGTCTTCAAAACGCTTGGCGCTTAGACGGACGAAATTGAATATACGGTCTTTTACACCACATTTGTATTCTATCAAATTTTGAGCAAAATCTGTTCAAAGGAAGTGCATCTATCTAGCTGTTCGAATACAAACCGCATAGCTAGATAGACAAAATTTAGTACAGATTCTAGATCTAAAGCATAGACAACTATCAAATTTTGAGCCAAATCCAACAAGGATTTGGCTGTGCCTCGCTTTGTACTTGCAGAGGCACGGAAACAAGATTTAACTCTTAATTGAGAATTTAGATTTAAAGTGTCTTGCGCTTGGTGCAGTATAGTTCAAGTCAAGCTTTTAAACAGAACAAAATACGCTTTCATTGCCATTTATTACTTTGGGATAAATTTCAATCCTTCGTCTATTATATTGAGTAAATGAATGAACGCAATCTTTCTGATGCATTTTCTTTGAGTCGTTTTGAATTCACGTATTTCTACTAGTAAATACGGATATGTATGTCGATATTCCACAAGGCAGGCCATTTAATGTGTTTACCGAATTCAATAAATATATTTTGAAATGAAGTGCACATTTTATTTAGAAACTTTTAATTGCAGTTTTAATTAAAAATTGGGCTGTTAACTTGTTTCACTATTACTTCTGAAAATATTATTCAACTGATTTTAGCAGACTGAAAATAGTTTTTTCTTTTTAAAGATATCAATATAATTGCTGTACAAATTCCTTCTGGATTTAAGCAATTTAAAAAAAAAAGATTTCTGCATCATTTTTAATGAATTTTATTGTTAAAATGAAATTTAAACCGTTTTCATTTTTCTGTCAAATATTCGGAGATGAATTAAAAAAAAAAAAAGATGCATAAAATTTTTTAATTGTACGAAATAGCTAAAACAGACTCGAAAGGTCACTATTAGAAGAAATAAATACATTGCCTTTAGATTTGAAAAAGTGCCTAGTTAATGTAAGTTTAGCAAAATTTTCAGTGTTATGAAAAACAAAGTTAAAAATGAAATATTTAATAAAAATATATAATAACGGGAAATATTTAATTTTTATTTCCCCTACATATAGTTCAAACTACATAAAATGTAAGAGACCACCAAATAAAAATTATTTTAATAAAATTGTATGAGCATTTGAAGTTGTCGTTAATGATTTTTTTTATCGAAATTTGTCTGTTTTGAACTTAACTTCATTTAAACATGTTTTACAGATACTTTATCTTAAAATCCGAGGTCTATTACACACTCAAACGTTTTCGATAGATGCATACCAAATTTCACGAAGTTTTATTGAATTAATTTTGTGATATCACGTTTTCCGTAAATCGCAAAGAAATATTCATTCTTCAAAAAATGCGTTTAGATATTGTACTTCTAAATTAGTTCATCCAAATGCGCTTGAAACAAATGTAGTTTTCACCCTTTTTTTAACAAAATGCCAAAAATAAGCAAACTACGGCTGAATAGGTAGAAAGTTAATACAAACATATCAAGTATTTTAGAAATTTTTTTCGGTAAATCACTCATTTTCGGTTTATAAATACCACTGTTTCCAATTTCATTATTATTGTGTATTATTGAACCTATTGCATGTATAGTTCTATCTCGCATAGAACTATAATAAAAACAGTATGTTTTAGAACCTATGAAGTTTGGTCTTTATTTTCAAATTTTTCTGAAAGCAATTTTACAACTTAATCGAATATCTTAACAGTATAAATTTTTCGTGGTATAAGGGAAGAAAGAATTATTTTTAATGTGTTCAGTTTTATATGAATGAAAAGAAAGTGAACTGCAGTACCGGAAATTAAAATTTTCAAAAAAGTTACATTTTAATGTGTTAAGTTATTAAAAAAAACCACTTTGATGTCTGGCACAAATTTTAGCATAATCGGTAATTTTTTTTTGAGATTAAATTGAAGACATTCTCTGGGAACAGCTGCTCTCTAAAGGCGACTACAAGAAAACTAACAAAAACTTAGAAAAATTCAAATATATATTTTTTTATGAACTGTCTCCTTTGTAATAAAATTCTTTAAAAATTCGAATGATTCAAGTTTAGATCGTATGACAAGTTTACGGGACACTGTAAAATCTCAGCTATTTTTGATGAATTATAATGAAATGTTTCCTTTTTAAATTCACAGGTAATAACAATGGACCACAGTGACTTATCTCTAAGTTCTTGTGAAGATAACTCTAGTCCGACAGAAAAATCAAAATCAGATGATGAAGGTAATACTTTCCCAATTCGTGTCGACCAAAATTCGAATAAAGACGATCCGAGTCAGGAGAAATATGAAACTGAGGATAGTGCAGCAGTTGCATGGGCATCGGTAAAATCCGATCAAAGTGAAACCCGGAAAAGGCACGCGAGTGAGTCGCCTATCGGCGTAGGCGGAAAGAGGGCGTCATACAAAATCTCGCCAAGGATCAGACCAATCTCCAAGCTTAATCAGTCTACAACTAGCACCGAAGCAAATTTCGGTTCCTCCTCGTCTAATGGTATGTCTTCTGAGGAAGAATTGTTAGATAACCTTGAAGAAATCTACGAATCTGAGGATTCCTCAGATTTAGCACATAAAATTTCGGAAAGGCCTCCCTCAGATGTTGAAAATGAGTCTAACTCGACATTTATCACATCATTCGCTGGTATAGATATAGTCGATGAATCTCAGACAAGCCGTGTATTTTCCGGTGCTGATGAAACATCTTCACATCAAGAGGATTCATCGAAGACACCAGAAATGCCCACCAACCTTCATACAGATAGCGTATCACCGACGACTAAAAGTTCTTCAAATTATTCTGAAACAAATGAAATGCATTTTACGAGAACTCTTGCTTCCGGTAGATCTTTGGAAATTGAGAAATCGCCTTCCAATATGAATGCGACTATCTTATCTCTGAAGCCGTCTTCCGAAGCCATGAGAAGAATTGGGCACTCATTGTTGAGAATAGCCAAGATGGTGGAATCTTTTCACACAGAAGTTGAAAATAAGTCTCACTCACCATCCCCAGCATCATTCGCTGGTAAAGATGTGATCAATGAACCACAGACGACACATCATGCATTTACTGAAGCTGATGAATCATCTTCACATCAAGAGGATTCATTGAAGCCTCCAGAGATGCCCACCAATCTTCATGCAGATAATGTATCATCGCCGGCTATGGAAAGTCCTTCAAATTTTTCCGAAACAGATGAAATGCATTTTATCCAAGCTGTTGCTTCCAGTGAATCATCGGAAACTGAGACACGGCTTTCTAATATGGTATCTCTAAAGTCGTCTTACCAAGACATGAGAAGAACTGGACACTTATTGTTGAAATTATCCAAGAAGTTTGAATCGTTTCACACAGAAGTTAAAAATAAGTCTGACTCACCATCCGCAGCAGCATCATTCTCTGGTAAAGATGTGATCAATGAATCCCAGACAACACACCATGCATTTAATGATGCTGATGAATCATCTTCACATAAAGAGGATTCACTGAAGCTATCAGAAATGCCCACCAACTTTCATGCAGATAGCGTACCACCGACGACTGAAAGTTCTTCAAATTATTCTGAAACAGATGAAATGCATTTTACGAAAACTCTTGCTTCCGGTGAATCTTTGGAAATTGAGATATCGCATTCCAATATGAATGAGACTACTTTATCTCTAAATTCGTCTTCCCAAGCCATGACAAGAATTGGGCACTCATTGTTGAGAATAGCCAAGATGGTGGAATCATTACTTACAGAAACACAAAATAAGTCGGACTCGCCATCCACAACATTCGCTGGTACAGATATGGGCAATGAATCTAATACAAACCGTGTATTTACCAGTTCTGATGAATCATCTTCACATCAAGAGGATTCACCGAAGACACCAGAGATGCCCACCAATCTTCATGCAGATAATGTATCATCGCCGACTATGGAAAGTCCTTCAAATTTTTCTGAAACAGATGAAATGCATTTTATGAAAGCTCTTGCTTCCGTTGAATCTTCGGAAACTGACAAACAGCTTTCTAATATGGTATCTCTAAAGTCGTCTTCCCAAGACATGAGTAGAATTGGACACTTATTGTTGAAAATATCCAAGATGGTGGAATCGTTTCCCACAGAAGTAGAAAATAAGTCTGACTCGCCATCCGCAACATCATTCGCTGATACAGATGTGATCATTGAATCCCAGACGACACACCATGCATTTACTGAAGCTGATGAATCATCTTCACTTAAAGAGGATTCATTGAAGCCTACAGAGATGCCCACCAATCTTCATGCAGATAATGTATCATCGCCGGCTATGGAAAGTCCTTCAAATTATTCTAGAACAAAAGAAATGCAAATTACGGGAACTCTTGCTTCCACTGGATCTTCAGAAATAGAAAGCATGATGACGATTACCTTACCCAAACATGCATCTTCCACTAACTCCAGAGTGAGTGAAATGCCACCTGCACTCTCAGACTGTGGTGCTACAGGTGGATTTTATGAGTATGATCTCAAGAACGATAAATCTGTTAGAAGAAAGATAAAAGCTGGAACTCCGGTCATGTCTGATGCCAATTTGCCACCAACTAAATACTCGGCAGAGGCTGATTCTCCAGGCTCGAGAAGAGTTGGACGCTCATTGCTTCGAATGTCCAGGACAATGGAAGACATTTCAACAGGAGCTGATGATAGGAATATTTTTGATACCTATCGTAGATACAACATTGCGGAAAATTTTGCATCTAAGACTTGGATGAAGGAACTTCTTAATTTTTGTACTCAGACAGAGAATAATAATGAAACTGTCCAATTCGATACTCAAAGTTTATTGGAAGAAGTTCATCATTTCTTTCAGCGTAATCCTGTGACTGCTGACGAAAGTCTAAATTGGGAAGAAAGCAAGCGTCGTATTATTACATCTAAATATTTTAGTGGTAAGTTTTTATGTCAATGATTTTGTATTAATTTTACTCTTTTTTGTACTTTCTAAGTCTAATACGACTGTGCATGCTTAGCGGTATATAATTTAGACACAAATGATACAGAAAAATTTCCCTAATTAAAGAATTTTTAAGATAAGGTAAGATTTTTTCAAGCAATTGATTATAGTTTTGAATTTTTAAAACAATTTTATAGTTAAAATTTTTTTTACGATACTATAGTTATAAAACACTCCCAAATAATTATTCATATAATTGATTTTCAAAACTCAAGCTTAACTATATTTTGTACTGGATTTGTAAAATGACGATCACTGTCAAACACTGAGGTAATATTTAGTGTATAACTTATCCCCGCAAGCCTTGCAAAACAATTATTGAATTTCATATAGTAATTCTGTGCGTTTCGTATTTAGACGAATTGTTCTTATGGCAAATGCTTATATAAACCCTAAAGTTTACTTATAAAATATAACAAATAGTGTATCTTTTATTGCATTTAAAATGTTAGTGTACTGTAAGATCTAATACATAATCTGCTGCCTATCAAAACTTATTCTCAAATGGATGTTAAAGTTCATTATCAGGTACATAGTCACAACCTACAAATAATCGAATATGCAATTACACATTATAATGGCATAAATACGCATAAATTTTGCTTTATCTCCCAGGACCAACAAAAATGTAAAAGGCATTTAGTTCGTTGTTAACCTTCACAATTTGGTAAATTTAAGCTCATAGACAAGTTCGTGTTTTTTTGTTTTATTTGAAAACATATTTTGGAAAAAAATGCCTCTAAAAAGTACAAAAAGTAGATAAGTGAAAGTAGAATACTTAAAAATAAGATTTCTTTAACACTTGTCTTTGGAAAATTGATAGCCATTTGGAATTAAAGATCTGAATTTCTTAAACATTTAAATTTTTCTTCCCTAACATAGTAAGAAATGAAAGTTTATAACTGTTTGTAAATACAACAATTTTTGTCAATGTGAAACTCGTGTTGTGAGAATGTAATACAGTTGATCGTCTTGATGAATTTTTTTCTTTCTCCACACAAGCAGATTCTTGGTTGAATAGTAATGTTTTGAAATTGAATTACATCTAAACATTGGAATGAAAGGTATCTTCTGCTAAAGGAGTTGGGTCGTGAATCGCTGAAGGCTGTTAGGACTACATCCCCAATTCGGATTTTGATGATTAGCATTCAATTAAACCCATGTTACCTAAGCAGGGTGGAGGTAACTCCATTTTGGTGAATAGTTGTCTTTTCCTGTTCTGGTGTTTTCAAAACAGAAATTGTTTTTAATTTTTAAATCCTTCATAACTCTTTATTTTTCAACTTCCGTGTAAATTATCCACTTTTTTCTACTTGGGTTTAATTAGTGCAATAAAATATAGCAGATTCTATATTCCCAAAATATTCATATTAAATTTTTTACGACCCAAAATAAATGATTATTCTTTACACTAAAATTGATTCGTAATTAAAGTCATTTTGAAATATTTTTTTTTATTTTAAGGGGTCTGGGACACAAAAATCGTCAAATTTTCAAAACTGTTTTTAGCTGAAAAAGTTCTGCATGCTTTTCTGCTTAAAATAACATTTAAATCATGTTTCTGTCTTAATTAGAACGAGAGATATCATAATTTTTGTTGACCACTGCTTTGAAATTCCAACTGTCAGAAAGGCGTTGCTATGGCAACTTCATCTCTTTAAATGTAAACAGACATTTCCCGGCACTGTTTTAGCTTAATTTTTGATTTTTTTTTAAATTTTAAAGAATTTATTTTAAATCCTAGATTTAGTTTGTATACAACTCAACTCCTTCAATAATGAAGTGAAACGAAGAGATACAGTGTTTATTAGAACCTCTGTGTTTACATTTCATGAGACAACGTGCTTTTTAATTTTCTGCTCTAAAGTTTGTTTTCTTAATTGTAAATGTAAAATTAAATTAAAACAAACACTTGTGAGGAAGGGAGGTGTCTCTTATGCATCTGGAAGCTTTTAAATGTATTTAAATAGTTTTAATTCTTATAAATTTTATTTTTAAACTTTAAACGCATTTTTAACCATGTAGCGTTTTTTCATTATTTGTTGTGATCAAATTGATATAAGTCCAGATCATATAAAGATAGACGTCTGAAATTTGAAACACATACTTTTCAAACTGTTTGCCTTAATTTGATTCAGCAAATTTAAAATTTTTTTTTACTTTTCAAGATATGAATTTTTTTTAAAAAAGTACCCAAGATTTTTTTCAAAATTTTCATTTAAATTTTTTAAATTAATATTTTTTTAAATTGCCGAATCAAAATGAAAGAATACATATTTGATTTAATGAAAAAATTTTGAAAATTGATCAAAAATATTTTGAGTTATATCGATTTAAAACAACGTCACTTTTTTAAAAAAAAAATTTAAATGTTAAGTTTAAAAAAATTTTTGAAAACTTTTGTGTTGTGATTTTTCTTATTAATAAGATGGTTGATCAGTACAAAAAATTTCAAAATTTTAAATTAATAAAAAATTTTTCAAAATGTGTCCCGGACCCCCTTAACTATTAAAGATAGAATATTTATCTGCATAAAGAAAAGAAATTATGAAAAATTGTAACTTAAATTAGAAACAAGTGGAGTCTGAAAAGAATGAATTTTAATTCTCGCCAAATTGGAAAAACAGGCTGAATTACTAACTTAAGGAAGAGTTAAAAGTTGCCTCAGACATGAGTGGATAGATACTCGAATGCTTTGTCGAAAGGTTTGTGGCATAAAATTCCAGTATTTTGTGAACAAAACATCAGTTATAATCATAGCCTTAAAAGCACGTTGGGAATTTTTCGAAATAAATAAGAAAATCTTATCCATGAATCAAATCAGCTCAGGCGTCGTCCTCGTCATCTGACCGAGGTTCAAAATGACGAGGTCCGTCCTAAAATAGCCCTAGTGTTGCTTTAGAAAGGGACGTTAATATAACTAAACTAAACTAAACTAAACTAAACTAAACTAAACTTATCCATGAATCGGATAGAATTGATCATTAACCATAAAACAAGTCGTAATATTTATTTTCAATGACCGAGTTAACTCCGGATAACTAGTAAGTGTTTAAACATTTTATATACCAATTCTGTCTCATCACTTTAATATAATTCCAACGAATGACTTCGTATCCTAGTAGTAAACCAGAATATTGCATAACATTTCAGAAATATTGACCAGTATAGTAAATACCGAAGAATACCCTAAAAACAATATTCAAAAGATGTTGAATCTTTTGAAAACATTAACACAGTAATGTTCTGGCACTGAAATATTATTGGTGTGGAGAGGTGTGGATTCGGGTGTCATCCTCGTCCTCTGACCGCGGTTCAAAATGACGAGGTCAGTCCCAAAATAGCCTTAGTGTTGCTTTAAAACGGAATGTTAATATAACTAAAACCAAACTAAAATATTATTGCTTAATTTAATTTGAGATTTTATTCCAAAATATTAAATACAGTAAATTTTTATTGTATAATATTGTGAACTCTATAAAAAATTTCCATATTAAATAATATTGTGAAAACTGCATTGTAAATTCTACATTTATCAACGTTGTGATAATACTATAAATCATATATTTAACACGATATAACAGTTTATTATGCATTTTTGTTCATCTGAAGTGAACAGACATTAATACATATATTTTTGATATCTGGTTTTTGAAATAGTTATTTAAATTATCATTAGAAAATTAACAAATTTATGACATTAGAAATTAAACAAAATTAATTACTTAAAAATTTTTGTTCCCAAAAAATTTTCATCCAGCGTTTAGTGTAAATAGAACGTGGTAAACATTATTATATTTAAGCAATGAAGAATTTTGGTAAATTGAAGCAAATTAAGCAATGAAGAATTTGGGTTTGTTTTACAGAGAACTTCCTTTTCTTTATTTTAATACTGAAATTTTATGGATGATAAATTAAACGATAAATATTTCCTAAAGAAACGGAAATGTAATATTCGGAAAAATATTCCCTATATATTTAAAGGTTATTACATTTGAACCTAACTTCCAAAAACTGTTCTAATAGGAAATCTTGGTTACAAGAGATCGTTTCCTTTTTGATTTAAAATCACAAACTCGTGATTTTAAAATGGTTATTAAATTAAAAGGGTAATTTAAAATAAAATATAATAAAATATTGGTCAATATAACAATGTTTAATTTCATATTGCTTCGATATAACAAAATAACATCGTGCAGTACTGTTAGCTCAAATTTTGCAATTTTGATATTGTGCGCTAAGTGGTAGTTTTTATTATTGGTAGTAAATAAATTTCTAAAAGGCTCTTGTTATAACATAAAATACATCTATCCCATTCTGTTTAGGAGTAGCATTGTATTTAATTCTTGAAAAGTTAGATTCTTCATGATTTATATTAGTATATACAATATTTGATTTTATTAACATACGAAAATGTATTATAGTGGACATAGTCTTATATTTGTCAAAGCAAACAATCGAGAATGTGAAATTCGCCCCTTTTCTAGGTTTTGCAATGAACTCCGCTTCATCCCATTGTTTTTTAGTTCTCTATGAATTTTAACACTTCGCACTCGGAAAAGTAATTCGATGCATAATTATTCACCTAATACAATGATATATTTTATTGCTCGAAAAAATAAACATACATAATTGTTTTGTTCGAATTTCTTCGAAAAATTAATTTACATCTTTTCACCATTCTGGAGGCGTTCTAATAATCAAAATTGAAAAATAAATGAAACGTCAAAATGATTCACCGTCTTGAATGGTGAGTGAGAGGCACTATCCGAGGACAAAGGGTTAATTCGCGAAAGGTAAATTTTAATTGTCATAATGTACATCACTTGCGATATCCGATTGTTCTAATGAAACAACTGTTTATAATTTGAAATCTCAGTATCTGTGAAAAATAAGGAAAGAAGTATTTTTCATGTTTATGATATAAGAAAGAGTACTTGTGTGCGATATACGTTTCTCTTTATCTACTATCTGTTTTATATATTAACACCTTCGCTGCCACGTCTCTTACCTGTGGTTCACATTTACTTTCCAACTGTACCCAGCCATCTACCGAATTAGGTGATCCTTTTTCATTACAGTTTGGGCCGTGGAGGCCTGATAGTAAGGTCTCTGCTTGAGCCCGGATTCTAGACCCGATTCCACTGAAGAACCGTCGTGTAAGTAGGTCTGGTGCACGTTAAATCCGTCGGGGCCAAACATCCTGCTGGTGTGGAAGCCTGGAGAGGCGGGAAGCCAGCTCGGGTGTCGTACTCGTCATCGTACGCGCTTCAAATTTACGGGGTGCGTCCTAAAATAGCCCCAATGTTACTTTCAAACTGGATATTAATAAAACGCTTCACAGTTTAAAAACTGCAAAGGGGAGTTAGCTAATTAGGTAGTCCGAATGGCTTGAACCGTGACTGAAAATGTTAATATCTAGATCAACTCTTTAAAAACCTAATAGTTCCAGTCAGAGATCTTTTATCATTAAAGTATTTTGTCTTAAGGTAATTTGGGGTATATAGAAAAGCACAAAATATTTAGTCCCACAAGGTCACAGAAAACATTCTATACCATCTTCAAAGAAGCCTAGGAGAAATAAGAAGTAACAATTGTAATTAAGAGTTCCTGGAAACTAATTCAACTGTATTCATGTAATTTGATGGCTTTGTTTTTCAGATGAATTTGCTCGGGATCACGGACTGCTTCCATTTGAAGAACTCATGGAAAAATATGCAGTGGAACTTGAAAACTACGCTTCTTCCTACCTAAAAAGTAAGCATTTTTACCTTCCTACCTGAAATGTAAGCATTCTGACCTTCCTTCCTTTCTACCTACCTGAAATGTAAGCATTCTGACCTTCCTTCCTTTCTACCTACCTGAAATGTAAGCATTCTGACCTTCCTTTCTACCTACCTGAAATGTAAGCATTCTGACCTTCCTTTCTACCTACCTGAAATGTAAGCATTCTGACCTTCCTTCCTTCCTTTCTACCTACCTGAAATGTAAGCATTCTGACCTTCCTTTCTACCTACCTGAAATGTAAGCATTCTGACCTTCCTTCCTTCCTTCCTTTCTACCTACCTGAAATGTAAGCATTTTCACCTGCCTTTCAAATTGGTTTAACATACTATTCAAGACATAGGGAGACGGATTACGAGGGAAAAACTAGTTCCAGAAACACCACCGATAGATGGAGCTTTACAACAGAAAATATGCTAAAAAGGCAAATAATCACACACACACACACACACACACACACACACACACACACACACACACACACACACACACACACACACACACACACACAAAAATCAAATGCAACATGAGATTTTTCCTTCATAATTTCTATTGCAAATATAAAGAAAATGAAGATAAAGGGAAGGAACTTAAACTGTCATCGTAACTGCAATTTGAGTCGACTCCAATGGATAGTGATACTGTCTTTCAAATCTGCCAAGATTACCAGACGTCCTCAATAAACATGATTTTTTTAAGTATCCCCAAAGCCAAAAATCAGAGGGATTAAGATCAGTAGAATGCGATTGTTAGGTTGTCGTTAAGCATAACTCATTACTACATCATTAGTAAAATGTTGCCGAAGAAACTGGAGTGCACAGTTCAATGTGTGGAGGCGTTTCATCTTGCAGAAAAGTAATTGAATCTCAAGGCATTGGCGCTGTTGCATTTGGGCTACAGCAAAATTGTTGAGCATGTTTTGGTACCTCCTGGTCCTTTGCCAAAATTCTTAAGTCAAAAAACTTTCGAAACGAAGCTGCAGCATTTCCTTTGATTTTATAAAACGACTTCACAAGCAAATATCAAAATCAAAGCCATCCCATCTCTGATAAGAATGACATTCTCCCAGATGTAGCCCATTTTATGTGCAGAGCAGTAGCATCAAGCGAAGGCTTTGTACACATTTTTGTGCGTGCAGTGCGAAATTGCAGTTACAATAGCAGTTTAAGTTTCTTCACTTTTTTTATCTCCATATCAGTAATAGAAATTATAAGGGAAAAACTGGTGTCGAATTTGCTTTTTGTGTGTGTGCGCCTTTACACCGAGTAGTTCCGCTGTATAGAGTTCATAGTGTGGTGTTTTAATTTTGATCGCCTTGTATTCGACTTGGAATGAAAATCCGATGTATTTCAGCTTCCGTCTGTGTTTTAAAACTTCTTAGTAATTCTCACTTAAATTCCAATCTTTGCTCAAAGTTGGAAAAAGGGGGAGATGGTCTTCTCAATTTTCTCGCGTACTCTTTGATAAAAATGAATTTGTGTTCTAGAAGTTTTCTCAAACGATTAAACCCAATATTTGACAGAACTACAATTGCCACAGAATAGCATATCAAATTTGATATTGTTACGAATCTGTGAGTCGGCTTCCCAGCATAGTTGGTTCCATAGGAGGTCCCACAACATGGCGACGAATTTGGCAACTTTGGCGCCAAAATAGATTATACCCGAAACATCGAGAATTTTCCCGATCCGTCCATCAGGAACCGAGATACGCCTCGAACGTTCCTCATTGGTTGAGAGGCTTCTAGCCCCGCCTCTTGAGACCTATAAAAGGAGCAGCCTTCAGCTGCCGGGTCGTCGTGAATTCGTCGAGGAGAGTAGTCGGAAGCGACGGTGAAGAACTAGTCTTCCAGAGATTAGCGGAGCAGCGACGGAGTAGAGTGAGTGCTGAACTAAGCTGTGCGCTACTGTCTGCAGTAGAGTATTGTTGTATGCTGCACGTCTCGGCTGAAGATAATCGTCTTTTATGCTGTATATAGTTTTCGTCATTGTGCTGTCCTGTGTGTCTTCGTGTAAATAAACGTCGTTGTTTCATTTTCTACTGCCGCCTGCTGATTGAGTGTTCTCCAAACCATATAACTCCCACTATCCAAACGAACCCCGGGAAATTTCATAACAATATATTTCAGTCAGTTATATTTTTTATAGCGTCTACATGTTTATGTAAATACAGAGCGATATTGTCAAATCCTTGTTGGATTTGGCTCATAATTCGACACTGCAGATATTAAATCTGTGTATCCATCTAGCTTTCTTAGTTTTGTAGTCATCCTTTTAACTTATTATGGATGAGCTGGACAGACATCGTAGTTCAAATTTTGCTCAACATTTTATAAAAATCTAAAAATTTGGTGTGAAAATCGTATACCACATTTCACCTCCTTAAAAGAGCTTTTGGGTTATCTTTGTCATAGATATAATGGCAAAAATGTATTTTTTGATCTTAGGGAAGTTTAAAACGTGGCGATTCTTCGAAATCTGAGTTCCAATTTTTTTAATGACTACAATGTTTTCTCTATATTTCGTACACGAAAAAGTAAAAATCAAAATCAAACTTAACTTTAAATATAATAATAGTACATATTGTTACGAATCTGTGATGCTGCTTCCCAGCATAGTTGGTTCCATCCTCATAGAGACTGTTTTACAGTCATCTCTATTGGACGGAGTCCGGGTGTCGCGTCGGAGGTCCCAGAGCTTGGCGACTTTGACGCCGAAATAGATGATACCCGAAACATCGAGAATTTTCCCGATCCGTCCATTGGGAACCGAGATACGCCTCGAAAGTTCCTGATTGGTTGAGAGGCTTCTAGCCCCGCCTCCCGAGACCTATGAAAGGAGGCAGTCTGCAGCTGCCGGGGTTGTAGTCGGAATCGACGGTAAACAACGGGTCTTCCAGAGTTTAGCAGAGCAGCGACGGAGTCAAGCTAGTGCTGAACTAAGCTGTGCGCTACTGTCTGCAGTAGAGTCTTGTGTGCTGCTGTGTGCACGTCTCGGCTGAAGATAATTGTCTTCTCTATGCTGTATATAGTTGTCGTCTTTGTGCTGTCCTGTGTGTCGTAGTGTCAATAAACGTCTTGTGTGTTCGTCTACTGAAAGGATTGATCATTGTGTTGTTATCTTCATACCATACACAACCACTAAATACACTCAAGTAAGCGAACCCGACGGATTGATAGTGATAGAGGGAAATCCGTAACAATATTGACGTTAATTACTCCTAAGTTTTTAACGGATTACTGAATTATGTAATTGCATTTTCTTATTACAGATCAGTTAATAAGGATGCAAGCGCTCTGCAAAATTTTAATACAATACAATCTATCTGAAAGAAATTTAATTGACTATTGCGAGGACTGCAGTCTCTTCTCACTCAATAGAATGGGATGCATCAGTTCTGATCAAAGATCATCTCTTAAGCAGGATATCAAAAGACGATTACTTTGGATTGCAGAAGAAATGGGCTGGGATATTTTCCTGGATCTATACAAAAGTAAGTATCTATTTCTTTGAAATAATAAATTTCTTTGAATAAATATATAAGTATGTGTAGAATTAACTAAAAAAAATTATGAGTAGTCATTCAAAAAATTTTCTATATTTTCTAATAAAAATGTCGATTCCTCAACCGTTTTTCCCTTTCTTAACAAAAAAGTAACACCAGATTTTACATATTTTTTCAATAAAGTCCACATGGACCAGTATGTTTTAACAGTTATTTCAAATTTAGTTGTAAAAGTTTTTGCAAATTCAGCTTGTTTAGCATAAGCTTGCGTAGGTGCCTTGACTATACCTTGTCTGTAATTTGAGTAGAGTCCGTATCCAATTGTTGTGTCGTTGGCAAATGGTTTATAACAGTTTAATGTTCATAAGTTCATTGTAAGTTCGACTGATGGCTTCTTTGCAACCTGGGTACCAGGTGTATGTAAAGTTTTTTCCAGTCTTTTGGTTCTTGAAATTTCTTGTCGTGCCTTTCAGGTCTAGGTCGTGAGGATCTAGGTCTCTTGTTTCTTTTTCTGCATTAAATGATAGGCCTCTGCTGGCCGAAAGTGTTGTAGCTTATGTTGACATCTTTGCTGTTGGCTGTGCTTTCTTTGTTACATCTCCAACTAATAAATCGTAATTTTGAATAATGTCGTATGCACGGGCCATTTGTCTGAATGACACAACCATTTTCTTTAGTAGCTTGTATTTGTACGTATTGAACATATTTTGTGTCATTACGTTGCTGCAATGTTCTTCAAGTGCTGTAGGTAAACTTTCCCAATGCCATCCGTCTTTTTCACTTCTTGGCATTGTATCCCAGGCTGTTGTAGTTTTGTCATTCAAGGTAGCGTACAAGGTCACCACGTTATAACAAGTTTTAATTCTTTTTCTGTTCATCCTCCTGGCAATTCTTCCTTTTCTGTCATTTCTTTTTTTAAAGTTATAGTATGAGGTCCATCGTGTCTTTCTCTTGTTCAAACTCCGGTATTTGCCAGGACGTGAACGGTATCTCCTGCGAAGGTTGTATTTCCTCCGAATCACCATGATTTGTTAAAACTCTGTTGGGAGATAACCAAGATGAATTACTTATGGAGGTGGAGGGGTTGGATGATGGAGTACGGATCCCGTCGGAGTCCGTTTTTCAGATCTCAAGCCTTCATAACATAGTAAACCGTTACGTGTGTATTAATAATGCATAGTATTGGCAAATACTTAAGAAAAATCAATCTTCGTCATGAATATAGTGTTTTCACTGAATCTAGCATGTGATGTAGGGCGCATAACCGTTACCATTTGGCCAATTGTTCCAAATTTTAAGCCTTTTTTTTTTCTGACCAATTAAACCCAAAATTTGACATAGGACTAGAATTGTAGTCAGTCACGCAGTCTTCTTTTATTTACGTCATTACGTTTTTGAGATAACGCATTTACATGTTTCTAATAGTACTGATCAGTATGCGGTCAGTCTCATGACGGATTTAGTTCCAAATTCGATACAGATCTATATTTTAGATGCTAAATTTCTGTACCGAATTTAATCTATTGACATTTTCTGGTTGTCTGTTTATTTGTGCTCTAACAACTGAATAGACTTTCTCTGAATTGCTTCTGTTCAAAATTTGATAGAATATACAATTTTGGTGTCAGTTCGAATACGAGAAAGTAAAAAGAACGACTTTCTTGTAAATCACGGCTGTAAAAAAAATTTGGGTTATTTCTCAAAATCATAAAATAATCTTTACCTAACTTGATGACCTTTTTGTATGAGTAGCATACCAAAAATGCACTAAGTAATAGTTCGTTTGCTATTTCAACCAGAGCATCTAACATATAAGTTCAAGTTGCGTTATCTTTTAATATTCGGAATTGATTTGACCAAAGCTAAAAGGACTATTAAAGAAAGACGCATGCATAAATAAAATTAACTTTTAAGAAATACTTTCACGTAATTTTAACATGCTTATGAGTATAATATCGAGTCAGTCTTTTCCTCGACATATATCCAGGGTTCGAAATGCCGAACTTCAAACTAGCCTTTCCCAGTTTCCCTGCTTCATAGGCAACTATAATCCAGATAAATTTCATACAAATGCTGAAATGAATTTGAAGAAAGAAAAGTATCCATAATGTCCATCAGGTGTGGTAAACGCCTCTTTTCGTGAGGACTCTTCATCCATCCCTGGCATGCATCAAGAATGCAGAACAAACTAAAACCTGAAAGTCTCTCAAGCAAATCAATGCATGGAAGTGGAAATTTATCTTTAATAGTCGGCGAGTTCAAATGTCTGCAATCAATTACCGTTCCTTTATCTCCTGTTTTCTTTGATACCAGTAAAACTGGACAATATTCTGAACAGCTATCCTGAATGACACCCTGTTCTTTCAGTTCTTGAACTATTTCTCTTAACTTGCCTTTCGCAATTAGATGCTCGATATGGTGAACGAGATACAGGTTTTCTGCCTGGAGTCTCAGTTATATGCATTTTTGAGTTGTTAATACATCCTAGCTCATCTGACTTTAGAGCAAAACAGTCTAAATTCGTTTAATAACTTGCATAAAATCTGTTGCTGTTCTTCATTTATGGATGGACCAAATTTAACTGACTTTAAATCGATAGAGTTTCGCACAATTTTTGTTAAAAGTACAGTAGGCGTTGAAGTCTTTTTTTATTTCGATATTAAAGTTACATTTGTTTTCAGGCACCCAATTTCCTCTGAAAATTGCACGATTTTTCATTAGTTGTAAATGTAAATTGCTTGGATTCATCATAGGTACTTGTGTTTTGCCATCATATACAGCCAAAGCAACACCATTAGACATATTGTCTTGAGTACTGTAAGATACATATCCATCACCTTTCATATCCTCACTAAAAACGGTGACCCATTGAACTGTGCGTGGTTCAATCACAAATTCTTTAAGAGTCCTTAACACTGCTCTGTCAGGCATTTCATCCACTTGAAAATCACATAAAAAGCTTAACTCATCAATATTAACTAATTTGGATCTCCCTTGATTTCGAACCATAACCACATTGGGAGAATCAATAATGCCATTGCCTATGAGGACGTCAGGGCCCTCAAAAGTATCATCATTCACAACATAAAATAGCACTTCACGTAGCTTTACTTTGTCAGTAATCACGTTAACAATAATGATTCCGAGTGATTCTTTCGCACCTCCAATACCTCTAATTGGAACAGTAACTTTTCTGTTTTTATTTAACCGTTGAGCAAAACTATATTTCAACATAGATATATCAGCTGCAGTATCCATAAGAGCACTTGTTTTCTCCTTCAATACTGATATTCTATGTTGTGTTATTAACGTGACTGGCAACCGAAATTGCGTTGACTGATGGTGAAGGTATTTTATTTGGACATTCTTTTGTCCCGTGACCTTCCTTCTTGGGTGCAGTGCAAAATTTTGGTCGCTTGGGATGTGCACAATCATCAGCAAAATGTCCACTTTCAAAGCAATTATAGAAGATGGTTGGATTGTTTTTAATCTGTTTGTTTACTAATGGCCCAATTTTCTTCTTTTGGGAACTTAATGCTATTGAATTTACTACTAAAATGACTACTTTTCTTGAAATTATCCTTTAGTTCAATAAATCCATCAACCGTTTCAGCAAGCATGTATGGGGAAACTATTTGTGTCCATTGATCCAAATAATGTTCACGAATTTCTGGAGGTGTGCGGGATTTCATTTGATCTGCGATCATGACATCCTTCAAACTCGTAAAACTGTTTTCAAGCCCTGCAGTCCATCCATTAAAAAATGTTTCCAGCTCATGATAATATTTTTTCCATGTCTTACCACAAGTAATCTTATGTGAATAAAATAATTGTCTAAATTTTTCAGCAATTAATTTGTAACGCTTAAGTAAAAGTGACTTCACATACTCATAATTTTCGCACTGTTCTTCTGGTTTTCTCGTAATAATCTGCACAATTTCAGTTGGTAGCTGATTAACTAAGCATGCCATATACAACGTATTTGGCATTTCTACTCGCTTCATGACCTTCTCAAAATGAACTAAATAAAGGCCGATTTCTTCACTATTTTCTCAATTTTGACTGCCAATCAACCTTTGGCGACGATGGCAATAATTCTGAGCCAAAGAAATCTGAAGTTTTAGCAGCAATCTCTAACTTTTTAAGTTCTAAAGCATGTTTTCTTTCTGCTTCTTCCCGTTTGGCTTGTCGTTCGACTTCTTCAACTAAAATATCAACCCTTCCTCTTACCATTTCTGCATCATAGTTTTAACTAATATTAACTTTCTCAAATCTGGAATTTTCAAGCCACTAGATACATCTTCGGATAATTCTTTGGTTACGAAACGTAACTGTTCCTTACTTTGAACAGTGTTCAAAGTACGTGTTCCTTACTTTGTGCTTAATCCGGGTTCCTTACTTTGTGCTTAATCCGGGTTCCTTACTTTGTACTTTAATCAGAATTGAAAATTAAAATGGCTTGTTCATCCCACTTCTGAATTGTAATAAATGACTTCTAAACGCAATTCGAATTCTTGTTTTACTCCAACTTCAAATCAAGAGTTGAGTTGATCCTGCTATATACAGCGAGTTGAGTTGTTACAAAGTGTAATGTGAGTATCTCGTGTATAAGCAATAATTGTTTAACCTCTCAACTGAATTATCTTTTACAAATTTAATAGCCGTGCAAATGTTTCCTGAATTGTGGCAATTTTTAAAAATATATATATTCTTAAATTTCTAACTATTGATTATTTTTGTCCTGAAATTCAGTGCCTCCACAAATATTTAATCGCGCCATTTTCTTCCCTTGTTGAAAGCTAAAGATTCTGTTTAATATCTGTGTAGTTTACAAGACAATTAGCAAAACGTGGTTACAATATCGCGAATTTTTGACAGATAATTTGGATACATTTTTAATAGCCCTACGGTATGGAATTGTCTCCATTAGATAGGTAATCCATTAATAGTTAAATAAATAACTTGAATTTAATATCTAACTATTTAGCTGAATCACGGGCTTGAAGTTGCATCTAAATTGATCTGAAAACAAATAGTTATTATTCCTGTATTACAAAAAAACAATCCCAATCTGCTATTTCAAACCACTTATTAGTTGATATATCAAAGCTAATTTAAATGTGAATAACATGTAAAAAACCATGAAAACTTGTTTCCTAATTACAAATGTTTGTTGCAACCAAATGTTGATAAATATGAATTTTTATTATGGAGTTTAATCTTTTTGAATAGGGGCTTATTACATTTATATACTAGATACCTCCCTTCTTAAGGTATTTGCGATAATTTTCTGAACCATGACCGTAGTTCAAAGGATTTTAATGACCCATACCAATATTTTCCTTCTGATAAAGCAATAATTATTTTGGCATTCTTTTTAAAATCCTTTTTTTTTTGTTTTGTAGAAATTTTTAGATTTTTTATTCTGAGTGATTTCATTTTCATAAGTTCACTTTCAGAGATCCTATTTTTAGTAAACTTGTTATTTCACTGAAGTGCACATTATATATAAATCCAATTTTGAATTGGAAAAAATAAATAAAAAAAAGAAACAGAATGCGGCGAAATGTTTCACGATGTTTTTAAGTGAATATTTACATCTTTATCTGAAAAAATTTCTTGATTTTTCTAATCAATTCATCATATATTCGAGTTGATAGAAATTTGCTATTGTCTGAGTTGCTCTAAGTGTATATCAACGTATTTCATGATGACATTGAAAAAAATGAAAATTTCCTCAGTTGCTTTACATTTCAGTTTCAGAAGTAAGCTGTTTAGATGATCTTGTACTACTTTATATTTTTCAGAAGTATCGACGGGAGAAGCATCTTTTGTTGGTATACTTAGGGATTCAGAGATCTCTCCGGCATCTATAGCTGAGGAGACATTCCCACCTAGAGAATCGCCAAATCCACTCCAAAGTTCAAACCATGCTCCAGATCTTTCACTAGCATGCCAAAGCACAGACTGCACTAAACTCGGAACACCTTTAGAAGACAAGTCGGGCAATATCGAACCTCCATCCGGAAACGAAAGAAATTTGCCCAAACAGGATGAATCCACGAGCGAATCAAAAGAATCCTCGAACTTCATTTCAGAATCTGATTCTCAAACCATAGAGGGCAATCAACAAAGCAACGAAAATATTCCTTTGTCGACAAGTGAAACAACGGAACCGAGCAATGGAGAAAACGCTGGCGAAGGCGGATCAAATGTTTCTGCTCAAAATTTTGAATCGTAGCCAGACAAAACAACTTATGATGAATGACAACATCGTGGATAGATGTTTTTACTGACCAACCATTTTTTTCAATGAAACTTAACTTTTAATGAACTCAAACTCAGAATAGGATAGCTTTATTGATATTTATATACTATGTGAAATGTGTCGCATTTGACATAATTTCTGTTTGAGATATATTTTGTCTTAAAATGTGTATTTTAAATAAGTTTTTATGCTGCATGGCAACATTTTTTTTAAATGATCAGAACTATTTTTATTCACTTTTAGAATTAAATGTTATTATCTCGTATTTCATAATCTTTCTCATTAAAAAGATTAATATCTTATTCATGTAAATTTAGTCCTCATTTTGCAAATTTTAAAATTTAGTATTGGACTACCAAGTTATTTCGCTTTAAATAAAAAGTACACATGATTAACCCTTTCTTAGGCCGTGGGAAGTATGCTTCCCACCAAATTTATCAATCTTTGTATGAAATGATGTAGGTTGGCATAAGTTCTGACACATTTTTTCAGAAAGACAAACTTACATGCTTCAGCTCTTTATCTCGCATACAATGACGTGCCTTTATTTGTTACTTATTTATTAACCACATTAATTAATCAAATTTAATTTATCTAAAAAGCTAAATGAATCCCTTTTCTTATTCTAATTTCAACCCTAAAAATACTTTAACATAATATGACTAGAAAAAATTGGCCCTTTAACGGGTTAAGTAAATAATAAATCCAAGGAATAGTTACAGAAGGAAGAATTTGTGGGATTATGATTGGCTAGGATAGAACCTGGGACCTTGTGGTTCGCAGTCGAGTAACATGACCACAATACAAAAGCAATTGCTCGGGTAGCGTAGCTGTTAACTGGCTTATAAGCTTTCACTACAAATTGTTCATTTCATTTATATAATTTTTTTATAAATTTCTTTAAGGTACTGGAATAAATTGCTGCCAAAAATGCTCAGAATTTAGAACCAAAACTTTCTTTAAACTTAAAACCGCATTTTTTTCAATTCTAAGCTACTATAGAAAAAGATGCAAGCAAGTCTCATGCCTCGCATTGAATCAAATGAAATGTTTTATTATTAAAAAGTAAACTGTGGATCAATAAAAGGCGCCTTTTACTTTATGAATGAGCGAAGAAATTTCTAATAATTCTGCATCATAATACGAACTGAATGTTTTAAACTTTAAGTTTGGTAACTATACAAATATTTAAAAATATTTTCGCCTTAACGATGACTTTTTAACTTTCTCGTATGCGAAGTACACGTAATCGTCAAAAAAATTCGAACTCAAAATTTTGACGAATCTCCACTTTTCAGATCTCCTTCAGTTTGAAAAACACATTTTTCGAAAATATCCGTTAACTCAAAATGCTTTGTGCTAGACGGATGAAATTTGGTATAAGTTCTTTACACTAAATTTGTAAATTTCGGTCAAATTCTTTGCAAAATTCGTTTAGAGAATTTTGCAAAGAGAATTTAGCCGGCCCTTCGATTATAAAGGGCCGCGGTGGCCTGGTGGTAAGGTCTCGGCTCGTGAGCCATAGGGTTTCAGGTTCGATATACGACGGTTCTTCGGTGGAATCGGGTAAGGGGGTCTGTTGCACATTAAATCCGTCAGAACTAAACGTCCTCCCGCTGGTGTAGTGTAGTGTAGTGTGGTGTGGAAAAAAGGGGGGGGGGTGCGAGCTCAGGTGTCGTCCTCGTCATCTGACCGTGGCTCAAAATTGCGAGTTCCGTCCCAAAATAGTCCTAGTGTTGCTTTACTACGGGACGTTAATATAACTAAACTAACGTTCGAATATAAATTATTACGATAATTAAAAACGCGGAGCGAAATGGATAAAATTCAGTGCACACATTTAATATCTATAGTGTAGAAACTATTAAATTTTGAGCCAAATCCAACAAGGTTTAACCGCCTCTCGCTGTGTGTTGACAGAAACATATTTAAGCGAGTGCGATTTTTTATAGTGTCTGTATATCAAAATAGGTATGCGATTTGGTCACTACAAACGTAGTTCTGCGTCAAATATTTATTTCAATCGATTGAGGAAAACGTGCCAAAAGCCTAAATTCGGTTTTCTCATGGCTGGGATTAAAAGCTAAAATATTTGTAATTTTTGCTCATTCTATTGTGCCATCCTATACAAATCCATGCCAAAAGTTAGTAGTTCCTATCTATTGTACACCAATGCCATGCAAAGCGTTTTCTGGGGGAAAAAATTTTTTTTTTTGTTTGTATGTGACAAAGATAATTAAATTGTTTTGATGAAATTTGGTAAATATTTTACGTCGAATTTGCAGATTTCAAGTTTTAAGCAAAATCTGTTCAGAGGAATTTTTTTTTTTTTTTTTTAGTTATCCTGTTAACTTATATTTGAACAACCGGACAAAGAGCTAAATAGATGAAATTCTGAAGACAGATTTAGCATCTACAACATTTGCCACGCCGACATTGTTAAATATTTAACATAAACTTCTTAATTCTGGTTTTCATAATTTAAACGATGACAATGATTATGTTTTATAGCTTATCCATCTTTATTATATGAAGTATAATAACTATATATAATTTAAAATAAACACATAAGCATTTAAATTCAAAAATAATATTTTATTATAAACAAAACACATATTTATGCAATTATTTTACATGGTAATTCTAAATACATAAATTCTTATTCTATTCAATATCAAACACAAAAAAGAAAACATTTTAATTATGCAAAAAACAAATTATTAAAAAGGTAGAATATAGTATAGTATAGCACAAGTGTTTAATACATTCACATATTTTTATAAACGACATTAGTAACGATTAAGTAGGGAAAGGAGTGTATGAATTTTAAAAATATTTCAAAATAGTTTTACAATTTTCAAAACGTTAATCCGTTACTCAGAGAAATGATTTTGTGGTAATGTATTCAAATACTAAATTACTGGATTTTGATGTTGAAAAACTAATCAATGAACGTAACGGTCGTAGTGGCTTGGTGGGAAGATCTCGGCTTCAGAGCTGATGCATTTCAGGTTCCAGACTCGATTCAACAGAAGAAACGCCTTCTAAGCTGGTCAGGTGCAAGTTGAATCCGTCGGGGCAAACGTCCTCCTGCTGGTGTGGTAATTTGTAGATGGAGTGACGGCTCAGATGTCGTCCTCTTCTTCTGATCGCAGTTTAAAATGACGAGGTCCTTCCCAAAATTGCCCTAGTACTGCTTTAAAAGGGATTTTATTATAACTAAAAAAAACAACGTAAATATTTTTCAAATGATGAATTTTGTGAAAAAAATTTCTTTTCATATGCCTTAATCAGAAATGTTTAAAAGAACTGAAACCCGAATAACAATAACTACGAAATTAAATGAATTAAAAAGCAAATCAAAATGTTACTCTATGTTTATATTTTAATCAATGTTTACTATATTATTAACTAGACGCCACAGGTGATCACCTGGTTCGCCAGAATATCGGTTGTACTTGATTTCAGTTAAAGTGTTTAGATTTAGTTTATGTAAATTATTCTGCCAAATGCATTGATATTAAAGCTGTGCTATTTTAAAGTGCCTTAGTGAAGTTTTATTTATTGTGTACACGAACCTTTCAATTGGAGAGAGTCCTATAACAACATAGCCTAGTAAATAGATGAACTGGATATATATGCAATATTATTTTGGTGGAAGCAGAATGCGGGTTCGAAGACTTTGAAAAGACATGTTATATTTTTAAATTTTAATATCCATTTCGTTAAAGCATAATTATTTACAAGCAGAGACGCGGACAAGGCACGTCCACCACAGTGCGACACAAAAGCAGAAGTAAAGAAGGGAAAAAGGGCCGAAACAAATGATCACTAGTCTTGTATAACAAGGGATTTCCGGTCGTGTGCCGATGGTTTGGTTTGGTTATTTAGGGTTTTTGGCACAAAAGCCAAATCTGGCTATGCTGCGCCACTCGAATGGTGAGATAAATAAAATTCATATAAAAAGTAATACTAAGAAATTTATTAATAAAAATTCAAATTTTGTAGGGCAACGTATTAAAATTAGTACTCTAAAAATATGCTTTTCATAATTTTTAATAAAAGCGTCAAACAAATTAAAGACGAAAATTTAACAAATTTAGAAAGCAAAACTAAATAGAATGTAAAAACCCAATGTTATGTAAAAATTTAAAAATGTTAGGGTGATGACTTTCACCCACAATCTCTCGCAACTCGATGGATAGTGAATTAAAAAACTTTAACCGATGAGGATTAAAATTAGGGCACTCTATTAAAACATGTTTGACTGTTAAAATTACATGGCATTTTGGACATGAAGGGCATTGTTCCCCAAATAAAAGATGCTTGTGGCTAAAGCGGGCATGGCCAATGCGCAGTCGAGTTAATTTAACGTCTAATGCACGTACAGGGATAACAGGCCATAAACTTGTCACTGGATCAACCGAGTGTAGTTTATTTGAAGTTTGCTGTTCCCAGGATTGCTGCCATAAAGCGCGAACATGATCAGCAAAATATTTTTTTGCATCGTCATATGGAAGTTCACGCTGCAACAAAGAACTTGCCGTTTTTGCCGCAATATCTGCCATTTCGTTTCCGGGTATTCCGACATGACTCGGGACCCAACAAAATAAAATGTTTGCGCCTCTTTTTTCAAGGTCGCGAAGAAGAATAAGGATTTCCATAGCAACAGGATGCATCCGATTATTGAAATTGGCAAGAGACCTCAAAGCACTGATACTGTCAGTATAAATGCAGAATGTCCGATTAGAAGAAGCTGAAATCAGTTGAAGAGCGCAAGCTATTGCAATCAATTCAGCAGTAAAAACCGAGAAAGACGTGGGTAGGTGATAGTTATAAGTTTCAGAGGGAAATACTACTCCGCTACCAACATGCTGATTGGATTTTGATCCATCAGTAAAAACTTCTGTGTAAGGGTAGTATTGACAACGGTGATAGTGAAAGAGCTGCTGAAAAACAATCGGTGCTGTTGTAGATTTATCGTAACCAGAAAAAGGGTTCAAAAATGAAAATTGTGGAACATCCCAAGGAGGAAAAGAATAGAAATTTATTGGTTGAATTAAAACCTCGGTGAGTCCCGAATCATGAAGAAAAGCTTTAACCCTCTCATTAAATGGAGGAATGTGAGAGGGGCGAGCATCATAAAGTCTCCGAAGACCAACCGGGAGACACAGGTGACTCACAGGATGCTTCGGAGCCGATAGTATTCGAAAATAGTATTGTGCGGCTATCTTCTTACGTCGAAGATTTAAAGGAAGTTGACTGCATATGGCATACAGGCTTTCTACTGGTGACGTGCGAAAAGCACCAGAACAAATTCTAAGGGCAGAATGGTGTATCGTATCAAGCTTTCGCAGAACGGAAGGGCGAGCAGATCCATACACCATGCACCCGTAATCAATACGGGATAAAATGACGGCCTGATAGATCCGTAAGAGGGATGTACGATCGGCCCCCCAGGAAGTATTAGATAGCACCTTCAGGATGTTAAGAGATTTCTCACACCTCTCCCGCAGATGCAGGACATGCGGAAGGAAAGTGAGCTTCCTATCAAAAATGACTCCTAAAAACCGTATTTCATCGGCAGAGGGAATGACAGTTCCACGAATATTGATCACAGGTTCTGGATGCAGCTGTCGTTTTCGACAAAAATGAACGCAACGACTCTTTTCCGGAGAAAGAGTGTGCCCATTTTTATCACACCACGAAACTAATTTGTTGACTGCGTTCTGCAGTTGCCGTTCAATTAGGTGCATATTAGAACCTTGAGTGGAGATCTGCAGATCGTCAACATAAAGCGTACCTTGAACAGATGGAGGCAGCTGACTAAGAATTTCGCTAAAATAGGTTATGAAAAGAGTGACACTGAGAACACACCCTTGCGGAACACCCTCAGCTTGATTAAAAATATCGGAATAAAAATTACCAAGACGTACTCGAAAAGTTTGTGAGGTTAAAAAGTTTTGAATAAAAATAGGGAGATTTCCTCTAAAATCTAGGTTAAAGAGAGTTCGTAAAATACCATAGCGCCACGCACGGTCATATGCTTTTTCTATATCGAAAAAGATAGAAACAAGGTGGTTTCTTCGTACAAAAGCATTACGAATTTGTGTTTCCAGGAGAACGATGTTATCGTAAGTTGAACGTCCACGGCGGAAACCACTCTGTAGTGGCGAAATGTAATCATGTTTTTCTAATTCAAATACCAGGCGCGCATTGACCATGCGTTCGAAAGTTTTACACATCGAGCTAGTTAAAGCGATTGGCCTATAGTTTAGAGGGTTTGCAGGATCCTTTCCAGGTTTAAGGATTGGGATAACTATAGCTTCACGCCATTGTAATGGAAACTCATGCTCAGTCCATATTCGATTAAATAGCTTTAATAAATTGGAAAGAGAGACCTCGTCCAAATGGCGAAGCATATTGTAAGTTATACCATCAGGACCAGGGCTACTATCATTAGAGAAAGCCAGTGCACTTTTCAACTCGAACAAACTAAATTCGCAATTATATGGAAGAGATCTACGGGAAATAAATTGTAATTTACTTCCTTCCGCTCGCTTCTTAGCCACCAGAAATGATGGACTGTATGAATCTACAGCGGAAACTTTTTGAAAAGTATGCCCGAGATTATTGGCAACTTCAAGAGGCGAAGAGTATACCACATTTCCCGATTTTAACACAGGGAAGGAAAAATCGGGATATATTCCATTGGCTGCTTTGACTTTCTTCCACAATTGTTTGCTAGGAGTAGAATAAGTAATAGTAGAAACATATCTAAGCCAGGATTCCCTCTGACTACGCCGACGGATACTGCGAGCGTAAGCTCTAGCTCGTTTAAAAGCAATGAGATTTTCCGTAGTAGGACACCTACGGAATTTGTTCCAAAGTTGCTTTTGCTTTTTGTAACTATCGTGGCAATCTTTATTCCACCACGGTCTACGAAATTTTCTTAGACGTGGGGAACGCTTGGGAATACTATTATTTGCAGCATTAATAATGCTGTCAAGGACTTGTTGTACCGCTGCCGATATATCTGCTGTATAAACCATAGCTTCAGTGATTTTTGCCTGTTTTGTGAATGCAGACCAATCCGCTCGCTGAAATAGAAAATAAGGCGGACCTTGAATCATACCGCCACTGTCAGCATGGGAAATTATTATAGGGAAATGATCACTACTGTAAAGATCATTTTCAACTGTAAAATTCAAAAGCGGAAAGAGAACTGGCGAACATATTGCAAGATCTAGATTGTGAAAGGAGCGTGTTGGTTCGTGAAAATAAGTTTTCTCGTCATTATTGAGCAAACAGAGACAGTTATTAGAAATAAACTGTTCGATCTGCCGCCCACGAGAATTTGTTCTATCTGAACCCCACAAAGTAGAATGGCCATTAAAGTCACCAAGTAGAATAAACGGAGCTGGAAGTTGATCCACTAAACTGTCAAGATCTTGTTGACTAACAGAAGCATTAGGTGGCAAATAGATACAACAGACTGTAATTAATGCTCGTGCATGCACTTGAACAGCCACAGCTTGCAAATCAGTATGGAGCGAAAGAGGTGTGCTCGGAAAGGAATTGGAGGTTAGAATGCAGACACCTCCAGAATTATGGGAGCCGTTTTCTGCATCTTTCCGAACGGTATTATAACCACGTAATTTAAGTGGGATGTTTGTCTTCAAGAAAGTTTCTTGAAGGCAGAGACAAGCGGGATGAAATTTGTTAAGCATTGTTCTAATTTCATTTAATTTGGGACGAATGCCGCGACAGTTCCATGAAATACAAAAACCCATTAAGAAGCGTGTGTTTTAAAAGCAGTGGTAGGAACATTAGATGGAGTTGGCGATAACTCGCAACTCATTTGGAGGTCATTATCATCCTCTTCAGATGGATGAAGCGAAATACTATCGGGACTTTTGGGCACGCCTTTAAAAATGGACGATAAATCCTTGTGGACTATGCCCTGACTCGCAAGTCCCAGAGCGACTGAGTTATTCAAAGTTGACTTTTTCATTTTTTGATGAAGATTATTTTGAGGGATGCCGCGTTTCGAAATCTTAAGCTTCAATGCTTTGTTCGGTTTTACTTTGCGTTGATGCTTTTCCGGTTTACTGGGTTCAGAAGCACTGGTTATAGAAATTTCAGAATCTGTATCAGATACTTTTGGTAGAGGTTTAGTTCTGGGCATATTCTGCACACAATTTGCACAGGAGCAATTTGCACAAAATTGTTTTTTGGTAACAGATGCGTAAGTCACGCCTGGTGTTGGCGTCTGAGCAAGTACTTTTCGCCTGGCCTCAGGATATGGAATATCTTCCTTGAATTTAACCGATACAATCTGTTTTTCCAATGTCCAACGGGGGCAAGATCGAGAAAAGGAACTGTGGTTACCATCACAGTTCACGCACTTTTCCGCTGCAGAACACTGTTGGTTGTCATGGCCTTTTTCTCCACAGCGGGCACAGGTGAGAGTCCCGCGGCAGCTGGCTTTAGAATGCCCAAAGCGTTGGCATTGGAAACATCGAAGTGGGTTTGGAATATATGTCCTAACAGGCAATTTCATATAGCCGACTTTCACAGATTCAGGTAATTTAGGATTGTTAAACGTGAGAATGAAGTGCTTAGTAGGAAGGAGTTGTCCATCCCGTCGGATAGTTATACGGCGTACATGAGTTACTCCTTCAGGTTTCAGTTCTGCAGTAATTTTTTCAATGGAATCATTAAACAACTCGCCACACGTTATTACACCTTTTGAAGAATTTAATGTAGCGTGAGCACTTACGCTTACAGATATTGTTCCCAATGTTTTCAGTTTTAGTATTTGTTGTGATTGCTTTCGGGAACTCACTTCCACAAGCAAATCACCAGATCGTAGTTTCCGGGTCGATGATACAGTACCAAGTGTTCCAGTGATGGCCTTTTCAACAAGAAAAGGTGAAACATTATGGAAGGTTTCATTGTTTGTAGACATGCGCTTTATGATGAAAAATTTGTCAAAATGTATTAAGGAAGTTTGATTCTTTTGTTGCCCACTGAAGGGAGCAAAGTTTTTACGGCCCATACGATATTGATGGGGATTCAGGCCCAGCGGCATCGCCCACCACGGAGCCCTACAAGGGATGGTAGTAACTGGCTCTAGATGTTCCTAGCCTCAGCACTTACCATAATGCTAACTGGTACCTATACGCTGGGAGTTACCCCCGGGGACAGTGACCACCCTTAACGCCAAGCCCAAGGAGTAACCCCTTCGCTTGATCCCTAGCAGACTAACCACTCCGGTGGCTAGGTACCAGCCGATTGATACACTGGGGACCACAGTGCACCACCCGTCTAATGGGTTGCCACGCACGGCAAACACGTGGGGGCATTTGCTGTCCATGAGAAGCAGGAAGCAAACAGAGCGGCGACAGCTTCTCATGGAGAGCTCCCTCGCCTACCCTCGAGGGAAAGAAAAAAAAGAAGACAGCAGAAGGCGCAGAGGAGAGTAAACCTAAAGGGAGTAAAGATCCCTGGGTACCTCGGGATTGGGACACCCGTACTCACCTGTAGTAGGTGAGCCCCTGAGGGGCGTGTGCCGATGGAATACATGTGTTGATCTTTGACAAGGGCTACGGAAGTATCACTTTCATTTGATACGTAGTACCGATGGCGTTTTATTTTTACAAAGGAATTAATTAAACCGAAAGGGGAATTGGATCACGAAATAAGAGAATATTTTTAGAATGAAGTTACTATGGGTTTAATTAATTTCCAAGATTTTATCTTAATTTAATTGAAATTAAAATATTTTTATATATATATATAAAGTTTCGCAGCATTATAATTTGACTTTTTTTTTATTTATGAATAATGTAAATAATACATATATGCAGAATCCTTCTTTAACTTTCAACAATGTAAGAAAAATATTTCATAAAACAATAAAAAGGGTTTGAATTTCAATGCAATTTATTGCAGCATAAATATTTTTTAAAATTTACTAAAGTTAAACAAAAATTCGCACGATTATTAAATTGGTATCATTAAAAAGACATTTTTAAAAAGATTTTGAAACGACGTAAAATTTATTTTTTGTACGGATTGGATTTGGATTTGTGGGTTTTAATGGCGCAAGAGCCAATTCTGACCATACTGCGCCAAACGTATGGTTAAAATAGATATAAAAAATTATGTATGTAAAATTAAATAATTGTCAAAATGCACTATGATTAAAATATCGGCATGGGGTTTTTAAAAGAGAACAAGATGTTTAAATTACATGATGATAAAATATTAAATAAAATGGTACACGCCAATAGCTTTTAAAAATTTAAAAATGTTTTGATGGGGGTGTTCCCCCACCAGAATTTGCATTTCTATCGATGAGCTGTTAAAAAATTGTTTCCGATGACATCTAAAATTAGGACACTCGATTAAAACATGAACAATAGTTAAATTTACATGACAATTTGGACAAGTAGGAGTTCTTTCGCCGAATAAAAGGTGTCGATGAGTTAAACGGGTATGGCCAATGCGGAGTCTAGTTAATTTAACATCGTACTCACGCACTGGATGGCAAGGCCAGGGTGAAATTGTGGGTTTTATTGAATGAAGTTTATTTCTAACAAGGTGATTCCATGATTCCTGCCACAGCGTATATAAACGACGCACCAAAGAATTTTTTACATCATTGCTTGGTATATCTCGTTTCAACAGTAAAGATGCTCTCTTTGCTGCATTATCTGCCATCTCATTTCCACCAATTCCGACATGACTCGGAACCCAACAAAACAATATCTCGTAGTCTCTGTTTTTTAGAGTCCTTAACAGACTCAAAATTTCCAGGGAAACAGGATGAATTCGACTACAGAAGTGGGTATGGTATTTTGAGATTTAATGGCGCAAGAGCCAAATATGGCTATACTGCGCCAAACAAATGGTTTTAAAAATGTCACGTATAATTCAATCAGTTTAAATTTATAATTTCTCGTGATAAAAAGAAATACATCCAATAATGAATAGTGTCAGCGTTTAAGAATATGTCAATTACATCCCGTAAAGAAATTTTTTCCAAAAATGTTAAAAGATTAAAATATCGATGAAATTTAAAAAAGGTGAAAATGCATCTTCCATAACATAAAAAAAAAGGTACAATAAATTACAAAACGAAGTGAAAAGAAAAAATCATTGCAATCTTTTGATTCGGTGTTTCTTCAAGTATTTGCTATGTATAGGGGTACTTGAAGTTTCACTGTAAAAATTTTTAAGATTAATCCATTTAACTTGACATTCTTGGGGTCTTTGTTTAAAAACAGTTTTATCAACTGTGGTGGAATCGGTAGAATGTTCCGCAGCAAGTGGTGTTTCGTCAATTGTTTCATGAGGGTTGTATTCTATTGCATTATCCGATTCTATTTCGCTGTCAGTGTTTGGTTTGGGTTTATTTGTGGTCATGAATTAAAGCTCAGGCTTGGCTTCATCCATTTTATCAGCTGATTTAGAATTAATCGAAGAGCTCAAATTTGAGTCTGGCATAGGTTGGGAGACTTGTCGAGGTGAAGTCTTCCAGAATTTAGAATATGATATATTTTCAGAATTTTGCTTGTGATCTTTTTTATATTTTTTCTTATAAGTGACAGTTTTAAATTTATTCAGGTCCTGTGACATTTCATTAGATGGAACATGAAGGGTTTCATGTTCATGAACAGTTGGCTGGTTAACATTTTTACTATTGAGATCTACTGGCAATGACGTTACAATAGCGGACTCGGGACTATTATCAGTAAGTATATTGTTTCTTTTGTTTTGAATACGATCAGTTGCAGGTGGTTTTTTGATCATAGATGAGTAGCTGGTTCCAGATACAGGAGTTTGTGATTTTACAAGTTTACGAGCTTCGGATTGGATTGGATTTGTGGGTTTTAATGGCGCAAGAGCCAATTCTGACCATACTGCGCCAAACGTATGGTTAAAATATATATAAAAAATTATGTATGTAAAATTAAATAATTGTCAAAATGCACTTTGATTAAAATGTCGGCATGGGGTTTTTAAAAGAGAACAAGATGTTTAAATTACATGATGATAAAATATTAAATAAAATGGTACACGCCAATAGCTTTTAAAAATTTAAAAATGTTTTGATGGGGGTGTTCCCCCACCAGAATTTGCATTTCTATCGATGAGCTGTTAAAAAATTGTTTCCGATGCCATCTAAAATTAGGACACTCGATCAAAACATGAACAATAGTTAAATTTACATGACAATTTGGACAAGTAGGAGTTCTTTCGCCGAATAAAAGGTGTCGATGAGTTAAACGGGTATGGCCAATGCGGAGTCTAGTTAGTTTAACATCGTACTCACGCACTGGATGGCAAGGCCAGGATGAAATTGTGGGTTTTATTGAATGAAGTTTATTTCTAACAAGGTGATTCCATGATTCCTGCCACAGCGTATATAAATGACGCACCAAAGAATTTTTTACATCATTGCTTGGTATATCTCGTTTCAACAGTAAAGATGCTCTCTTTGCTGCATTATCTGCCATCTCATTTCCACCAATTCCGACATGACTCGGAACCCAACAAAACAATATCTCGTAGTCTCTGTTTTTTAGAGTCCTTAACAGACTCAAAATTTCCAGGGAAACAGGATGAATTCGGCTACAGAAGTGGGAAAGTGCTTCCAAGGAACTCAAGCTGTCTGTATATATGCAAAATTTTCGTTCAGTAGACAGTGAAATCATCTGAAGGGCAAAAAGGATCGCCACTAATTCGGCAGATAAGACCGAGAATGTTGTATCGAGACGGTAGCTCAGTATATTAGTGTCAGAAACAATACCACAACCAACGTGATCGTCTGACTTTGACCCATCTGTGAAAATTTTCAAATAGTCCGAATATTGACTACGATGAGAATCAAAAAGTTTCTGAAAAATTACAGGAGCAGTTGTCGTTTTCTCGAAATCTGAGAATGGATTTAGAAAACGAAATTGAGGAATATCCCATGGTGGAAACGGAAAGAGATCTGTAGTCTGAATCGCTACATCATGAAGTTCCGAATCATGAAGTATTATTTTAACCCTTTCGCAGAATGGTAGAATATTATAGGGTCGAGCAGTATAGAGTCTCCGAAGACTCGCTGGAACAGCTATAGAACACAAGGGGTGCTTCGGAATAGACACAGCTCGAAGATAGTACTGGGCAGCTAATTTTTGGCGTCGTAAACTTAGTGGTAACTGATGACAGGTTACATAAAGGCTCTCCACTGGCGAAGTCCGAAATGCACCCGAACAAATTCTTAAAGCAGAATGGTGTGTAGTGTCTAATCTACGTAAAATGGCAGATCGTGCAGAGCCATACACCACGCATCCGTAATCAATACGTGATAGTGTCACTGCTTGATAAATGCGGAGTAATGAAATGCTATCAGCACCCCAAGATGTACTAGAAAGTACTTTGAGAATGTTTAAAGACCTGTCACACTTCTTCCGCAGATGTAAGACATGCGGAAGGTTGGTTGGTTGGTTGAGTTTTTTGGCACAAGAGCCATTCTTGGCTAAACTGCGCCAGACTTTTGTTGAATTAAAGTTCAATTCTAGAGACCATTTGAATTAAAAGCGATAAAGGTTTTAAAACACAAGACACATAATACGCAAAAATGATTATTAAGAAAAATGAAAAATGTTAAATACTCATATAAAACCCAATTGATTTTAAAAATTTAAAAACATTTGGATGGTGCTTCTCACCGATCAAGTCTTTTAAGTTAAGAGAAGTTGACTTAAAAAGGCAATGACGCTGATGATTAAAAGAAGGACATTCAACAAAGATGTGCTTTACACTAAAATTCACATGACACGTGGGGCAAATTGGCGCTCTATCACCAAAAATTAGATGACGGTGAGTGAAACGCGTATGACCTATACGGAGGCGAGTCAATTTAACATCAACCTCTCGTATAGGTAGAACAGGCCACAAACCAATTCTTGGTTTTATTGAATGTAGTTTGTTCTGGATCCGAGTATCCCATGAATCTTGCCAAGTTGTAAATAGTTTATAAACAAATGACTTTTTGAAGTCACAATATGGGAGGGCCTGAGACTGAAATGTTGATGCAGATTTAGCTGCAACATCAGCCCTTTCATTGCCCGCAATACCCACGTGAGCCGGAACCCAGCAGAGAATTATATTAAAACCCCTGTTTTGTAGTAACCGCAGGTTAAACAAAATTTCTAAAGCGATTGGATGCATGTGCTTTTGGAAATGAGCAAGGGTTTCCAAAGCACTCATACTGTCAGTATATATAATAAAACTACGCTCAGTAGAAGGGGAAATTTTCTTTAGTGCGTAAAAAATTGCCATCAACTCAGCAGTAAAAACAGAACAAACATGGTTAAGACGGTAGCTGAGTGTATCAGATGGAGTTATAATGGCACAACCAACATGTCCATCTGATTTTGAGCCATCTGTAAACACTGGGGTAAAAGAAGAATACTGACAGCGATGGTCATGGAAAATCTGTTGAAAAATAACAGAACTAGTTGAAAATTTATCAAAGCCAAAAAAAGGGTTCAGAAAAGACAAATTTGGAATATCCCAAGGTGGAAAAGAATAAAGATCAAGAGATTTAATGGCTATGTTATTAAGATCCGAGTCATGCAGGGCATTTTTGACTCTCCGACAAAAAGGTAGAATATGATAAGGTCGGGCATTATAAATTCTTTGAAGGTTTTCAGGAGAACCCATGCAATGAATGGGATGGTTTGGGACAGATAGTGACCGAAAATAAAACAAAGTAGATAATTTTTGACGCCGCAAACAAAGTGGCAACTGGTGACAAATTACATATAAACTCTCAACTGGAGAGGTGCGGAAAGCACCAGAGCAGATCCTGAGAGCAGAGTGGTGAACAGTATCAAGATGTCTCAAAACAGAAGGACGGGCAGACCCATACACCATACAGCCATAATCCATGCGCGAGAGAATGATCGCTTGGTAGATACGGAGCAGGGAGGTTCGATCGGCACCCCAAGATGTTTTAGAAAGCACTTTTAAAATGTTCAAATTTTTCTCACACCTCTTCCGCAAGTCTAAGACATATGGAAGGAAAGTGAGCTTTCGATCGAAGATCACTCCCAAAAACCGTACTTCAGTCACAACTGGAATTGGTGTGCCTCTTATCTTTATAACCGGATCTAAGTGCATATTTCTTTTCCTACAAAAGTGAACACATCGACTCTTTTCAGGAGAGATAGTGTGACCATTTTTATTGCACCAAGTTACCACCTTATTAACTGCATTTTGCAATTGCTGTTCTACTCTATTCATGTTACTACCCTGACATGAGATCTGTAAATCATCAACATACAGACTGGCGTGTACGAATGAGGGCAAATGATTTAAAATTAGACTGAGATGAACAATAAAGAGGGTGACACTGAGGACACTTCCCTGAGGAACACCCTCAGCTTGTATAAAATGATTTGAATAAAAATTACCAACACGAACTCGAAAAATTCTATATGATAAAAAATTCTGTAAAAATATGGGCATGTTTCCTCTAAACCCAATTTTAAAAATTGTAGAAAGTATGCCAAAGCGCCACGCACGGTCATAAGCCCTCTCAATATCAAAGAATATGGACACAAGGTGGTTTCTCCTAACAAATGCATTGCGAATTTGGGTTTCCAGCAAAATCAGATTATCAAAAGTCGATCTTCCTTTGCGGAAACCACTCTGCAACTGGGAGATGCAGCCTTGTTTCTCCAATTCGTAGATTAGACGAGCATTAACCATGCGTTCAAAAGTCTTACAAAGACAGTTGGTAAGAGCAATTGGTCTGTAGTGTAAAGGGCTTGATGGGTCTTTCCCAGGCTTTAGGATTGGAATTACAGTAGCTTCGCTCCATTGTTTAGGGTACTTCTGCTCAGTCCAAATCCTGTTAAACAATAGTAACAAATTAGATAGAGAAGTCGCATTTAAATGGCGAAGCATGCTATAAGTTACTCCATCTGGTCCGGGGCTTGTATCGTGGGCTTGAGATAGAGCCCTTTCCAGTTCGAACATCCTAAATTCACAATTGTATGAAAATGTATGACTATCATTAAAATGCAAAGGCAACCGTTCCGCGGGATTCTTAATTGCCAAAAACTCAGGACTATAAGAATCAGCTGCGGAAACTTGTGCGAATGCTTGGCCTAGAATATTAGCTACGTCTAATGGGGCAGAATACAACATATTTCCTGTTTTTAAAACGGGAATGGAAGATTCGCTATAAATGCCATTTGCAGCTTTTATCTTTTTCCACAAAAGTTTAGTGGGAGTTGAGGATGTGATCGAGGATACGAACTTGATCCAAGATTCTCTTTGACTATGACGCCGAATTCGTCGAGCTAAGGCTTTGGCTTTTTTAAAAGCGACAAGATTTTCTGTCGTAGGGTATCTTCTAAATATGTTCCAGCGTTTTTTCTGATTTTTATAACTATCGCGGCAGGCTTCATTCCACCACGGTCTGCGGAATTTTCTTACATGTGGGGAACTCTTTGGAATGGTGGCATTTGCGGCGCTTATTATATTGTCAACGACATGTTGCACTGCTTCCGTGATGTCGTAAGTATTAACCATATTCTCTGTGATTTCTGCCAAATGCTTGAAAGAATCCCAGTCTGCCCGCTGGAATAGAAAACGCGGAGGACATAATGTCGCACCGCCGCTATCAGCGTGGGAGACTATAATAGGGAAATGATCACTATTGTAAAGATCCTCACTTACTGCGAAAGTCAGCAGTGGCATGAGCTCAGGAGAACATATAGCCAAATCAATACTATGGAAGCTGCGCGTGGGTTGATGGAAATAAGTCTTCTCGTCATTATTTAGGAGGCAGAGACAGTTATTTGAAATAAATTGCTCTATCTGTCGTCCACGAGAATTTGTATCTTCCGATCCCCATAAAGTACTATGTCCGTTGAAATCGCCTAGAATAATAAATGGTTTAGGAAGCTGGTCCACTAGGTTATCAAGTTGTTGTTGACTAACGACATCATGAGGCGGTAAATATATACTACAGACCGTGACTAATGCTCGTGTGTGAACTTGAACTGCCACAGCCTGTAGAGATGTATGTAAAGTAAGAGGTGTGCTCGGATAAAGATTTGAAGTGAAGATACAGACTCCACCAGAACTGCGAGGTTCTGTGTCTGCATCTTTCCGAACACAATTATAACCGCGTAATTTAAGCGAGGTGTTTGGTTTCAAGAAGGTCTCTTGAACACATAAACAAACTGGATTAAATTTATTGAAAATTGTCTTGATGTCTGAGAGTTTGGGACGAATGCCGCGACAATTCCATGAAAGGAAGGTACCCATTACGAGAGTTTTGCAAGTTGAGAATGCTTAGAAACAATAGTTTGAGTTGCCGAAACATCGCAACTCATTTCAAAATCCTCATCCCCTTCAGATGGATGGAGGGTGATGAGATCTGGAGTTTTGGGCGGGTTACCGAAAACAGATATTAAATCTTTGTGGGCTATACCCTGCTTTGCAAGTTCTAGAGCTACAGAATTTTGGGTTTTAGATTTCAATTTTGATTTTAGTTTCTCTGATATCATTTCTTGCGAAAGACCGCGTTTGGAAAGTTTTAGCTTTAGAGAACGTTGGGGTTTTGGTTTTGGTTTCCGTTTTCTGGTTTCATGAGTTTCTGGAGCACTGTTTGTAGATGGTTCAGTATCCGAATCAGATGATTTAACAGGGGTTTGTTTTTCAAGGGAATCAGGGGTTTGTTTCTCAGTTAAAATCTGAACACAATTTTTACATTTACAGTTTTTACAAAATGGTTTTTTAGTAATGGATGCATAACTTATGCCAGGGGAAGGTGTTTGCGCAAGGATTTTCCTTTTTGCCTCCGGATATGAGATTTGTTCCTTAGTTTTCACAGTTATGATTTCTTTTTCCAATTTCCAACGTGGACAGGATCTTGAAAAAGAAGTGTGTTCGCCATTGCAGTTGACGCACTTTTCGGGTGCCGTACACTGCTGGCTGTCATGTCCCTTCTCTGCACAACGGGCGCATGTGAGTGTCCCACGGCAGGCCATCTTTGAATGCCCAAAACGTTGGCATTGGTAGCATCTAAGAGGATTTGGAATAAATGGTCGGACAGCAAGACGCATGTAACCAGCTTTAACCTTTTCTGGCAATGTTGGTGTCTGAAAGGTGAGAACAAGATGCTTTGTGGGAAGGAGTTGTCCGTCTCGCCGAATTGAGATGCGGCGTACATGAATTACTCCTTCAGATTTGAATTCTTTTATAATATCTTCATTGGAAGTATTAAGTAACTCCCCACAAGTTATCACACCTTTAGACGTATTTAATGATGTGTGAGCGGTAACGGATACAGGAATAGTTGCCAAAGCTTTCAACTTAAGAATCTGTTGTGCTTGTAGTCGGGAGTTTACTTCAATCAACAAGTCTCCAGAACGAAGTTTGCGAATAGAAGAAACTTCACCAAGTGTACTAACGACGGCCTTTTCAACAAGGAAAGGCGAAACTGTGTGGAATGTTTCTTTACTTTCTGTTATTCTTTTCATTATAAAAAAATGATCAAAATATTTTAAATTAATTTTTTTTCCGTTCATTTGTTGAGAAATTTGTTTAGGTCCCATACGATATGAATAGGGTTTCAGGTCCGACGGCACCGCCCACCACGGAGCCCAACAAGGGAAGGCAGCCACCGGCTCTGGCCATTCCCAGCCTCGGCGCTTACCCTAGCGCTAGCCGGAACCTATACGCTCGGAGTTACCCCCGGGGACAGTGACCACCCTTAACGCCAAGCCCAAGGAGTAACCCCTTCGCTTGATCCCTAGCAGACTAGTAACTCAGGTTGCTAGTTACCGGCCGATTGATACACCGGGGACCACAGTGCACCGCCCGTCTAATGGGTCGCCACGCACGGCAAACACGTGGGGGTATTTGCTGTCCATGAGAAGCAGGAAGCAAACAGAGCGGCGACAGCTTCTCATGGAGAGCTCCCTCGACTACCCTCGAGGGAAAGAAGAAAAAAGGAGACAGCAGAAGGCGCAGTGTAGAGTAAACATAAAGGGAGTAAAGATCCCTGGGAACCTCGGGATTGGGACACCCGTACTCACCTATAGTAGGTGAGCCCCTGAGGGGAGACATGCGGAAGGAAAGTGAGCTTACGGTCAAATATTATTCCCAAAAATTTTACTTCGTTTACTACAGGAATGTTAGCATTCCGGATATGGATTAAAGGATCCAAATGGATGCCACGCTTCCTGCAAAAGTGAACACATCGACTTTTCTCGGGAGAAATCGTATGCCCATTTCCATCACACCAGTCTACTAGCCTGTTAACCGCAACCTGCAGTTGGCGTTCGATTACGCGCATATCGCTCCCTTGGGAAGAGATCTGAAGATCATCCACATATAATGTGCCTTTAACAGATGGTGGTAACACATTAAGAATCTGGCTAAAATGAGTTACGAAAAGCGTCACACTGAGGATACTTCCTTGTGGAACTCCCTCAGCTTGAATAAAACGATCAGAATAAAAATTTCCAATGCGTACACGAAATGTTCTTAATGATAAAAAGTTCTTTAAAAACACGGGTAAATTTCCCTTAAATCCGAAATTTGAAAGAGTATCAAGAATGCCAAAACGCCAGGCACGGTCATAAGCCTTTTCTATGTCGAAGAATATGGAGACCAGATGATTCCGCCGGACGAATGCGTTTCGAATTTGGGTCTCGAGAAGGACGATATTATCCAATGTCGAGCGTCCCTTGCGGAAGCCATTCTGCAATGGCGGAATACATGCTTTTTTCTCCAACTCAAACACAAGACGGGCATTAACCATGCGCTGTAATGTTTTACATAGACAACTTGTGAGAGCAATTGGCCTATAGTGCTGAGGGTTAGAGGCGTCTTTGCCGGGTTTCAGGATTGGAATCACAATAGCTTCATGCCATTGTGATGGGAACTTCTGTTCATTCCAAATACGGTTAAATAGAAATAACAGGTTGGAAAGAGAAGTGGTAGACAAATGGCGAAGCATGTTATACGCGATTCCATCAGGACCAGGACTGGTATCACGTGCTTTAGACAAGGCCGTCAATAATTCATTCATCCTAAATTCTGAATTGTAAGAGTAGGAGTTTCGGGTAGTGAAACGCAAAGACTTCCGTTCCGCGCGATTCTTAGCCATTATAAAAGCAGGCATGTAATTATCAGCTGCGGAAACCTTTGAAAAGGCTTCTCCGAGAGTATTGGCAACGTCTAATGGAGAAGACATCACCCCATTTCCAGTATTCAAAACTGGGAAGGAGAAATCTTTATATACTCCATTAGCAGCTTTGACTTTTTTCCATAACAATTTGCTGGAAGTAAAGGATGTGATTGAGGAAATAAAGCGACACCAGGACTCCCTCTGGCTACGCCGACGAATTCGACGAGCATTCGCTCTAGCACGTTTGAAGGCAATAAGATTCTCCGATGTAGGGTACCTGCGGAAAATGTTCCACCGTTTCTTTTGTTCCCTGTAACTATCGCGGCAGGCTTCGTTCCACCACGGTCTTCGAAATTTTCGCACCCCTCAGGGGCTCACCTACTATAGGTGAGTACGGGTGTCCCAATCCCGAGGTTCCCAGGGATCTTTACTCCCTTTCAGTTCTCTCTCCACTACGCCTTCTGCTGTCTGCTTTGTCCTTCTATCCCTCGACGGCAAGCGAGGGAGCTCTCCATGAGAAGCTGTCGCCGCTCTGTTTGCTTCTTGCTTCTCATGGACAGCCAAAACCCCACGTGTTTGCCGTGCGTGGCGACCCATTTGAAAGACGGGTGGTGTACTGTGGTCCCCTGTGCATCAATCGGCTGGTACCTAGTCACCTGAGTGGCTAGTCTGCTAGGGATCAAGCGAAGGGGCTACTCCTTGGGCTTGGCGTTAAGGGTGGTCACTGTCCCCGGGGGTAGCTCCCAGCGTATAGGTACCGATTAGCACTAGGGTAAGTACCGAGGTTGGAAATATCCAGAGCCGGTGGCTGCCTTCCCTTGTTGGGCTCCGTGGTGGGCGGTGCCGTCGGACCCGAATCACTTATCATATCGTATGGGGCCTAAAAACTTAAATCAACAAACGACATTTAAAAATACAGAAAAATATTACGACCATTTTTTTGTCATTAAAAGACTTTCTGAAAATAAAGAGACATTTCACACGGTCTCTCCGTTCCTTGTAGAAAAAGCCGTTTCTGGAACACTTGGGGAAGTTTCTGCCATTCGCAAACTTCGTTCGGGAGATTTGTTGGTGGAAGTTAATTCTCGAAAACAATCTCATCAAATTCTCAAACTGAAAGCATTGGCTACAATTCCCATTTCTGTAAGCGCGCATACATCTCTTAATTCTTCTAAAGGTGTTATTACATGTGGGGAGTTATTTCATACATCAATTGAAGAAATTACAAATGACCTAAAACCTGAAGGAGTGATACATGTACGCCGTATCTCAATTCGGCGGGATGGACAACTCCTCCCTACAAAGCACCTCGTTCTTACCTTCCAAATGCCTACTTTGCCAGAAGTAGTTAAAATAGGATATATGAGATTGAAAGTGCGTCCTTTTATACCTAACCCTCTGAGATGCTTTCAATGCCAACGTTTTGGGCACTCTAAGATCGCCTGCCGCGGGACACTTACTTGCGCCCGTTGTGCAGAGAAAGGACATGATAGCCAGCAGTGCACCTCATCTGAAAAGTGCGTCAACTGTGATGGCGAACATACTTCCTTTTCCAGATCATGTCCACGTTGGAGGTTGGAAAAAGATATTATAACTTTGAAAACAAAAGAACAAATTTCTTATCCAGAAGCGAAAAGAAAAATCGAGGCACAGACACCTTCCCCTGGGGTCAGCTATGCATCAGCTGTTAAAAAATCATATTGTAAAAACTGTTCATGTAAAAATTGTGTGCAGATTGTTGCTGAAAAAGTTCCTCCCGCAAAAACATCCGAATCTGATACAGAACCTTCCACAAACAGTGCTCCTGAATCTCACGATCCACCGAAACGTAAACCAAAACCAAAGCCTCCACGTGCTCTTAAATTAAAGCTTTCGAAACACGGCCTTTCACAAGAAATGATTTCGGAAAAATTTAAATCAAAATTGAAAAAATCCAATATTCGAAATTCGGTTGCTCTGGGACTTGCAACTACGGGGACAGTCCAAAAGGATTTACCTACTATTTTTGGAGGATTGTCCAAAAGTCCTGATTCAATTGCTCTCCATCCATCCGACGAAGAGGAGGATGACCTTGAAATGAGTTGCGAAATAACGCCAACTCAAACTAACGCCCTTTATAATTCCCACGCTAAAAAACTCTCTTAATGGGTACCTTTCTCTCGTGGAATTGTCGCGGCATTCGGACAAAGCTAACTGACATCAAAGCTCTCATTAATAAATCAAATCCTGTTTGCGTAGCTCTTCAAGAGACATTTTTGAAACAAAATATTCACTTCAAATTAAGAGGTTATAATTGTGCAAGGAAGGATAACGAAACTGGTGCATCATTCTCTGGTGGAGTGTGCATTTTAACCTCCAACTTTTATCCCAGTACTATCCTTAATCTACGCACTAACTTGCAAGCTGTGGCTGTGCAGATTCATGTCAAATCCTTAGTCACGGTCTGTTGCCTTTACTTGCCTCCAAATGGGGTTATTTCGCAGGACGATTTGAATACTTTGGTTGATCAGCTTCCAACTCCTTTCATTTTGCTTGGTGATTTTAACGGGCATAGTACTTTGTGGGGTTCGGATAGCACTAACTCCCGTGGGCGACAGATAGAACAATTCATTTCTGATAACTGTCTCTGTCTGCTCAATAACAACGAAAAGACATACTTTCATGAACCCACTCGTACTTTCCATTCCCTTGACCTCGCTATTTGCTCTCCGGCAATTTTCCCATTATTGAATTTGGCAGTTGAAAGCGATTTACATAGTAGTGATCATTTTCCTCTTGTCATCTCTCATGATGATAATAGTAATTTGATGCAAAGCCCACCAACATACATTTTCCAAAAAGCAGATTGGGCTACATTTACTAAGCTTGCATTTATTACAGAAGAAATGATTTCATCTGCCGATATTAGTGAGGCTGTCCAAAATGTCACTGATTGCATTATTAAGGCCGCTGATGCTTCAATTCCAAAGCGTACCCCTCTTCCACGCAAATTTCGCAAACCATGGTGGAATGATGAATGTCGTAATGCTTATAAGGAACAAAGAAAATGTTGGGGTATTTTCCGCAGGTATCCTACCACGGAAAATCTTGTTGCATTTAAAAGAGCAAGAGCAAATGCTCGTCGAATTCGGCGCCGCAGTCAAAAAGAATCTTGGCAAAGTTTTATATCCACCATCACTTCCAATACATCTAGTGCACAGTTGTGGAAGAAAGTTAAAGCGGCAAACGGAATTTATAAAGAATTCGCTTTCCCCATCTTAAATACAGAAACGGCTTCATATTCCTCGCCACTTGATATTGCAAATGTTATTGGAGAAACCTTCGCTGATGTTTCAAGCTCTGTTCCTAATAATCCGACTTTTCGTGCGATTAAGAGACAAGCTGAACAAGTGCCTTTGAAGTTTAGAACCCGCATGGTCCTCTCTTATAACAATAACTTTAAGATAGTGGAATTAAGGAACGCTCTTTCTCGTACTCGAGATACTAGCCCAGGTGTCGACGGGATTACCTACAGTATGCTTCGCCATTTAGACGAAACCTCTCTTTTGCATCTCCTGAACCTGTTCAACAGAATCTGGAGTGAGCAAATTTTTCCTGAACAATGGTATGAAGCCATTGTGATACCTATCCTTAAACTTGGAAAGGTTCCTACCAATCCCTCAAACTATAGGCCGATTGCTTTAACTAGTTGTCTCTGTAAAACGCTCGAACGCATGGTAAATGCCCGTTTACTCTATGAACTGGAGAAAAATGGGTATATTTCACCTTTCCAAAGTGGTTTCCGTCGAGGACGTTCTACCAATGACAACTTGGTTATGCTTGAATCTCAAATTCGAAATGCATTCGTCCGGAGAAACCATCTAGTTTCTATATTCTTCGATATAGAAAAGGCGTACGATCGTACGTGGCGGTATGGCATCCTCCGTACTTTAGGAGATTTTGGTTTTAAAGGTAACTTGCCCGTTTTTATTCAAAATTTTTTAAAATTTCGTACATTTCGAGTCCGTATTGGTAATACATTTTCTCATCATTTTATTCAAAGTGAGGGTGTTCCTCAGGGAAGTGTTTTGAGTGTCACCCTTTTTATTCTCCATATAAGCCAAATTATTCATGTTTTACCATCATCCGTTTGTGGAACACTATATGTGGATGATCTACAAGTCTCCTGCCAGGGGTCTAATATGGTTTTAATAGAGCGACAACTTCAGAGGGCTATTAACAAACTAATTTCATGGTGTGATGAGAATGGACACACGCTTTCCCCTGAAAAGAGCCGCTGTGTACACTTTTGTCGGAAACGGAGTCTCCATCCTGATCCTGTAATACAAATTCGAGGTGTTGATATTCCAGTCGTTGAGGAAGTACGTTTCTTAGGAGTCATATTTGACCGGAAACTCACTTTCCTTTCGCATGTTCTTCATCTGCGAAAGAGGTGTGAAAAATCCCTCAACATCCTAAAAGTTCTCTCGACTACAAGATGGGGGGCAGATCGAACATCTTTACTTCGTATCTATCAGTCTGTTATTCTGTCGAGAATTGATTATGGATGCGAAATATATGGTACAGCTCGTTCTGGTGTTCTCCGAAATTTAGACACAGTACAAAACAGTGCTTTGCGTATATGTTCTGGAGCTTTTCGTACATCACCAGTTCATAGTTTGAATGTGATCTGTCATCAACTTCCACTTTATCTGAGACGGAAAAAATTATCTGAACTATATTTTTTCCGTATTGAATCTTTTATCAATCACCCTATTCGTAGAATTAATTTACCCATTGGCCTGGGACGATTATATAATGCACGTCCTTCTAATATCCCACCTTTTCGTGAAAGGGTAAAAAGAGCTTTTGCTGATGTAAATATTTTAAATCTTCAGATTCATAATACTACTGCTCTTGCTTTGCCACCCTGGGATGTCCCAGAAATATCATATCTTAACCCTTTTCTCACCTATGACAAGTCTACCACTTCATCTATTGTCTTTCAACAACTTTTTCTATATCACCGCAATGAATACTCTACGCACATTCCTGTTTTTACGGATGGCTCAAAGACAGCTTATCATGTGGGTTGTGCTGTCGTCATTGCTGAGGACACAAGCAGTTTTCAATTGAGTACTTTGTGTTCGGTTTTAACTGCTGAACTAATGGCAATCATGATTGCTCTTGAAAAAATTTCTAATCTTAGTGACCATAAATTCTGCATTTATTCTGATAGTATGAGTGCTCTGGAGGCCCTCAGCCATCCTCATACTAAAACACATCCACTAGCTATAGATATCTTGCATCTTTGGAGAAATTTGCAAACTCGGAATTACCAAATTTTATTTTCTTGGTTGCCAGGCCACGCTGGCATTTTTGGCAATGAATCTGCCGATTCTGCAGCAAAGGCAGCATCCACTTCTCTACAACGAGCTATTCCATACAGAGATTTAAAAAAATATATCTCTCAAAGTATTTTTTATTTATGGAAAGAATCATGGGATTTGCAGATTTCTAATAAGCTGCATTCTATTCAGCCTGACATCACTTTGTGGCCGGTAGTTCCAGTACGCGAGTTGGACGTCAAATTGACTCGGCTTCGCATTGGCCATACTCGCCTCACACATAAACATCTTCTATTTGGTGAGCGATGTCCAGTCTGTAATGCGTGTGATGTTAATTTAACTGTTATTCATATTTTATCAGAATGTCCAATTTTTAATTCTCATCGATTGCATTTATTCGGTACATCATCTTCAAACATTCGTGACTTGGTGGGAGAACATCCCCATCCAAATATTTTTACTTTCTTGAAAGAAATTGGTTTTTTCCATTTTATTTAACTAGTAAAATTTTATCTCCGCATTTCTTGGTTTTGCAAATTTTACTTTAACTTTTTAGAACTCCACTGAATATTTTTTATATTTAACCATATGTTTGGCGCAGCTTAGCCAGATTTGGCTCTTGCGCCACAAAATCCAAAATAACTAACTAACTAACTCGAAATTTTCGCATACGTGGGGAACTTTTAGGTATGGTATTATTGGCGGCTTTAAGTAAACAGTCGACGACACTTTGTATTGCGTGTGTAATGTCGGCCATGCTGACCATATTCTCAGAAATCACTGCTTGTTGCATGAAAGCAGCCCAATCAGCCCTCTGAAAGACATAACGTGGTGGACATTGCTTGAAATCAGTTTCAGTATAGGAGACTATTAAAGGGAAGTGATCACTATCATGGAGATCACTTCCGACTATAAAATTAAGCAAAGGTAGGATATCAGGAGAGCATATGGCCAAGTCTAAGCTGTGGAAGGTACGTGTGGGCTCATGAAAGTAGGTTTTCTCGTCACTGTTAAGGAGACAGAGACAGTTATCAGATATGAACCGTTCGATCTGTCGTCCGCGAGAATTTGTACTATCAGAGCCCCACAAGATACTGTGGCCGTTAAAATCGCCAAATAACAGAAAAGGCGCGGGAAGCTGGTCCATAAGATTATCAAGATCATGTTGGTTAATCAAATCGTGTGGTGGTAAATAAATGCTACAAACTGTGACTAATTTTCGAGCATGAACTTGCACAGCCACAGCCTGCAATGTAGTGTGCAAAGTAAGAACTGTGCTCGGGTATAAGTTAGATGTAAGGATACAAACGCCACCAGTTCCATGGATTGTATCCTTCCGAACACTGTTGTAACCACGTAGTTTGAGAGGAATGTTGGACGACAAGAAGGTTTCTTGGAGTCCAATACAAATTGGATGAAATTTGTTAATGATATCTTTAATGTCTTGTAGTTTAGAACGAAGGCCGCGACAATTCCATGAAAGGAACGTACCCATTAAGATAATGTTTTAGTAAGGGGATAAATAGAAGTTGTTGGAGTTGCCGGAGCATCGCAACTCATTTTTAACTCATCCTCTTCCTCCGATGGGTGAAGGGAAATAAGTTCAGGACTTTTTAAGGGAGCCCCAAAAATTGACGTTAAGTCCTGTTGGACAACACCCTTATTTGCTAAACCTAGAGCGACAGAGTTTTTAACTGTAGATTTTTTTAATTTTATCGGTAAATCATGTTTTGTTAGACCTCGCTTTGAAAGTCTAAGTGCCAAAGAAGTCTGTGATTTAGATTTAGATTTACGCCTACGGGCGTTAGATGGCTCAGGAATATCATTTAAGTCACATTCAGAATTCGAGGATTGTGCTTGAATGGAAAGTTTTGTTTTTTCGATTTGAACGTTTTGATTAACTACAGTTGGGGGATTCCTTTGAACAGCTGATGCATAACTTGAACCTTCTGTAGGAGTTTGAGCTATAATCTTGCGTCTCGCTTCAGGATACGAGATGTTCTCTTTAAATTTGACTGCAACTATTTTCTTCTCTAGTTGCCACCGCGGACAAAGTCGGGAATAAGCAGTGTGGTCTCCATTGCAGTTAATGCACTTTTCAGGTGCAGAACACTGCTGACCATCATGACCCTTTTCTGCACAGCGGGCGCAAGTCAGAGTCCCGCGGCAGTTCATTTTAGAATGGCCATAGCGCTGACATTGGAAACAGCGTAGAGGGTTAGGAATATATGGTCGTACAGGCAAATTTATGTATCCTGCTTTAATTGATTCAGGTAATTGGGGACTATTGAACGTAAGAACATAGTGCTTTGTATTAAGGAGTTGTCCATCCCGCCGAATGGTAATCTGGCGTACATGAGTCACCCCTTGGAATTTTAATTCTTTGGTTATAATTTCGACAGGGACATTGAATAATTCCCCACAAGTTATTACTCCTTTTGAAGAGTTCAAAGACTTATGAGGACTAACGCTTATCGGAATTGTTGCCAAGGCTTTCAATTTCATAATTTTCTGGGATTGCTGACGGGAGCTTACCTCAACCAGCAAATCACCTGATCGAAGTTTGCGAATATTAGCAACTTCACCAACTGTACTAAGAAATGCTTTGTCTACCAAAAATGGTGACACTGTGCTAAAAGTTTCATTTTCATCAGAAATACGGTGTACAATAAAAAAATGATCGAAATATTTTTCTGTTGATTGGATTTGAACTTTGTGATGATGCCCACTGAAGGGACCCTTTTTGGGAGGAGCCATACGACATTGTGTAAGGTTCGGGCCCGACGGCACCGCCCACCACGGAGCCCAACAAGGGAAGGCAGCCACCGGCTCTGGCCATTCCCAGCCTCGGCGCTTACCTTGGTGCTAGCCGGAACCTATACGCTCGGAGTTACCCCCGGGGACAGTGACCACCCTTAACGCCAAGCCCAAGGAGTAACCCCTTCGCTTGATCCCTAGCAAACTAACCACTTAGGTGGCTAGCGACCAGCCGATTGATGTACAGGGGACCACAGTACACCACCCGTCTTTCAAATGGGTCGCCACGCACGGCCAACACGTGGGACATTGTTTGCTTCTTGCTTCTCATGGACAGCCAGAGTGGCGACACCTTCTCATGGAGAGCTCCCTCGTTTGCCGTCGAGGGAAAGGAAAAACAAAGGTGAGAGCAGAAGGCGCAGAGGAGAGTAAACCTAAAGGGAGTAAAGATCCCTGGGTACCTCGGGATTGGGACACCCGTACTCACCTATAGTAGGTGAGCCCCTGAGGGGATTTTTTGTGCGGAATATTTTCAGAAGCTAATGTGAAAAAGGTCAAAATTTTTAATTAAAAATTCTAAGAAAAATTTTAAAAATAGATTTGAAATGTACATTTTTACCCTTTATAGTATACATGTACTAAATGTGGTAGCTGTAAGTCAAATAATCTTGCCTATAGAGCGCCAACACATTCACATCGTTCAATGATTAAGACGGAAATTCAGCAAAAATTTTGTTTCGCGATACCTTTCAAGAGATTAGATAACTTTTAGCAGAAGGTATCCCTTAGGTTCATCATCAAAGGCTGTGAGCTTTCAAATGAAAGGAAAAATTTCTTAATGTTTTCGAAGGTTGGACTTTGAATATTTTTAGAAGGTACCCGACAACAGAAAATCTAGTTGCTTTTAAGCGTGCCAGAGCCCTTGCTCGTCGAGTTAGTTAGTTAATTGGTTTTTATGGCGCAAGGACCAGGTCTGATCATTCTGCGCCAAACGTTTGTTAAAAATGGCTTTCGTGTTAAAAATTAAAACATCCTTGCTCGTCGAATACGCCGACGTAGTCAGAGGGAATCTTGGATTAAATTCGTGTCATCCATCACATCCACCACTTCCAGTGCCCCTCAGGGGCTCACCTTCTTTAGGTGAGTACGGGTGTCCCAATCCCGAGGTACCCAGGGATCTTTACTCCCTTTCAGTTCGTTCTCCTCTACGCCTTCTGCTTTTTGCTGTGTCTTTCCTTCCCTCGACGGTAAGCGAGGGGGCTCTCCATGAGAAGCTGTCGCCGCTCTGTTTGCTTCTTGCTTCTCATGGACAGCCAAAACCCCACGTGTTGGCCGTGCGTGGCAACCCACTAGAAAGACGGGTGGTGCACTGTGGTCCCCTGTGCATCAATCGGCTGGTAGCTGGTCACCTGAGTGTCTAGTCTGCTAGGGATCAAGCGAAGGGGTTACTCCTTGGGCTTGGCGTTAAGGGTGGTCACTGTCCCCGGGGGCGACTCCGAGCGTATAGGTTCCGGCTAGCACTAAGGTAAGTGCCGAGGCTGGGAATGGCCAGAGCCGGTGGCTGCCTTCCCTTGTTGGGCTCCATGGTGGGTGGTGCCGTCGGGCCCGAATCATCTTTAATATCGTATGTTCTCCTCACGAAAATCTCCCTTCAGTGGGCGACAGAAAACCATTAAATTTATACCTAGTCAGCAAAACTTTGACACATATTTTATAATTAAAAGAGTATCGGAAAAAAAATGAATCGTGTAACTTGGTTTCTCCCTTCCTCGTTCAAAAGGCGATATCAGCAACGATCGGTGAAGTTTTATGTATTCGCAAAATGCGTTCTGGAGACTTGTTTGTGGAAGTTGCTTCTAAGAAACAAGCCCAACAAATCATCAAGTTAAAAGCACCATCAACAATTCCTATCACTGTTCAACCCCATGTGTCGTTAAATTACTCTAAAGGTGTAATTACCTGTGGGGAATTGTTTAACGTACCATTAGAGGAAATAACATGAATTACGGTTAGGTTAGGTTTATGAAGTTTAGTGGCACAAGAGCCTATCTTGGCTAAACTGCGCCAACCATATGGTTAAAAACTAATCCTTTTCAGCAAAAAGATTTAAAAATCAAACACAAGTTCAATGGAACTATGAATATAAGAAAATACTCCAATACAGGATAAAAGAAGCTGATAAAAAAAACAGTGCAATTAAAAAAAGATAAAGTTTATCAAAGATGACGATTTATTAGATACATGTAAAAAAACGATGGATGGATGGATGTGATAATTCTCTGGCGCAAGATCCTTTTCTAGGATATGCTGCACCGAAAACACAGTTCATTTGTCGAGTTTCCATTTCGTTCCTTAAGATCCAACGTAAAAAACTGGTAAAACAGTAGGTAAAAGTACTATAATAGTAAATTTAAATTTCATTAAAAATTCCAATTTTCTTTAAGAACGGAAATAAATTTTTATGGGGTCTTTCTCCTATAAGGAAAGACAAGTTAAAATCAGAGGAGTTAAAAAAGTTAATGCGCTCTCTATAAAAAACCGAACATTCAATTAAAATATGACGTGTAGTCAGTGGAACATTGCACGAACTCCACACAGGTGGAGATTCACCGAATAGTAAATGTCTGTGTGTGATACGTGAATGGCCAATATGCAATCTAGTTAAAATTACATCAAATTTTCTGTTGCAAGTTGAGGTCCATGTCGTAATATACGGTTTCACTTCGTGGAGTTTGTTATTCACTTCTTGACTCCAGTCATTTTGCCAAGTCTTCAGCATCCACTTACGTATTGTGCTCTTTATATCAGTGTAATGAAGAGGTTGAGGGCGATATGTAGTAGCAAATTTAGCTGCAGTATCTGCCTGTTCATTACCTGTTATGCCGACATGCGCTGGTATCCATGAAAATAAAATTGTAAAACCTCTCCTATGCAGATGGGATTGCAAACGCTTGATTTCCCATGTAAGACTATGAGAATTCTTACCACCATTCAAGGATTCCAAAGCACTCAAAGAGTCAGAGTAAATAATGGCTTTTACTGGACTTTTTTCAGAAAGATATTTTAGTGATATATACAATGCTGTCAATTCAGAGGTAAAAACAGAGGTGAAATCGTGAAGTTTATAACTTATGTCATTCTCACAAACAAAAGCGCAACCAGTATTTGTATCAGATTTAGAGCCATCTGTATAAATGGGTAGATAATCATGAAATAATTGTCTGTGGGAAAAGAAAATAGATTTGAAAATAGAGCTACATATCTCTGCTTTGTATAGATTCTTAAAAGGATTCAGGTAGGTGATGTTATTGCAGATCCAAGGGGGGTTTACAAATGAATCACTATTGCTGACATCAAGAGTCTGATTGTTGTTGTTGTTGGGTTTAATGGCGCAAAAGCCAATTTTGGCCATACTGCGCCAAGCATATGGTTCAATTTCATCCCATATAGCATGTGATTAAAATTTAAAAAACGGACTTTTTTTTAAAGTCGCAATGAATGCATGAAATTTAAATGTAACAATGATTACTAATTTACAATAAAATTAATTTTTTATAGTTGAGAAAAAAAGGAAATGTTTTAAAAGTTCAGTAGTATACAGAGGAATATAGCAATAAATGTCAGATACAAGTAAAAAAATTGATAGATTTTAAAAATTTAAAAATATTTGGATGGTATGTTTCACCCACCAGGTCTTGCATGTTAAGATTTGACGAGTGGAAGAAGTAACGACGATGAACTTCAAAATTAGGACAGACAATCAAAACATGTTGAATGCTTATCTCAATATGACATTTGGAGCATATTGGTGCCCTTTCACCAAAAAGGAGATGGCGGTGAGTATATCGAGTATGCCCTATACGGAGGCGAGTCATTTTGACATCATCCTCACGTTGTCGTAGAGTAGGCCATAAACCAACTGTGGGCTTGATGAAATGCAACTTATTGTGGATCTGCAGATCCCATGCCATCTGCCATTTAGAAAAGATATGTCGTACAAGGGACCGCTTAGCATCACAATATGGTAGAGATTGTGTTAGAAATAGTGTTGCAGATTTAGCTGCAAAATCTGCCCTTTCATTACCTGAAATACCTGCATGCCCTGGGATCCAACAAAAAAGTATTTTGAAACCCTTGTTTTCTAGGAGTCTTAGTGTGCACAAAATTTGTAAGGCAACTGGATGCGTCTGATATTGATAATGGGAGAGTGTCTCCAAAGCACTCAGACTGTCAGTATAAATAATAAAATTACGCTCAGAAAGCGGCAAGATTTCCCGAAGAGCACAGAAAATTGCCACCAACTCAGCCGTGAAAACGGAACAAGAGTTGTGTAGGCGATAGCTTAGAGTATCAGATGGAATTATGATGCCGCAACCGACATACCCATCTGATCGGGAACCATCTGTAAAGATTGGTGTAAAAGAAGAATACTGATAGCGATGATAAAGAAAAAGCTGCTGATAAACAACAGAAGAAGTGGAGGACTTATCAAAACCTGCAAATGGATTCAGAAATGAAAAGTATGGGACATCCCAAGGCGGAAAGCAAAAAGAATCATCAGTCGTGATAGTGACATTTGAAAGGTCCGAATCGCGCATGAGCAATTTTGCTCTCTCATTGAAAGGAAGAACATGTGAGGGGCGAGCATCATATAGTCTGCGAAGACCAATGGGAAGATTCATATGACAAATAGGGTGATTAGGGACAGATCTTGTGCGGTAATAGTATAAAATAGATAACTTTAAACGCCTTAAAGAAAGAGAGGGTTGATGGCAAATAACATACAGGCTCTCTACTGGAGAAGTGCGAAATGCTCCTGAACAGATTCTTAGAGCAGTGTGGTGTACGGTATCCAATTGCCGCAAAGCCGTAGAGCGTGCAGACCCATACACCATGCAGGCATAATCAATGTGAGAAAGTACAACTGCTTGATAAATTCGTAGTAGGGAGGTTCTATCGGCACCCCAAGATGTTTTAGACAGAACTTTTAGAATATTTAGAGATTTCTCACACTTCTGTCGTAGGCTTAAGATGTGAGGAAGGAAAGTGAGCTTTCGGTCAAAAATCACTCCCAAAAACCGAATTTCATTCACCACTGGAATTGAAATATTCCGAATATGAATATTCGGATCAAGGTGTACATTTCTTTTCCTGCAAAAATGGACGCATTGGCTCTTCTCCGGAGAGATAGTGTGCCCGTTCTTGTCGCACCAATCTACCACTTTATTAACGGCATTTTGCAATTGCCGTTCTATTAAATTCATATTGCTGCCTTGGCATGAGATCTGCAAGTCATCAACATAAAGTGATCCATGAACAGATGAAGGTAAAAGAGCTAAAATTTGATTAAGATGAACAATAAAAAGAGTGACACTGAGGACACTTCCCTGAGGAACTCCCTCAGCTTGGATAAAATTAGATGAATAAGTGTTGCCAACGCGAACTCTGAAAGTCCGATGAGATAAAAAGTTTTGTAAAAATATGGGGAGGTTTCCCCTAAAACCCAAGTTAAAAATTGTAGAAAGTATTCCAAAGCGCCAAGCACGGTCGTACGCCTTCTCAATATCAAAGAATATGGAGATAAGGTTGTTCCTCCTAACAAATGCGTTGCGTATCTGGGTTTCCAGTAGAATTAGGTTGTCAAAAGTAGACCGACCTCTACGGAAACCACTCTGCAACGAGGATATGCATCCGTTTTTCTCCAATTCGAATATCAGACGGGCATTGACCATGCGCTCAAAGGTCTTACAAAGGCAACTCGTCAGAGCAATTGGTCGGTAGTTCAAAGGATTTGATGGTTCCTTACCAGGTTTTAAGATTGGGATCCCAATAGCCTCACACCATTGTGAAGGGTATGGTATGGTATAGTTAAGGTTTTCTGGCACAAGGTCCAATTTAGGACAAGCTGCGCCATCCACAAGGATATTTAAATAGTTCCATTATAAAAGTGTAAAATGTGTAAATAAAACAAGGATACATTGTAAAACGTCAAAAGTTTAGAAGGTCCATGATTTATAATGATTTGGCACAAGAATAAAAATAAAACTCAAATTTTAAATGCTATGAAAGAAACCAATGGCTTTTAAAAAGTCAAAAAGTTTTGAGTGAGGTTTCTCACCCACCAGGTCCTGTAAATTTAAAATAGGCGAATGAAAGTGAGTTAAACGATCTGAAGTAAAATTAGGACATTGAGTAAGAATATGTGCAATGGAATTGATCACTCCACAGTTCGTACAATGAGGGACTCGTTCACCAAACAGCAAATGTCTATGCGTATACCTTGTGTGCCCAATGCGTAGACGAATCAATTTTACATCTGCGCATCGGTTTGGTAAAACTGACCCCATATTTATTTTTGGTTGAATAACATGTAGTTTGTTATCAACATGTGTGTCCCAAACTTCTTGCCACTTTTTATCGATGTATCGTTTGATATAACTTGATACATCACAAAAGGGAACACGGAAATTGAACGGTTCTGAAGCTGATTTTGCAGCTAGATCTGCAAGCTCATTGCCATGGATTCCAACATGACTCGGCACCCAGCAGAAAATTATTTCGAAGTCTCTATTAGCCAGTCTTGATAGTTGCTGCATGATTTGTGCAACAATTGGATGACAAGAATAATCAAAATTTTGTAATTGTTGCAAAACGCTCATGTTGTCGGTGTATAAGCAAAATTTACGACAGTCAGATGAAGAAATATTTTGCAGTGCACATAAAATAGCAGTTGCCTCTGCCGTATACACTGAGCAATATTTGGGGAGAGTATGGTTATATGTAGAGTTATCTAAAATAACACCGAAACCGACATGATTCATCGTTTTTGAACCATCAGTAAAGATTGCTTTATAGTTATTATACTGGGCACGATGCTCAAGGAATATTCGCTGAAGCGAATGTGCATCAATATGAGATTTTTTGAAACCAATGAATGGGTTTATATGAGAAATGCATGGTGTATTCCAAGGAGGAAAGTAGAAACGGTCAATAGACAATATACTCACGTCAGAAAGTTGTGTGTCTGAAATGAAGGATGTCATGCGTTCATAAAATGGACGGATAGCCGTTGGACGAGCATTATAAATTCGCTCTAAAAATTGACTGAGAGTGGTGTAAATTAAAGGATGATTAGGTGTGGATGAAATTTTAAAATAATATTGCAATGACAATTTCTGGCGACGAAGAGATAATGGAAGTTGATGGCATATCACATATAAGCTTTGCACCGGGGATGTGCGGAAAGCTCCAGAACAAATCCTCAGAGCAGAATGGTGGATTGTATCAAGTTTCTTCAAAGCAGTATTGCTGGTAGAGCCATATGCTAAACACCCGTAGTCTATACGAGATAGAATCAGAGCTTCATATACTCGGAGTAATGATGTCCTATCAGCCCCCCAAGATGTGTTGGAGAGAACCTTTAGAATATTTAGCATTTTTTCACATTTCTTTCGTAGAAAGGAGATGTGAGGATGGAAAGAAAGCTTTCGGTCGAAAATTACCCCGAGAAAACGTACTTCTGGTACAACAGGAAGAACTCTATTGCGTATATAAATTTCAGGTTCAGGGTGAAGACTGCGTTTTCTGCAAAAGTGGACGCAACAACTTTTACTTGATGAAACTGTGTATCCATTCTGATCACACCATTTCACAAGACTATTCACAGCACTCTGCAACTGCCTTTCAATCAGGCTTATGTTTGATCCCTGGCAAGAAATATGCAAATCATCAACGTATAATGTGCCTAAAACTGATGAAGGAAGTATTAAAAGTATTTTAGAAATGTGGATAATAAAAAGAGTAACGCTTAATACGCTACCCTGAGGAACACCTTCCATTTGAATAAAAGAGTCAGATAATGCCGATCCAACACGGACTTTAAAAACACGACAAGATAAGAAATTTTTAATAAAAAGTGGTAATTGACCACGAAACCCAAACTCATAGAGGGTTCGAAGTATCCCATAACGCCAAGTCTGGTCATACGCCTTTTCAATATCTATGAATATGGAAACCAAATGATTTCTCCGCACAAATGCATTACGGATTTCTGTTTCCAACTGTAAAATGTTATCAAGGGTAGATCTACCTTTGCGAAATCCACTTTGATGTAACGGTATGAGTTTTTCCAATTCTAGTTGGTGGATAAGCCGAGAATTAACCATTCTTTCAAATGTTTTACTTAAACAACTAGTAAGTGCAATAGGGCGATAGTTTGAAGGATCCGTCGGATCTTTCCCTGGTTTCAAAACTGGAATGATAATAGCGTCCTGCCATTGAGAAGGAAAAACTCCTTCATTCCAAATTCTATTATAAAGGTGAAGTATATTGTGAAGTGAGGGAACACTCAAGTGGCGAAGCATATGGTATGAAATTTTATCAGGTCCTGGGCTAGTGTTATGAGATTTGGAAAGTGCCCTTTCCAGCTCATGCATGTTGAATTCAGAGTTATACGGGAGAGCATGTCTTACTTTAAAGTTAATTGGCTGTCGCTCAGCACAGCTCTTAATACTTAGAAAAGTAGGGTTATAGCTGTCTGAGCTAGACACTTTGGAAAATGTTTCAGCAATAATATTAGCTATATCTCTGGGTGATGAGTAAATAGAGGAATTATTCTTTAAAACAGGAAATGTAAATTCTTGATAAATACCGTTAGCAGCCTTTACCTTTTTCCATAAATGCTTGCTAGATATATTAGATTTAATACGAGACACGTATCCAATCCAATATTCCCTCTGACTGCGTCTTCGAACTTTTCGGGCAAATGCCTTTGCACACTTGAATGCAACGAGATTTTCTGTTGTTGGACGCCTTCTAAAAATATTCCATCGTTTACTTTGTGCCTTCTCTGCTTCACTGCAGGCATTATTCCACCAAGGTTTGGAAAGCTTACGAGGTCTTGTAGAACTTTTTGGAATTGCAATATCAGCGGCATATAATATAATATCAGTTATTTGTGTAACAGCCTCGGAGATATCCAAACAATTAACCATTGCTTCAGTGATTGTGGCCAACTGCTGAAAGCTGTCCCAATCTGCCCGTTGGAATAAGTAGACAGATGGTCGTTGTGCCATCCTAACACTATTAGCAAGGGCAATGAAAATTGGAAAGTGGTCACTATTGAGAAGATCTGTTCCAACGGAAAAATTTAAAAGTGGGAGCAATATTGGAGAACATATAGCAAGGTCTAATGAATGAAATGAACGGGTGGGTTCGTGAAAATATGTCTTTTCATCACTATTTAACAGGCAGAGATTATGATCAGATATCAACTGCTCAATTTGCTGGCCACGAGAGTTGGTGTCTTCATTTCCCCATAGAATGCTATGTCCGTTAAAGTCACCGAGCAATATGAAGGGAATAGGAAGTTGATCCACTAAAGAGTTTAAATCTTCTTGTAAAATCACCTCACGTGGAGGGAGGTATACACAGCAAACTGTTATAAGTGTCTTTACGTGAACTTGAATAGCAACAGCCTGCAAATTGGTATGAAGGATAATTGGTGTGCTGGGGTTTGAGTTTGTTTGAGGTTTTATGGCGCAAGAGCCATAATGTTGACCATACTGCGCCAAACAATGGGTAAAATTATATCATTTAAAACAGTAATCGAAGAGAATATGAGAAGCTAAAAAGTAAACAAGATTTAAATCAATGGATAAAACTTTATAGACTTTAAAAAAGCAAAAATTTGGACATGAGGTGTCTTATCAAGCAGGAAAGATAATGAAGGACAAGACTTTTGAAAAAACTGTAAACGCTGGGTATTGAAATTTGGACATTCTGACAAAATATGTTGTACAGACATTTGACAATGGCATCGCGAACACAGTGGTGGTTGTTCACCTAACAACAAATGAATATGGGTGAATCGAGTGTGTCCAATTCGTAAACGTGTTAAGACAGTATCCGCTTTTCTGTTCGCTAATGAGGACCAGGGTTGCACCTGGGGTTTGATAACATGAAGTTTGTTGTTTGTCTCCAGGTCCCACTGTCTTTGCCAATTAGAATATAGAAGCTTTTTAATATGCTTCTTTATGTCGTTCACAGGAATATTTGTAGCTATTGAAGTAGTCGCCAATTTGGCAGCCTTATCTGCCTCTTCGTTGCCCAAAATTCCAACATGGGATGGTACCCAACAGAATAAAATAGTGTAACTACGAGAAGTTAGTTTATCAAAAGTATCTAAGATTTTTAAAACCAAAGGATGAGGATTACATGATTTTAGAGAATTTAAAACACTCAGAGAATCCGTATAGATGATAAAGTTTTTGTCCCGGCTATTAGAAATTTCTTCTAAAGTATATAAAAGAGCACTTATTTCTGCAGTAAAAACTGAACAGGAGGGGTGAAGTTTAAACGAAGAAACTGTGTGAGGGAAAACAACCGCAAAAGAGACATGAGCAGCTGATTTTGACCCGTCTGTAAAAACTGGAATAAAATTTTGATATTGTTGTCTGTGTTCTAAGAAAATTTTTTGAAAAATGATATTTGTTGTATCAGACTTGATAAAAGTTTCAAAAGGATTTAAATATTGTACTTCAGGGATTTTCCAAGGAGGAAAAGTATTTTCCGGTTGAGGAGCTGCTTGTAGATACAGTACATTAAGGTCTAAAAGAATATTATGAACTCTCGTAAAAAAGACAGGGATGAATGATTTTCGGGCACCTTGCAAGCGAACTAAAAAGGGACGAAGTTTAAAATCATAAAATGGATGATTAATGTTCGATTGAATTTTAAAATAATAATTAAGAGATGAAAAATGCCTTCTTAATTCAAGGGCTGGTTCACAGGTTTCAACATACAAGCTTTTAACAGGTGATGTCCTGAAAGCACCTGAACAAAGACGGAGAGCTATGTGGTGAATAGGATCCAGTTTCTGCAAAATGCTTTTCCTAGCAGAACCGTATATTGAGGAACCATAATCCAGCTTGGAAAGTATAACGGCCTTGTATATTTTAATCATAGAATTTCTGTCGGCTCCCCATGCTGTAGTTGATAAGACTTTTAAAATGTTTAAAGACTTTTCACACTTGTTACGTAAAAGTTTTATATGAGACTGAAATGTAAGTTTTTTATCAAAGATAATGCCCAGAAAGCGAATTTCATTTAAAAATGGTACTGGCTGATCATACAGTTTTAGATCAGGATCAAAGTGAAGGTTACGTTTCCGACAGAAGTGCACACCAGCCGTTTTCAATGTTGAGATGGTAAAACCATTAGTGTTCGTCCATTGGGTAAAATTATTGATTGCGATTTGCAATTGTCTTTGTATAAAATTCATATGCATCCCTGTGCAAGAGATATACAGGTCGTCAACATATAAAAAGCCCTTCACAGACATTGGAAGCAGTTTTAAAATGTTATTTATTTTTAAAATAAAAAGAGTGACGCTTAAAACGCTGCCTTGGGGAACACCTTCCTCTTGTACAAAAGAATCGGAAAGTTCAGATTCCACCTTAACACGGAATTTTCTAAGCTTTAAAAAATTTCTAATAAAAACAGGAAGATTACCTCTTAGTCCCAGATCATATAAATCTTTTAAAATTCCATATCTCCAAGTTCGGTCGTATGCCTTTTCGATGTCGAAAAAAATGGCAACTAAGTGCTTTCTTTGTAAAAATGCTAGGCGAATGTCGGATTCGAGAGCAAGAAGATTATCGAGAGTGCTCCGTCCTCTTCGAAATCCACTCTGCGAAGGGTGAAGTAAGTTATTTGTCTCCAGATAAAAAATTAGCCTTCGATTTATCATTTTTTCTAACAATTTACAAAGACAACAGGTCAAAGCAATGGGTCGATAATTTGATGGATTAATTGGATCTTTGCCTGGTTTTAGTAAAGGAATTATTATAGCTTGTTGCCAAAAAGAAGGAAAATATTGTTCTCGCCAGATACGGTTATAAAGATATAATAAACGTTTTTTCGACTCTGTTGTTAAGTTTTTGATCATACTGTAGCTAATGTTGTCAGGACCGGGAGAAGAATCGTGGACAATGGCAAGGCACGATTGGAACTCTAAAAACGTAAAATCACTGTTGTAGGGCAGGTTAGTCTGAGAATTAAAATTTAGTTTTTGCTTTTCTGCTTTCTCTTTGTATCTCAAAAAAGCAGGAGAATAATTTTTACTGCTGGACGTGTGAGCTAATGTTGAAGCTATGGAATTTGCAATATCTTTTGTGGATGATATGGTATTTCCATTATCAATTAAAATTGAAACATTATTAGAATGAGAAGCACCTGAAGCTTTTTTAACTTTATTCCACAAATGATGGCTAGATATTGTTGAAGTGATACCAGAAACGAATTTTTGCCAAGAAATTCTTCGACTACGTCGTTGGATTTTTCTGGATTCTGCTCTAGATTTTTTAAAATTTATAAAATTTTCAGTAGAGGGATACCGGCGAAAAATATTCCATGCCTTTTTTTGTTTTTTATATGCTTGTTGGCAATTAGCATCCCACCATGGTTTGTTTTGCTTCCTACGAACTCCAGATTTCTTTGGAATAGTGTTATCTGCTGCCTCAATTATAATATTGACAATATGTTTCAGAGCATCATCAATAGTGGAAGATTTAACTATTTCTGAATTGATATTAGCCAGAGAGGTGAATTTTTGCCAGTTTGCTGCATTTAAAACATATTTGGATGGTCGGAAGGAACTAGCTGCATTGTGTCTACTGTCGGTCAAAATTAAAGGAAAATGGTCGCTATTATAAAGATCGTTGTCAACAGTTAAACTGAAAAAAGGCAATAAAGACGGAGAGCAAATAGCGAGATCAACAGAATGAAAAGTTCTTGTTGGTAAATGAAAATGCGTTTTTTCGTCAGAATTTAAAATGCATAAATTATGATCCGCAAGAAATTGTTCGATTTGCTGACCACGCGAATTTGATTCAGAGCTTCCCCAAAAAGGACTATGACCATTAAGATCTCCCAAAATAATGAATGGAGAAGGTAATTGGCAAAACAAGTTATTTAGATCCGTTTGACTGATTTGTTGTTTAGGTGGCAAATATAGGCTACAGACAGTTATTAAATTTTTCATACGAATTCGTACAGCTACAGCTTGCAAATTAGTGTTCAGATTTACTTGCATTGAGGGAGTCTCTGTTGCGACAAGAATTGATACGCCCCCAGAAAATCGGTTTTGAATATTGTGCTTGCTGAAATTTTTGTAATGCCGTATGTTCTGCTTGTCGGTTTTAAGGTAGGTTTCCTGGAGTGCAATGCAGGCAGGATGGTATTTGTTTATAATGTCTCTCAATTCTGAAGATTTATTCATGTACCCTCGACAGTTCCAAGAGACGAATGTAGACATAAAGATTAAAAAAGAGAAAGGGAAAAAAAGAGATTGCCTTCAGTAAAAAGAAAAGATGAAGTTGAGAGAACATCAACTTTTAGGCTTTTTAAAAAATTTTGATTTAAAATAGTGAGATGAAATATTAGTGGGATCGGAATCCACTCTGTCCTCATCCATATCACTTATGCTATCGTCAGATGGATGAATTTTAAAATGTTCTTCTTTTTCTTCAATTTTATTCGTTTCTTTTGCTTTGGGTGTCTTTTTTTCTTTCAGCATTTTTTCCTTCATCAAAACTTTTTTCCGTTTTGGCTTTTTGAGAGAAGAGGAAGTTTCTTCCCAAGATTTTTTTATTTCCAGAAGGGCAAGGTAGTCAGTTTTTTTTATTGTTATGGTGTCAGGATCTGCTGTGCGGATTGCATGAGTATTCGTTTCTATATTTTTTAATGGTTGGTTTTGCGAATTGTGTGGTTCTGAAGTTGGAACGGCTGAATTTAATGCTGATGAATATGAGAAGTTTGGTTTCGGTGTTCTTTCGCTTACTATTTTGCGTGCTTCTGTAAATGAAATACCTTTTGTTATTTTTATAGTTTGAATTTCTTTCTCTTGCTTGTAGCGTGGGCAGGAGCGGAAGTAAGATGGGTGATCGCCTTGACAGTTATAACATTTTTGTGAGGTAGATGTACAATTTTTACTATTGTGATCTGGGAGGGAGCATCGAGCGCAAATTTCTTTATCTCCCCTGCAAGCTGTAATTGAATGACCGAATTTTTGGCATTTAAAGCAGCGGAGTGGTTCTGGAATGTATGGTTTAACTGGGCAATTGATATAAGCTATTTTGACAGATTTCGGTAGAACTGGAGTATTGAATGTAAGAATTAAATGTTTAGTCGGAAGATTTTGATTATTTTTTTTAATTGTAATCCTGCGAACTGCTATTACTTTTTGGTCTTTTAGATTATCTAAAAGGTCCTCTTCAAGATCTCTCTGGAATTCTCTTTCAGATATTACACCTCTGGAATAGTTAAGATAACGGTGGGCAGAAACAGTGACATCGATGTCCCCTATATTTTTTAAATTTGTAATATTTTGTGACTGTTGGTTGTTTTTTACTTCAATAAGCAGGCTTCCATTATTTAACTTTTTGATATTTTGAACTTCTCCGACAACGCCTAGTACAGATTTATGTATTAAAATCGGTGAAACAAATTTTAAAGATGACTTTTCAGAATTAACAACAAAAAATTTTATAAAAGCATTACAGTGTTGAAGAACATTAGTACCCATGCGACATAGATAAGAATTCGGGCCCGACGGCATCGCCCACCACGGAGCCCAACAAGGGATGGCAGCCACCGGCTCTGGCCATCTCCAGCCTCGGCACTTGCCATAATGCTAGCCGGAACCTATACGCTAGGAGTCACCCCCGGGGACAGTGACCACCCTTAACGCCAAGCCCAAGGAGTGACCCCTTCGCTTGATCCCCTTAAGCAGCCCAGTTAAATGCCTGGGATACCGGCCGATTGATACATCGGAGACCGAAATGTACCACCCGTCTAATGGGTCGCCACGCACGGCCAACACGTGGGGTTTTGGCTGTCCATGAGAAGCAAGAAGCAAACAGAGCGGCGACAGCTTCTCATGGAGAGCTCCCTCGCTTGCCGTCGAGGGAAGGAAAAACACAGCAAAAAGCAGAAGGCGTAGGGGAGTGGAAACGTAAAGGGAGTAAGGATCCCTGGGTACCTCGGGATTGGGACACCCGTACTCACCTATAGTAGGTGAGCCCCTGAGGGGTGGTGTGCTGGGGTAGAAGTTGGAAGTGAAAATGCATACACCTCCTGAAACACTAGCATTTAAATTTGTATTTAAATCTTTGCGGACGCAGTTGTACCCTCTAATTTTAGAGATTATTGAGGGTTTTAAATAGGTCTCTTGTAAAGCAAAACAGACAGGCCTGTGTTCATTTAAAAGTGATTTGATTTCGACGGTTTTAGAACGATACCCATGACAATTCCACGAAATGAAACCAGACATGGAAAAATAAACAAAAAAACAAAGGAATGTCTGAAAAAGTTAAGCATGGCCGCCTGGAGGCGATTTATTAAGAAAATTATCCATTTCTACATCAGATATATCAGATGTAGATGGACAAATTGCTAAGATAGAGTCTGAAGTAACTGGTATATCAGAAGGATCTGGAGGTTTAGGAGGGACTTCATTGTCAGATGTTTTGGCACTTGGAGGAGATTTTGTTTTCTTTCGTTTCTTCTTAGCGAAACGAGTTAAAGAAAATTCTGAATCTTTAGATTGAGAAACGGGTTGAGAAGATTTTTTGGAAGTAGATGCTGAATTTCGATTGTTTTCAGTTTTTTGTGAGTTATTGCTCTTTACTGATTCAAGAGCTGAATGTTTACAGGAGCAGGTTTTCAATGTATTAATATCTGTAAAGTCGGTCTGAGAACTAGTACATTTCAATGTTGAACTTATGACGGCACTATAAGCAAGGCCAGGTTTGGGTGTTCTGTCTAAAACAAATTTTTTCGCTTCTGCGTATGAAATATTTCTTCTAACTTTCAGACTTTGAATTTCTTTTTCCATTTTCCATTTAGGACAGTCACGGGAATACGCAGGATGGGACCCAGAGCAGTTTAAACATTTGAAGGTCTGTGAGCTACAAACTGAAGTTTCATGATCTTCAGCTGAACATTTCGCACATCGACGGCTGCCACGACAAGTTCCCTGCGAATGTCCAAATCTCTGACATTTAAAACAACGCAGAGGATTTGGTATATATGGTTTAACTTTAGATTGTATATAGCCAGCACGTATAAATTTCGGAAGTTCCGGACTACTGAAAGTTAGAATGACATGTTTAGTTGGAATGAATGAACCATTACGTTTAATTTTTATGCGATGAGCTGCACAAACGTTTTGGGAATGCAATTCCTGAATGAGTTCATTCTCCGAACAATCAAAAAGATCTAAATCGGAGATGACTCCTCGAGAGAAATTCAGTGTCCTGTGAGGAGTTACCTCTACAGGGAAGTCTCCAAGTTGTGTTAATTTCTGCATCGTAGCAATCTGTGTTTTTGATGAGGTCTCAATAAGGAGATCCCCGGACGGAAGTTTTTTAGTAGATTTGACATCACCAATAAATGAAGAAATCAATCTTTGAACTATGAAAGGTGAAACTTTATTAAATGTCTTTGGTGTGTGTAAGATTAGGAATCTAGTATCTTCGGTGATTGGTAAACGTGGCGAAGTGTCTGAAAAACCCATGCAAAAAGGGAAAAAAATTCAAGCCCCGACGGCACCGCCCACCATGGAGCCCAACAAGGGAAGGCAGCCACCGGCTCTGGTTGCCTCCAGCCTCAGCGCTTACCCTGATGCTAGCCAGAACTTATACGCTAAGGGCCACTTCCAGGAACGTCTACCACCCTTAACGCAGAGCCCCAGAAGGTGACCCCTTCGCTTGATCCCCTTGAGCAGACCAGCCAAATGGCTGGGATACCAGCCGATTGATACACCGGGGACCGAAATGTACCACCCGTCTAATGGGTCGCCACGCACGGCATACACGTGGGGTTTTTGGCTGTCCATGAGAAGCAAGAAGCAAACAGAGCGGCGACAGCTTCTCATGGAGAGCTCCCTCGCTTGCCATCGAGGGAAAGAAAAAACAAAGCAGAAAGCAGAAGGCGCAGAGGAGAGTAAACCTAAAGGGAGTAAAGATCCCTGGGAACCTCGGGATTGGGACACCCGTACTCACCTATAGTAGGTGAGCCCCTGAGGGGACCATTGTGAAGGGTACTTCTGTTCAATCCATATTCTGTTAAATAATATTAACAGATGCGTAAGGGAAGTTGCATTCAAATGGCGGAGCATATTATATGTGATCCCATCTGGGCCAGGACTTGTATCATTGGCTTTAGATAAAGCCGTTTCCAGTTCAAACATCCTAAATTCGCAGTTATATGGAAAAGGGCGTCGGTCATTAAAGCGCAGACGCAACCGTTCCGCGCGATTCTTAATAGCCATAAACGTAGGACTGTAAGAATCAATAGCAGACACTTGTGAGAATGCTTGACCAAGAATATTGGCAACATCTAATGGGGTTGAGTGCACCATATTTCCTGTATTTAAAACAGGAATGGAGGTTTCACTATATATTCCATTAGCGGCCTTTACTTTTTTCCACATATGTTTACTGGAAGTGTAGGATGTAAGAGGATACGAATTTTATCCAAGAGTCTCTCTGACTTTGACGACGAATGCGACGAGCAAGAGCTTTGGCACGCTTAAATGCAATCAGATTTTCTGTTGTCGGATACCTTCGAAAAATACTCCAACGTTTTTTTTGGTTTTTATGACTGTCGCGACAAGCTTCATTCCACCACGGTCTACGAAATGTTCTTAGACGTGGGGAAGTCTTCGGAATAGTAGCATTCGCGGACCTTATTATGCAGTTAATGACATTTTGTACTGCTTCCGTGATGTCGTAAGTACTGATCATGTTCTCGGTGATATCTGCCAATTGCTTGAAATTATCCCAGTCTGCCCGCTGGAATAGAAACCGCGGAGGACAGGGAGTCGCACCGCCGCTGTGGGCATGGGAGACAATAATAGGAAAATGATCACTATTATGTAGATCTTTGCTGACTGTAAAGGTCAAAGATGGCAAGAGTTCAGGAGAGCACATGGCTAGATCAAGGCTATGAAAGCTACGTGTGAGTTCATGAAAGTACGTCTTCTCATCATTATTGAGCAGACAGATACAGTTATTTGTTATAAACTGTTCGATCTGCTTCCCTCGAGAGTTTGTACTATCTGAACCCCACAAAGTGCTATGTCCATTGAAATCGCCACATAAAATAAAAGGCTTAGGAAGCTGGTCTACTAACTGGTCAAGATCTTGCTGACGTATTTATCTACCGCCTCACGATGTCATACAACAGACTGTGACCAAAATTCGTGTCTGAACTTGAACAGCCACAGCCTGTAGAGAAGTTTGTAAAGTGAGAGGTGTGCTCGGATATATATTAGAGGTGAAGATACACACCCCTCTCGAACTATGAGATTCAGTGTCTGCATCGTTCCGAGCACAATTATAACCGCGTAATTTAATTGGAATATTGGACTTCAAGAAGGTCTCTTGAAGACCAAAACAAACAGGATGAAACGTGTTCATAATGGTCTTAATGTCAAAATGTTTGGACCGAAGGCCGCGACAATTCCAGGAAATGAAGGTACCCATTAAGAATTTGAGATTGCAGGCAAGTTAATAGGCGCATGTGGTAGAGTTGCGGAAACCTCACAACTCATGTGCAAATCCTCATCCTCATCTGATGGATGGAGAGAAAGGCGATCTGGACTTTTGGGCATGCCACCAAATATGGACGACAAGTCCTTGTGGACTATACCCTGCGTCGCAAGTCCTAAAGCGACGGAATTTTTAGAAGCCGACTTTTTCAATTTTAAAGGCAGTTCCTGTTTCGAAATACCGCGTTTTGCTAACTTTAACGTCAGCGAGTTTTGCAATTTTTTCTTCGATTTCTTTTGTGGTTTCTTGGGTCTGTCAAGTGTACTATTGCTAGAATGTTCAGAATCAGAATTCCTAATATTTTCAGGTGGTTTTGAATCAGTGTGAAATTTTACACAATTATTACACGAACAGTTTGCGCAAAAGGTGTTCTGAACAACAGAAGCGTAACTTTTACCAAGAATAGGAGTTTGTGCTTGAACTCTACGCCTGGCTTCGGGATATGAAAGATCTTCTTTGATTTTTATTGTTATTACTTGTTTTTCAAGCTGCCAGCTAGGGCATGATCGAGAAAAGGAAGGGTGATCGCCTTTACAGTTCACACACTTTTCCTGTGTGGAACATTCCTGGCTATCATGACCTTTTTCTGCACAGCGGGCACATGTTAAAGACCCGCGGCAATTAACTTTAGAATGGCCAAATCGCTGGCACTGAAAGCATCTAAGTGGGTTCGGAATGTACGGCCTTACTGGGCGTCGTATATAACCTGCGTAAACAAATTCTGGTAGTTTGGGTGTCTGAAACGTTAAGATGTGATGTTTTGTTTCAAGGAGTTGCCCATTACGCCGTATAGTGATGCGGCGGACATCTATAACTCCTTGCGGTCTCATTTCTGATTTTATTATATCTATGGGGACATTTAAGAGTTCCTCGCAGGTAATGACACCTTTAGAGGTATTCAACGACTGGTGAGGACTTCCAGTTATTGGTATATTTCCCAGTGCTTTTAATTTTTGAATCTGCTGGGCTTGCTTACGAGAATTCACCTCAACAAGCAAGTCACCAGAGCGCATTTTACGAATGGATTTAACATCGCCAACTGTTGCCGTTATAGCCTTTTGCACAAGGAAGGGAGAGACAGTTTGAAAAGTTTCGTTATTTACAGAAACTCGCTTTACAATGTAAAATGGATCGAAATGATAAGATATGTTGGAAGATATTGGAATGTTTCTATGCCCACTGAAGGGACCACGTTTGGAGGAGCCCATACGATATAGTAAGTGATTCGGGTCCGACGGCACCGCCCACCACGGAGCCCAACATGGGAAGGCAATTACCGGCTCTGGTCATTCCCAGCCTCGGCATCCACCCTAGTGCTAATCGGTACCTATACGCTGGGAGTTACCCCCGGGGACAGTGACCACCCTTAACGCCAAGCCCAAGGAGTAACCCCTTCGCTTGATCCCTAGCAAACTAACCACTTAGGTGGTTAGCAACCAGCCGATTGATGCACCGGGGACCACAGTGCACCACCCGTCTTTCAAATGGGTCGCCACGCACGGCAAACACGTGGGGTTTTGGCTGTCCATGAGAAGCAAGAAGCAAACAGAGCGGCGACAGCTTCTCATGGAGAGCTCCCTCGCTTGCCGTCGAGGGAAGGAAAAACACAGCAGATAGCAGAAAGCGTAGAGGAGTGGAAACGTAAAGGGAGTAAAGATCCCTGGGAACCTCGGGATTGGGACACCCGCACCCACCTAAAGAAGGTGAGCCCCTGAGGGGCTGTCAATATGGGAAACAATAATAGGGAAGTGGTCACTATTATATAATTCATCACAAACTTGAAAGTTTATCAAAGGCAGAAGTTCAGGAGAACATATGGCTAGATCTAGACTATGAAAGCTACGTTTAGGTTCATGGAAATATGTTTTTTCCTCATTATTGAGCAGGCAGACAGTTATTGGAAATAAATTGTTCGATCTGCCGCCCACGAGAGTTTGTACAATCAGAACCCCACAACGTGCTATGTCCGTTGAAGTCACCAAATAAAATGAAAGGCGAAGGAAGCTGGTCCACTAGGTCATCAAGATCATGTTGACGAATAACATCATGAGGCGGTAAGTAAATTGAGCAGACTGTGACCAATGTTCGTACGTGAACTTGCACAGCCACAGCCTGCAGGGATGTATCTAATTTGAGAGATGTGCTCGGATATAAATTTGAAGTAAACATACAGACACCACCAGAAGTTCGAGATCCTGTGTCTGCATCTTTCCGAATACAGTTATAGCCTCGAATTTTGATAGGGATGTTGGGTGTCAAGAAAGTTTCTTGAACACCGAAGCAGATGGGATGAAAATTGTTTAAAATAGACTTGATGTCAGAAATTTTGGATCTAATGCCGCGACAATTCCAAGAGAGGAAAGTACCCATTAAGGAAGCCTTTTAATAAGAGAAGTTCTGGGAACAATGTTTGGAGGTTGCGCAGCATCGCAACTCATTTCAAATTCATCCTCCTCAGATGGGTGGAGTGAGATGATTTCAGGATTTTTCGGTGCGCCACCAAAAATGGTCGTTAAGTCTTTATGAGAAACACCTTTGTTCGCAAGTCCAAGAGCTACAGAACTGCGTAAAGATGTTTTTTTGAGTTTTGTAGAAAAATCCTTAGGGACCAGGCCTCGTTTGGAGGGCCTTAGCTTCAGAGCTTTATTTGATTTTGGTTTTGGTTTATTTACGACAGCTTTACTCTCTTCAGGAGTACTAGTCAAAGATACCTCAGTGTCAGAATCAGAAATCTTTTCCTGGGTTTTTGCTTTAATGACTGTTTTTGTGCAGTTTGGGCAACTACAGTTCTTACAAAAATTCTTTTGCACAACGGATGCATAGCTCACACCAGGTTTCGGTGTTGATGCCAAAATTTTCCGTCTGGCTTCAGGATAAGATATGTTCTCTTTAAATTTAAGACTTGTAATTTGCTTTTCTAGAGTCCAGCGTTCACATGACTTAGAGTATGAGGCATGACAACCACTGCAATTTACGCACTTTTCTTGCGCCTTGCACTGCTGGCTGTCGTGGCCTTTCTCAGCACAGCGTGCGCAAGTGAGTGTTCCACGACAGTTAATTTTGGAATGTCCAAAACGCTGACACTGAAAGCATCTTAAAGGATTAGGTATATATTGCCGAACTGGCAGTCTTGTATACCCCGCATATATGCATTCAGGTAATTTTGTAGCATGGAAAGTTAAAATAAAGTGTTTCTTTGGTAAAATTTGCTCATCCTGTCGAATGGTAATTTGGCGTACGTGCGTTACACCTTGGGGTTTGAGTTCGTGAGTTATTTCTTCGATAGGAACATTGAACAGTTCTCCGCATGTGATCACACCCTTAATATAATTCAATGAATTGTAAGGAGTGACTGTTACAGGGAACGTTGTCAAAGCTTTCATTTTAATGATTTGCTGGGCTTGCTTTTTCGTGCAAACTTCCACCAGCAAATCACCTGAACGCATCTTTCTGATAGAGGACACTTCGCCGACAGTTGCCGAGATAGCTCTCTGTACAAGAAATGGGGAGACAGAATTAAAGGTTTCCTTTTTTTCCGATATCCGCTTTATAATAAAAAATGAGTCGAATTGATGTAGATTGGAAATGCATTTGTAGTTAGTTTTATGCCCACTGAAGGGAGATTTCCGCGAGGAGCCCATACGATATTAAAGAAAATTCAGGCCCGACGGCACCGCCCACCACGGAGCCCAACAAGGGAAGGCAGCCACCGGCTCTGGCCATTCCCAGCCTCGGCGCTTACCTTGGTGCTAGCTGGAACCTATACGCTCGGAGTTACCCCCGGGGACAGTGACCACCCTTAACGCCAAGCCCAAGGAGTAACCTCTTCGCTTGATCCCTAGCAGACTAGCCACTCAGGTGACTAACTACCAGCCGATTGATGCACAGGAGACCACAGTGCACCACCCGTCTTTCAAATGGGTCGCCACGCACGGCCAACACGTGGGACATCGGTTGTCCATGAGAAGCAAGAAGCAAACAGAGCGGCGACAGCTTCTCATGGAGAGCTCCCTCGCTTGCCGTCGAGGGATAGAAGAAAAAAGGAGACAGCAGAAGGCGCAGTGGAGAGTAAACATAAAGGGAGTAAAGATCCCTGGGAACCTCGGGATTGGGACACCCGCACTCACCTAAAAAAGGTGAGCCCCTGAGGGGGAAAATATGTCAGTTATGGGCAAGTATGTTAAATTTGGATTAATACAATCCTACATTAAATTAAAATCATGAAAATAAATTTGTGCTGCTCAAAAGAATTACGTATAAAAATAAATTTATTGCAAATGCCCACTTCGAAAAAAAAATATTACGGTTTCCTGAGGAAGAGGAGGATGAAATATTAAAATGAATTTAATACTGTTCAAAACATTCCTATCCGCGTCCAGAAAAAAAAACTGTACAGTAATAACTGCCTTAATTTATAACTGAGGAGGGGTCAACATAATCTTTAAATGATTTGCTTTATGCATTTACAAAGAACAAACATTTCTCCATATTGGATTGGATTGTGTAGTTTAGTGGCGCAAAAGCCAAACTTGGCCATACTGCGCCAGACATACGGTTAAAATATAAAGACCGGGTTTTTATGCAAAATTATGTAAAAGTAGAAACTGATAGATAAAATTATATGGCAATGTCTCATAACATAGTGAACAAGATATAAAAAAAGGCAACATAATAAAATGTTAAATATGATAAAAGCCAATTTCTTTTAAAAATTTAAAAAGATTTTTGTGGGGATATTCGCCCACAAGCGTTTGCAAGTTCACTGTTGTAGTATTAAAAAATCTTAAACGATGATGATTAAAATGAGGACACTCAACTAAAAGGTGAAGAACCGTTAAAAGCGTTTTGCATCTCGTGCAGAATGGGGCTCGATCGCCGAATAAAAGATGTTTATGAGTAAGACGTGTGTGGCCAATGCGGAGTCTAGATAATTTAACATCTAGCTCTCGCACTGGTAAACAAGGCCAGGATGAAATAATAGGTTTTATATTGCGAAGTTTGTTATTTATTTGAACATTCCATGACTCCTGCCAGAGTGAGTAAAAATGACGTTGAATTGCCTTTTTTCGTTGAATTGCCATCACTGAATGGGATATCTCTCTGAAGAGGTAAAGACGCAGTCTTTGCAGCATTATCCGCGAGTTCATTGCCAATGATTCCGACATGACTCGGGATCCAACAAAAAAGTATCTCAAAACCCCTCATTTGGAGAATCCTTAGAAGACTCAGGATTTCCAAGGCAACCGGATGAATCTGATTTTGAGTATTAGAAAGTACTTTCAATGAGCTCATACTGTCAGTATAGATACAAAATTTTCGCTCAGAAGAGAGTGAAATCCTCTGAAGAGCATAAAAAATTGCTTTGTTGTTGTTGTTGTTGTATGGTTTATTGGCGCAAGAGCCACTTTTGGCTATACTGCGCCAAGCTTACGGTAAAATCAAAACATACATTTAAACCAACACGATTTTAAAAGTTAGTGTAAGTAATTAAAACTATATAAAAATGACGATACAAATATTATAAAATCATTTTAACGAAAGACAATGATTAACGTAAATGCAAAATAATCATGCAATGAAGACGCATTTTACAATAATGAAAAAACAGACGAAAAAGATGTTAAATACAGTTGATGAAGCGAATAGCTCTTAAAAATTTAAAAATATTTGGGTGGTATTTCTCACCCACTAGGTCTTGCATGTTAAGAGAAGACGTGTTGAAAAAAATATGACGATAAGCATTAAAATCAGGACATTCAATTAAAATATGTTTTACACTAAAAGCAATATGACAAGTGGGGCAAATTGGCACCCTTTCACCCAAGATGAGATGACGATGAGTAAAACGGGTGTGCCCTATACGGAGGCGAGTCAATTTCACATCAACCTCTCGTATAGGGTGAACAGGCCATAAACCAATTGTAGGCTTGACGGAATGAAGCTTATTCTCGGTTTCCAAATCCCATATTAATTGCCATGTTGAATAAATATGTTTTATGAAAAATTTCTTAATGTCGCAATAGGGAAGTTTATGGGACAAAAAAGAGTCTGCAGATTTTGCCGCTGAATCGGCTTCTTCATTCCCAGAAATGCCTATGTGACTCGGGATCCAACTAAAAAGGATATGAAAACCTTCATTTTGTAGTAGACGCCAAGTAAACAGGATTCTAATCGCAATCGGATGCATCCGATTGCTGTAGTGCGAAAGTGTCTCTAAGGCACTCATACTATCGGTATAAATAATAAAGTTACGTTCAGGGAAAGATGAAATTTTCTGAAGCGCACAGAAAATTGCCATCAACTCAGCAGTGAATACTGAACAGCAATTATGTAAACGATATCTCAATGTATCAGACGGAAGAATTATACCACACCCGACATGTCCATCTGATTTTGAGCCATCCGTAAAAATTGGTACAAATCGAGTATATTGATAGCGATGATGCAAAAACAGGTGCTTAAAGACAGCTGAATCATTTGAAGATTTATCAAAGCCTGCAAAGGGATTCATGTAAGAAGATTTTGGGATGTCCCAGGGGGGGAAACACAATAAATCTACGGTCTTAATGATAGCATTTGAAAGGCCTGAGTCATGCAAAAGTGCTTTCGTTCTCTCATTAAATGGAAGAATGTGAGAAGGACGGGCCTCATATAGTCTACGAAGATTAACTGGTAACTTTATATTAGAGACGGGATGGTTAGGAAAAGATTTTGAGCGGAAATAATAACAGGCAGACAATTTTTTGCGTCTTAAATGAAGAGGGAGCTGGTTGCAAATAGAGTAGAGGCTCTCTACGGGAGAGGTACGAAACGCTCCGGAACAAATCCTTAAGGCAGAATGGTGAATGGTATCCAATCGTCGCAGGAAAGAAGCACGAGCGGAACCATATACAATGCACCCATAATCCATGCGAGAGAGGATGACTGCTTCGTAAATATGGAGCAGAGATGTCCGATCGGCACCCCAAGATGTTTTAGAGAGTACCTTTAAAATGTTTAGTGCTGTCTCACATTTCTTCCGCAGGTTTAAAATATGAGGAAGAAAGGAGAGTTTTCTATCGAAAATTACTCCTAGAAATCGTACCTCATCTACAACAACGATAGGCGCATTTCGTATTTTAATTACAGGATCTAGATGGATATTTCGTTTTCGGCAGAAATGAACGCATCGGCTCTTCTCTGAAGAGATAGTATGCCCGTTATTATCGCACCAAGCTACTACTTTGTTAACGGCATTTTGCAACTGTCGCTCTATTAAATTCATATTGCTGCCCTGGCATGAAATCTGCAGGTCATCAACATAAAGTGATGCCTGTATAGATGAAGGTAAAACAGATAAAACTTGACTAATGTGAATAATAAAAAGTGTAACACTGAGGACACTTCCTTGCGGAACTCCCTCAGCTTGAATAAAAGGACCAGAATAAAAGTTGCCTACACGAACTCTAAAAGTCCGATATGATAAAAAATTCTGTAAAAAGATGGGCAAGTTTCCTCTAAAACCAAATTTAAAAAGTGTAGAAAGTACTCCATAGCGCCATGTCCGGTCATACGCCTTCTCAATGTCAAAAAATATGGAGACTAGGTAGTTCCTTCTAACAAATGTGTTGCGAATTTCGGTTTCCAGTAATACGAGGTTATCATAAGTAGATCTACCTCTTCGGAAACCACTTTGCAACGGGGGAATACATCCTTTTTTCTCCAATTCGTGAATAAGACGTGCATTGACCATTCTTTCAAAGGTTTTGCAGAGGCAATTCGTCAAAGCAATTGGCCGGTAGTTCAGAGGGTTAGATGCGTCCTTGCCAGGTTTTAATATTGGGATCACAATAGCTTCGCGCCATTGTGAAGGGTACTTCTGTTCAATCCAAATTCTGTTAAATAATAATAACAGATTCGAAAGGGAAGTTGCGTTCAAATGGCGGAGCATATTATACGTAATCCCATCTGGTCCAGGGCTTGTATCATGGGCTTTAGATAAAGCCGTTTCCAGTTCAGACATCCTGAATTCACAGTTATATGGACTGGTATTTTGGGCTTTAAAGCGCAAAGGCAACCGTTCCGCGCGATTCTTAGTTGCCAGGAAATTAGGACTGTAAGAATCTATTGCGGAAACTTGTGCGAATGCTTCTCCTAGAATATTAGCTATGTCTAATGGGGCTGAATGTATCTCACTTCCTGTTTTTAATACAGGAAGGGACGATTCACTATAAATTCCATTAGCGGCCTTTACTTTCCTCCATAAATGTTTACTAGATGTAGAGGATGCAATGGATGATACAAATTTTATCCATGATTCCCTCTGGGTACGACGGCGAATGCGACGAGCTAGCGCTTTGGCTCTTTTAAATGCGATAAAGTTCTCAGTTGTTGGGTACCTTCGAAAGATGTTCCATAATTTTTTCTGCTGTTTGTGACTGTCACGGCAAGCTTCATTCCACCATGGTCTGCAAAATTTTTTGGGGCATGGGGAGCTTTTTGGGATGGTGATATTTGCGGCATGTATTAGTGCATTAACTACAATTTGTATTGCTTCCGATATGTCTGATGTACTGACCATATCCCGAGTGATATGTGCCAATTGCATGAATGCATCCCAGTCTGCTCGCTGGAAAATGTAACGAGGAGGGCATGCGGTTGCATTTCCTCTGTCAGCATACGAGACGATAACTGGGAAATGGTCACTATTATACAAATCTTTCTCAACAGAAAATGTCATCAATGGCAAGAGTGTAGGAGTGCATATGGCTAGATCAAGATTATGGAAGGTACGTGTGGGTTCATGGAAGTAAGTCTTCTCTTCACTATTGAGCAAGCAGAGACAGTTATCAGCAATAAACTGCTCAATCTGCCGCCCACGAGAATTTGTACTTACCGAACCCCACAACGTACTATGGCCGTTGAAATCTCCAAGAAGGATAAAGGGTGAAGAAAGCTGGTCCACTAAATTATCAAGTTCTTGTTGAGGTATGATATCATTAGGCGGTAAATAGATACAGCAGACTGTGACCAAAGTTCGTACATGAACTTGTACAGCCACAGCCTGAAGAGAAGTATGCAAATTGAGAGGTGTACTCGGATACAGATTGGATGTGAAGATACAGACACCGCCAGAACTGTGAGAAGCTGTGCCTGCATCTTTCCGAACACAGTTATATCCACGTAATTTAATGGCAATATCGGGTGCCAAGAAAGTTTCTTGGACACCAATACAAATGGGATGAAACTGGTTGATGATGGTCTTTATATCAAAAAGTTTGGAACGAATGCCGCGACAATTCCAGGAGACGAAGGTACCCATTATCAAAGAGGTTTTGATGAAGAAAGAGGACGTGCATTTGTTGGAGTTGCTAGATCTTCGCAACTCATATCAAGTGAATCTTCATCCTCAGATGGATGGAGCTTAAAATCTGGGTTGGTTAGCGTGTCACCAAAAATGGTGGTAAAATCCTTATGGACTATATTCTGATTCGCTAATCCCAAAGCGACTGAATTCCGTAGATTAGATTTTTTGAATTTTACCGAAAGATCTTTTTGCGAAAGTCCACGTTTCGCGAGTTTCAGCGTCAGTGAGGTCTGAGATTTATTTTTACGGGCTTTTCTATGTGTATCGGGATCTTGTTTAGAAGAATCTGGAACATTTTTTGTTGAACTATCAGAATCTGATTCAGATGTTTTTTCTGGAGGCTGTGTTGTCGAATTTTGTTTCTTGCAGTTGGCACAAGAGCAGTTTGAGCAAAATGATTTTTTTACAACGGAAGAATAGCTTATTCCAGGAGTAGGAGTCTGTATTTCAATCTTACGCCTTGCTTCTGGATATGTTAAATCTTCTTTTATTTTTATGGTAATGATTTCTTTCTCCAGTTTCCATCGCGAGCAAGTTCGAGAGTAAGAGGGATGGTCACCACCACAGTTAACGCACTTTTCTTGTGCGGTGCACTGTTGACTATCATGCCCTTTTTCGGCACAACGGGCGCAAGTGACTGTCCCGCGGCAATTAACCTTCGAATGGCCAAAACGCTGGCACTGGAAACACCTTAATGGATTAGGAATGTATTGGCGAACTGGTAATTTTATGTAACCTGCATATATGGATTCGGGTAATTGGGGACTGTGAAAGGTGAGTACATAATGTTTTGTCGGTAATATCTGGCCATCTCGTCGAATTGTAATTTGGCGGACATTGGTCACACCTTGTTTTTTCAATTCTGAACTTATTTCCTCTAGAGGAACGTTATATAATTCTCCGCAAGTTATTACACCTTTGGAGAAATTTAGCGAAGTGTGAGGACTCACAGAAACAGGTATGGTGGCTAGAGCTTTCAGTTTGATGATATTCTGAGCTTGCTTTTTGGTATCGACTTCCACTAGTAAGTCACCTGAACGCATTTTTCTTATTGAAATTACCTCACCGACGGTAGCTGCAATAGCTTTTTGAACAAGGAATGGTGAAACGGAGTTGAAAGATTCTTTATTTTCTGAAACACGCTTAATCACAAAAAATTTATCAAAGTATTGAGTAGTATTAGGAAATTTGATTACTTTTCGCCCACTGAAGGGACCACGTTTGGAGGAGCCCATACGATATAATAAGTGATTCGGGTCCGACGGCACCGCCCACCACGGAGCCCAACAAGGGAAGGCAATTACCGGCTCTGGTCAATTCCAGCCTCGGCATCCACCCTAGTGCTAATCGGTACCTATACGCTCGGAGTTACCCCCGGGGACAGTGACCACCCTTAACGCCAAGCCCAAGGAGTAACCCCTTCGCTTGATCCCTAGCAAACTAACCACTTAGGTGGTTAGCGACCAGCCGATTAATGTACAGGGGACCACAGTACACCACCCGTCTTTCAAATGGGTTGCCACGCACGGCCAACACGTGGGGTTTTGGCTGTCCATGAGAAGCAAGAAGCAAACAGAGCGGCGACAGCTTCTCATGGAGAGCTCCCTCGCTTTCCGTCGAGGGAAGGAAAAAATTAAGCAGATAGCAGAAGGCGTAGGGGAGTAGAAACATAAAGGGAGTATAGATCCCTGGGTACCTCGGGATTGGGACACCCGTACTCACCTAAAGAAGGTGAGCCCCTGAGGGGTCTAATAATTCAGCAGATAGAACAGAAAGCAATGCATCTAGACGATAATTGAATGTATCGGTATCAAAAACAATACCGCAACCAACATGATCGTCTGACTTTGAATCATCAGTAAAAACCTTTAGGTAATCTAAATACTGACAGCGATGAGAATTAAACAGATTCTGGTAGACAATAGGGGCAGTATTCTGTTTCTCAAAATTAGAGAAGGGATTTAAAAAGGAAAACTGAGAAATATTCCAAGGGGGGGAGGAAAAGAGATCAGAGGTCTGTATCACCTTATCATGGAGTTTGGAATCGTGAAGGAGAGATTTAGCTCTCTCGCAAAATGGGAGAATGTGGGAAGGTCGAGCATTAGGAAGTCTCCGAAGACTCACCGGAAATGTCATAGAGGACAAGGGGTGCTTCGGAATAGACAAAGCTCGAAGGTAGTACTGGGCAGACAGTTTTTTACGTCGTAAGCCGAGTGGTAACTGATGACAGAGGACATAAAGACTATGCACTGGCGAGGTTCGAAATGCACCAGAACAAATTCTCAGAGCAGAATGGTGTACAGTATCAAGTCTACGCAAGACCGTAGAACGCGCAGAGCCATACACCATACACCCGTAATCCATACGAGATAAAGTCATTGCTTCGTATATTCGGAGCAAGGAAGTGCGATCTGCTCCCCAAGTGGTTCTAGAAAGTACCTTAAGAATGTTTAATGATCTGTCACACTTCTTCCGCAGATGTAAGACATGCGGAAGGAAAGTGAGCTTACGGTCAAATATTATTCCCAGAAATTTTATTTCATTGACCACAGGTATTCCATTATTCATAATATGGATTGAAGGATCCAAATGAATAGCTCGTTTTCTGCAAAAGTGAATGCATTGACTTTTCTCAGGAGAAATAGCATGTCCGTTTTCATCACACCATCCCACCAGTTTGTTAACTGCAACCTGCAGCTGGCGCTCTATTAACCCTCCAAGCGGCAACCCCGGAAAAAGACGGAATCTTTTCTCCCTTCAAAACGGCGGACCCGTCTATAGACGGAAACAAAAACTCCCTTAAAACTGTCACTGCCCGTATTTGTACGGGTTCCAGTTTTTCCCTACCCCCAATCTCAAGCTGTGAGATAATGAGAAGGGAATGTGAGATAAGGAAAAGTGAATCGTTATCAGTGGACGATATGATTGTTCTCTTCCTGCTCGCGCCCTTTTAAGCATTTTAAAATCTCGCTTACGTTCTGAGGCGTTGCTTTTGAGATTTTGATAATAATTACGTATCCAAATTGAAATTTAAATAACGAGAATAAAATTGAAAGTATGAAAATATATACCTGGAATGAATACATACATAAACGTATTATTATTAATAATTTGAAACATAAGATTTTAAAGCTTTCTAGCATAAGAAAATAGTTAATGTAAAAAATAAATAAAAAATATATAATTAAAATTTGACAAGTTTCTTTTTTATAGCGTGCTTTCATTTAAGGATTTTAGAATTGACATTGCTTATGCAACTTATTTTTGGAAATAAGACACTAAACTTATTTACAGAATTTACTTAACGAACGAAACTTTTTAACTTTTAATGAATTATTTTTTTTAGTGTTCATTAATAAGTATATTTCAAAACGGGGAGATATATAGAACCAATATATTAAAGTGCGATTTTTCGGAAAGATTAGTATTCGTTACATAAAATCCTTATTTTTATAACGTAATAAACTATATATGAAAATTGAATATTTGTTTCATTCTTTAAACCTTATAGAATTTAACACTCTTTGACGAATTCGAACAAAAATGTAAGCATTGTAGAGATATAACTTTCATTGTTTTTATATTTTTCCTCTGGTTTTTAATAATATTTTCAAAGTTAATATAAGCGCAGTTTTTAAAGGTTCTATTTTTTGTATCGAAATATTAATCTTATTTCACTGTACATTCTTATATATACATCGCATGATTCTGTTTATATGAAAATAATTTATATTGACATTTTTACTCTTAATGCTGAGTAGTTTAATCCACGAATTTTAATCCACTTGAAAGTGAGTGAATGTGTGAGTTAAATGTGAGAATAAATAATTTTAAAATTGTTGCCATTATTTTAACTCCTTGATCTAATTTTATCTCATATGTTAGCATTTAAAAATTTTTTAATGCGTACAACTGGCATTTAGACTATTTTCTTCTCCTGTTTGGTCAATTCGAGTTCACTGGATGTGATTTTTAACAAACAAGACGGGATGTGATCTTTGTTTTATTTTATTTTTGATCACGAGAGTAAAAAAAATTCGGAAACTCCCACTTCCATGTAATTTGAAATTCTTTATTCTTAATAACCTTTAGCCTCACATTTTCATTTTTTAAAAACAGAACTAGTTTGAACAAGGGTGTCAGACATGAAGGTCGCTTGCGAATATTTCTATTAAAGTAGCGAATATCTCTAATTATAATGAATATGAATGTTCGTATTGGCGATCTCCAGATCAAACTGTTTGACTTAGAGCGAACGCACTTCGCCATTAAATAATTAGAAAACTGTTAACGTTCACCTCGAGAGGAAATTTTCAAAGTTTTAATTAAAACTTCTGTTCATTAAAAATTATTTAAAATTTTACCATTTATCAGCGATAAAATACGAAATTATTCTAATATAATTTATACAATGTGTCATTTATACATTTGAATGTATCACCAAGAAAAATCATTCTTTGAGGTAAAATTAAGATCTTGAACTTTTAGTGTCTTATTTATTGAGATGCTAATTATGGAGCATTCTCTTCAGCCACATGGTTTATTTGTATTTCAGTAAAGAAATTTTTACCCCTTTGCGTTTAACTTAGATCTTTTTAACCTTTTAACTAAATCATCATCAATGGGTAAAAAGCCGGAATGAAATATAAGGATAACAATGAAAACGTTTAGTTTCAATTCAAAAATAAAATATATTTTTGAAATATGCTAAAATATTTTTAATTTAATTAAAAGTGGGGGGAAAAATTTGAATTCACAATTAATGTGCAAATTATTTTTCTACTGTGATATTTTCGAATGAATTTTAAAATTTTAATAATTTTTATTAACCCTTTAAAGGGCCTTTTTTTCCTAGTCATGTTGGAGTAAAATGTTTTTAAAATTAAGATTGGCCTAGGAAAAGTAATTCATTCAACTTATTAGATCAGTTTAATCTGATTTATTAATTAATTTTTCCAATTAATAACTAAGAAATAAATCAAGACACTTCATTTTATTTGAGATAAACAATTGAAACCTCTAACCTACAATTGAAACCTTACTGAAAAATTCGTAAGAATTTATGCCAACTTACATAACTTTATTCAAAAATTGTTGAATTTGGTGATGAGCATACTTCCCTTTGTCCCTTGAAAGGGTTAATTAAAATTTTAAAGAAATGATTCCCACTGTCCAATGTATGTAGATGCAGATTTTGGTAATTCTATTTCAAATTGTCTGGTCTGAAAAGTACCAATACAACCAGACAAGTAATGACACACACACTTGTCCATCTTTATTATTAACTTAGACGAATGTTTGTGCGTGGCGTCTATTAGATCTTCTATATATATCTTAGTAGAATATGCATCTTAGAAAATAAAAATGTGTAAAATGTTTTTTTGTTTTTTTTTTCTGAAAATTTTTAAAAATTATGAATTAAAAATAAAATGAGATTTTGAAGTGTATTCCATCATAACTTTCAAAATTATTACAGAATAAGAAGGAATTTTTGGAAATTTTTATTGAATAAGAGATATGAGAAATCATCTGAGTCATTTCAAAAATTAAAAAGAAATATTCAGTATATACATAAAACTTTACTGCTGAATGATTCTATTCCCTGTATTTAGAAATTTAATAAGCCTGATTGGTTTCAACAAAACAGGTTTTGCATTAATTGAAGTTTATTCACTCCCGTTTTAAATTAAGGAATTACTGTCAAGGAGCTGACAGAAAATTAAAAAAAAATCTGCAATACAGAATGGTACAATGAGTCTGCAATAGTATGAATTATATGACTATCAAAATTTGAAATTTCAAGATGTTTTGCTGAAGAAAACATTTAATTAAAAATTTTATATTGGCTAGTAACATCGACGTAACACATGTGCTGATCACCAGAAGCAATAAATAATGTAAAAGTAATAAGTAAAAAAGATCAATGCAACTGTATTTGCAAAGCCTTTAAATTCAGATTTTTCTTTTTAATGATTCGTTTACCCCACGGTTTGTCGTTATCCGAATGCAAAATAGTAAGAGCTTTGATTCTAACCCGAAAAACTTAAAACTGAGATTTTTCAAAAATTGTAATTTATTTTAAAACAGTACTTAATATTCTGTAGGAACTTGATTTGCAGGTATTCAAAAAATTCCAGTTGCAAATGGTTAATTATGAGTCTAAATAATCTGTATTATTTGAGTCATTTTTCTAGGCCAAATTTGTATCATGAATATTACAAAGAAATATTTTGACAATTATTTTTATTTGTTACAGTCATAAGACACATCGACGAGTTATTTCAGCATTATTGAATAACTGGCCAATTAAATATTGTACAGTATATTTAATTATAAAATTTTAATCATGCAGATAAATACTGAAAATCGATATATTTGAAAGTGAAACATTGCATGAAATTCCCTAATTACACAATTATTTTTTTTTTTTTGAATACTGAAGAAACAAAGTTATAACGTAGTGTTACTTATCACAATTAATGTTTTAAACACGCATTTTAAAATATTAAAATAAATTGGCAATGCACTGAAAGGGTTTTTTTAAAAAATTAAATCACTTGCAGGTAATGTCGAGAAATAATTTCACAGTACTACGGAATAAAATAATTTGCGAAACATATTGCAATGAAAAAAATATTAGACGAGGACTTTCATTTTATAAAAACCAGACTAGTATCAAAATAAACATGATAATAACTTATTCCTAACATAAATTTTATGTATTGTTTTATAAAATAATCGAAAAACCTCTAAAAAAACCAATTACATTTTCGCATTTTCAATCGATGTTATTGTCAATCTCTTCCTAAGCACTGAAAGAAAAATGTTCTTAGAAATCGAAAGACTACGATAAGAAACACCTGCTACTCACAGCATGAAATTTGCTAATCACTTCCCACCTGCAGCGCTGAACTGACCGCAAAAGGGGAAAGCAATCCTTTTGACCAAACCGCGACATTTTTAAGGTTGAACCTGTTATTCCGGTGTGCCGCTTTCGGTAAGGATAGCAATCTGAAAGCCGCCGCCAGGAGGGTTAAGCGCATGTTGCTTCCTTGGCAGGAGATCTGAAGATCGTCAACATAAAGAGTAGCCTGAATGGATGAGGGTAAAACATTAAGAATTTGACTGAAATGACAGATAAAAAGTGTAACACTGAGGATGCTTCCCTGTGGAACACCCTCAGTTTGAATAAAAGGATCGGAATATGATTTACCGACCCGAACACGAAATGTACGCAATGATAAAAAGTTTTTTAAAAACATGGGCAAATTTCCCTTGAATCCAAACTTTGCAAGCATAGAGAGAATACCGAACCGCCAGGTCCGGTCATAGGCCTTTTCTATGTCGAAGAAGATAGAGACTAGATGATTCCGACGGACAAATGCATTGCGGATTTGAGTTTCGAGTAAAACAATATTGTCAAAAGTCGAGCGTCCTCGGCGAAAACCACTCTGCAGCAGCGGGGTGCATTCTTTCCTCTCCAGTTCAAATATAAGACGTGTGTTAACCATGCGCTCAAGTGTCTTGCATAGACAACTTGTGAGAGCAATTGGCCTGTAGTGCAGAGGGTTCGAGGGATCTTTGCCGGGTTTCAGGATTGGAATCACAATAGCTTCATGCCATTGTGATGGAAACTTCTGTTCAATCCAAATCCGATTAAATAAAATTAACAGATTGGAAAGAGAAGTAGCAGACAAATGGCGAAGCATGTTATATGTGATTCCATCTGGACCAGGGCTGGTATCATGAGTCTTCGACAAAGCCGTTAGTAGTTCGTGCATTTTAAATTCTGAATTATATGGAAAGCATTTTCGAGTAGAAAAACCCAATGGTTTTTGTTGTGCACGATTTTTAATTTCTACAAAAGAAGGCTTATATGATTCGACAGCAGAAACCTTTGCAAATGCATATCCGAGAGCATTGGCAACATCTAATGGGGAAGATACACTTCCATTTTCCGTCTCAAGAACAGGAATAGAAAATTCTTTATGAATTCCATTTGCCGCCTTAACCTTCTTCCAGAGTAGTTTCGAAGAAGTAAAGGCTGTGATGGAAGAGATGAAATTAATCCAAGATTCTCTCTGGGTTTTTCTACGGATACGACGAGCATTAGCTCTAGCACGTTTAAAAGCAATTAAATTATCTGTTGTGGGATACCTTCTGAAGATATTCCACCGCTTTTTTTGTTCGCGGTGACTGTCGCGGCAAGCTTCATTCCACCACGGTCTCGGGAATTTCCTCGGACGTGGGGAGCTTTTGGGAATGGTATTGTTCGCAGCATCAATTAAGCAGTCAACTACATTTTGTACTGCCTCTGTGATATCAGTCTTTTTGACCATATTCTCCAAAATTATTGCCTGTTGCGAGAAAGCAGTCCAGTCTGCCCGATGGAATAGGAAACGCGGAGGACAAGAAGTCACGCCGCCTCTATCAACATAGGAGACCATTAAGGGGAAGTGATCACTACCAAAGAGATCATTCCCAACTGTAAAACTGAGCAACGGAAAGAGATCAGGAGAGCAAATAGCCAGATCCAGACTGTGAAATGTACGTGTGGGTTCATGGAAATAGGTTTTCTCGTCATGATTGAGCAGACAGAGAGAGTTATCAGAGATAAATTGTTCAATCTGCCGCCCACGAGAATTTGTACTTTCCGAACCCCACAAAATACTATGAGCATTAAAATCGCCAAGAAGCAAGAACGGCTTGGGTAGTTGGTCCACTAAACTATTAAGTTCGTGTTGGTTAATGACAGCATGTGGTGGCAAATATATACTACAAACTGTGACAAGGGTCCGTATATGTACTTGAATAGCCACAGCTTGTAAGGAAGTTTGTAAATTTAAATGAGAGCTCGGGTAGAGGTTAGAAGTTAAGATGCAAACACCACCAGAAGGATTATTTCCAGTGTTAGCATCTTTCCGAGCACAGTTATAACCACGGATTTTCACAGCAATGTCATATTTCAGGAATGTTTCCTGAAAAGCAAAACAAGCAGGATGGAGCTGATTAAGAATATGCTTTATGTCAACAACTTTGGGCCGAAGACCACGACAGTTCCAAGAAATGAAAGTTCCCATCAAGTAACTGAAGAATTGAATTTAATATGGCAAGTGTTATCAAGAGTTGGCGAAACATCGCAACTCATTTGCAATTCATCTTCCTCGTCAGACGGATGGAGGGAAATGGAATCGGGACTTTTAGGTGAGCCAAAGATGGACGTTAAGTCCTTATGGACATTACCTTTCGTCGCAAGTCCCAAAGCGACAGAACTTTGTGTTGCAGATTTTTTTAACTTCGTTCTTAGTTCTTTTGGTGAGAGTCCCCGTTTTGACAGCTTTAGCTTTAGTGCCCTTTGAGAATTGGAGTTTGATTTCGATTTCGATCGGACTGGTTTGCTAGTTTCTGGTGCACTGGATGGTGAATTTTCAATCTCAGAATCGGAAGAGTTTTTGACAGTTGTAGTTTGGGAGTTATATTTCACACAGTTTGTGCATTTACAGTTTGCACAAAAGGGTGTTTTTACAACGGAAGCATAACTCACACCAGGTTTGGGTGTTTGAGCCACTACTTTTTGTCTTGCTTCAGAATAAGAAATGGATTCTTTAAATTTTATTGCAGTTATTTGCTTTTCAAGTTTCCAGCGTTCGCAGACTCGAGAAAACGATGCATGACAACCTCCACAGTTCACGCACTTTTCGGTGGCGTTACAATGTTCGCTATCATGGTCTTTTCCCGCACAGCGGGCGCATGTTAGCGTCCCGTGGCAATTTACCTTCGAGTGGCCGAAACGCTGGCATTTAAAGCATCTCAAAGGATTTGGGATGTACTGCCGAACAGGTAGTTTAATATATCCAGCATATATGAATTCTGGAATTGTTGGTCTATGGAATGTAAGGATGTAATGCTTTGTGGGAAGGAGTTGTTCATCCCGCCTAATAGTAATTTGGCGTACATGGGTTACTCCTTGGGGTTTCAGTTCCGCAGTGATCTCCTCAAGGGGAACATTGAACAGTTCGCCACATGTGATTACACCTTTGGAGAAATTTAAAGATCTATGAGAGATAGAGGTTACAGGGATTGTAGCTAAAGCTTTAATTTTCAATATTTGCTGTGCTTGCTTTTTACTGGAGACTTCTATCATCAAGTCACCGGAACGCATTTTACGTATGGCAGAGACATCACCAATTGTTGCAGTGATTGCCTTCTGCACTAGAAAAGGCGATACAGAATTAAAAGTTTCGTTTTTTTCAGTGATTCGTTTTACTATAAAATAGCGGTCAAATTGTGGAAGGTTAGTAAGGATATTAGGTAGTTTGCGATGCCCACTGAAGGGAGATTTCTTAGGAGGAGCCATACGATATTACGGAAGATTCGGGCCCGACGGCACCGCCCACCACGGAGCCCAACAAGGGAGTGGAGTGGAATTTGGCGTTTATTGGCGCAAGAGCCATATCTGACTATACTGCGCCAGACACATGGTAAAAAGGTAGTCTTTGTCTTTATTTAAATAATTGTAAAAACTGGAACACTGATAAAATTTCAAAGCAGTACGTCTTAAAATTTTAAACAAGATAAGAACAAAGTTAAATGTTAAATAGTATGGTAAAATCCAGTTGCTTTTAAAAATTTAAAAAGGTTTTTGTGTGGATGTTCCCCCACAAGCATTTGCATATCCACAGATGAAGCATTAAAAAATCTCAAACGATGATGATTAAAATTAGGACATTCAATTAAAAGATGAAAAACCGTTAAAAACACTTGGCATTTCGAGCAGAAAGGAGCCCGTTCGCCGAATAAAAGATGTTTGTGGCTAAAACGTGTGTGGCCAATGCGGAGTCTAGCCAATTTGACATCTAACTCTCGCACTGGTAAACAAGGCCAGGAAGAAATAATTGGTTTTACAGAATGGAGTTTATTATTCGTCTGATTATTCCATGACTCTTGCCATAATGAGTATACACGACGCGTAAAGGCATTTTTTGCATCGTTGTACGGAATATCTTGCTGCACAACCAAAGACGCATTTTTTGCTGCACTATCCGCCATCTCATTACCTATTATTCCAACATGGCTAGAAATCCAGCAAAAAAGTATTTGAAAATCCCTGTCTTGTAGAGTCCTTAAGAGTCTCAGGATTTCCAAGGCAACTGGATGAACCTGATTTTGGAGATTAGAAAGTATTTTCAATGAACTCATGCTGTCAGTATAAATGCAGAATTTACGCTCAGGAGAGAGTGAAATCCTCTGAAGAGCATAAAAAACTGCTAATAATTCAGCAGATAGAACTGAAAGAGAAGTATCAAGACGGTAACTGAATGTGTCGGCATCAAAAACAATACCGCAACCAACATGATCATTTGACTTCGAACCATCCGTAAAAATTTTTAAGTATTTTGCATACTGACAGCAATGAGCATTGAATAAATGCTGATAGACAATAGGAGCAGTACCCTGCTTCCCAAACCCAGAGAAGGGATTTAAAAACGGAATTTGGAGAATATCCCAAGGGGGAAAGGAAAAGAGATCAGTAGTTTGGATTACCCTACCATGGAGTTCAGAATCATGAAGGATAGATTTAGCTCTCTCGCAGAAGGGAAGGATGCGAGACGGTCGAGCATTATGAAGTCTCCGAAGACTATCCGGAAAAGTCATAGAAGACAAGGGGTGCTTCGGAAAAGACAAAACTCGAAAGTAGTACTGTACGGATAATTTTTCGCGTCGTAAACTAAGTGGTAATTGGTGACAGAGAACATGCAAACTATTCACTGGTGAGGTGTGAAATGCTCCTGAACAAATTCTCAAAGCAGAATGGTGTATAGTGTCAAGTCTGCGTAAGATGGTAGAACGCGCAGTGCCATACACCATACATCCGTAATCAATACGAGATAAAACAACTGCTTTATAAATTCGGAGCATGGAAGTACAATCTGCTCCCCAGGTGGTTCTAGAAAGTACCTTGAGTATATTTAATGACCTGTAACACTTCTTCCGCAGATATAAAACGTGCGGAAGGAAAGTGAGCTTATGGTCGAATATTATACCCAGAAATTTAGTTTGATTAACCACAGGGATGGTAGCGTTTCGAATACGGATTATAGGATCCAAATGAATACCCCGCTTCCTACAAAAGTGAACGCAGTGACTTTTCTCTGGCGAAATCGTATGTCCGTTTTCATTGCACCAATCTACGAGTTTATTAACAGTAACTTGCAATTCCCGCTCAATCAAGTGCATATTGCTCCCTTGGCAAGATATTTGAAGATCGTCTACATATAAAGTGCCTTGAATGGGTGGAGATAATACGTTTAGTATCTGACTAAAATGTAGGATAAAAAGGGTAACACTAAGGATACTTCCCTGCGGAACACCCTCAGCTTGGATAAAATCATTAGAATAAACGTTTCCTATGCGAACTTTAAATGTTCGACAAGATAAAAAGTTTTTTAAAAATATAGGTAAATTTCCCCTAAAACCAAGATTGAAAAGTGTTGAAAGTATGCCGTAACGCCATGTGCGGTCGTAAGCTTTTTCTATGTCAAAAAATATAGAAACAAGGTGGTTTCTCCTAACAAATGCGTTGCGGATTTGGGTTTCGAGAAGTATGAGATTGTCAAACGTTGACCGACCTCTACGGAAACCACTCTGCAACGGAGAGATGCATCCTTGTCTCTCTAATTCATACATAAAGCGAGCATTGACCATCCGTTCTAAAGTCTTACAGAGGCAACTCGTCAGAGCTATTGGCCGATAGTTAAGAGGGTTGAATGAGTCTTTATCCGGTTTTAAGATCGGAATCACAATAGCTTCGCGCCATTGTATTGGGTACTTCAGCTCTATCCAGATTCTGTTGAATAACAACAGTAGATTGGAAAGTGAAGTTTTATTCAAATGGCGAAGCATGCTGTACGTGATTCCATCTGGGCCGGGACTGGTATCGTGAGTTTGAGATAAGGCCCTTTCCAATTCAAACATCCTAAACTCGCAATTGTATGGAGAGGTACTTTGGTCATTGAAACACAACGGCAACTGTTCCGCGCGATTCTTAATTGCTAGAAAATCAGAGCTGTAAGATCAACTGCGGAAACTCGTGCGAACGTTTGTCCGAGTACATTGGCTACGTCTGATGGGGCACTATGCATCAAATTTCCCGATTTCAAAACAGGAATAGAAAATTCGGTATAAATCCCATTTACGGCCTTCACCTTCTTCCATAGATGTTTACTGCAAGTAGAGGATGTAATAGACGATACAAATTTTATCCAGCATTCCCTTTGACTATTACGCCGTATGCGACGGGCTATGGCTTTCGCTCGTTTGAAGGCTACAAGGTTTTCGGTCGTAGGATATCTCCTGAAAATATTCCATCGCTTTTTCTGGTTTTTATAGCTATTTCGACAAGCATCATTCCACCATGGCCTTCGGAATTTTCTTGGACGCGATGAGCTCTTAGGGATACTATTATTAGCGGCATTCATTATGACATCAATTACATGTTGAACGGCCTCCGAAATGTCTTCGGAACTAACCATTTCCTGAGTGATAACTGCCAGTTTCGAGAAATTATCCCAGTTTGCCCGCTGAAATAAGAAACGCGGAGGCTGATGAACCACACCGCCTCTATCAGCATGGGTAACAATAACTGGGAAATGATCACTATCATATAATTCTTCGCAAACTTCGAAGGTTAAGAACGGCAACAATTCTGGAGAACATATAACAAGATCGAGACTATGGAAGGTGCGTGTGGGTTCGTGGAAGTATGTTGTTTCATCATTATTAAGTAGACAGAGATTGTTATTTGAAATTAACTGTTCAATCTGTCTTCCTCTAGAATTAGCATTCGCCGAACCCCACAAAGTACTGTGCCCATTAAAGTCACCAAGCATAATAAAAGGCGGAGGAAGTTGGTCTACCAAGCTGTCCAGATCATGTTGAAGAATGACATCATGAGGTGGTAAATATATGCAACAGACTGTGACCAATGTTCGTATGTGAATTTGTACAGCCACAGCCTGCAGAGATGTATGTAATGTGACAGTTGTGCTCGGATAAATATTAGATGTGAAGATACAGACTCCTCCAGAACTGCGAGATCCAGTGTCTGCATCTTTCCGAACGCAGTTATACCCGCGCAATTTTATGGGAATGTTAGGTGACAAGAAAGTTTCCTGAACACCGAAACAAATTGGATGAAACTGATTGAACATGGACTTGATGTCGTGAAGTTTTGAACGAATGCCGCGACAATTCCACGAAAGAAAAGTACCCATTAAGAAAGTTTATTTTGGGGAGAGGTATTTGAGACGGTAGTTGGAGAGTGCGTGGCATCGCAACTCATTTGAAGTTCTTCATCCTCCTCCTCAGACGGATGTAGCGTTATAAGGTCGGGGCTCTTGGACATGCCACCAAAAACAGACGCAAGGTCTCTATGGACCACACCCTGATTTGCAAGCCCCAGAGCAACAGAATTTTTGATTTTTGATTTTCTTAATTTTGCCTTTAATTTTTCTGAAATCGTTTTTTCTGGAATGTTAGATTTCGAAAGTTTCAGTTTAAGTGACCTCTGCGATTTGGATGATGTTTTCCGTTTTGTGGGTTTATCTGTGTCTGGAACACTATTTGAGGATGGTTCAGTTTCTGACTCTGATGTTTTTTCAACAATTTTTGTTTTGGTGGTAAATTTAATACAATTCATGCAGGAGCAGTTTGTACAGAAATTTCCCTGAACTGGAACTTTTGCAGCTGTAGCATAACTTAGACCTGGCTTAGGTGTTTGAGCGAGAATCTTTCTTTTTGCCTCTACATACGATATTTGTTCCTTAATCTTCAATGCAATGATATCTTTCTCCAACTGCCAAAGCGGACAAGATCTAGAAAAAGATGTGTGATCGCCGCTGCAGTTAACACATTTTTCTTGAGCCGTACACTGCTGGCTGTCGTGTCCTTTCTCTGCACAACGGGCGCAAGTGGGTGTCCCGCGGCAGGAAATTTTAGAATGTCCAAATCGTTGGCACTAATAACATCGCAGAGGATTAGGAATAAAGGGTCGCACAGCCAATTTCATGTAGCCTGCTTTAACCTTTTCTGGCAAAGTTGGAGATTGGAAAGTGAGAACAAGGTGTTTTGTGGGGAGGAGTTGTCCATCTCGTCTGATAAAGATACGACGCACATGAGTTACTCCCTCAGATTTCAGGTCTTCCGTAATTTCTTCAATCGTAGAATGATACAACTCCCCACAGGTTATAACACCCTTTGAGGAATTAAGGGAAGAATGAGTGCTCACTTCAATAGGAATTGTAGCCAAAGCTTTCATTTTTAAAATTTGATGAGATTGTTTTTGAGTACCAACTTCCACAAGTAGGTCACCAGAACGAAGTTTACGGATTAATGGTACTTCTCCAATTACGCTCACAATAGCTTTCTCGACAAGGAATGGCGAAACTGTGTGAAATGTTTCCTTTGTGTCTGATAAACGCTTGATGACAAAAAAATGATCAAAATAGATTAGTTTAGTTTTTTTGATTTCCGTTCGTTGCTGAAAGTTTTTAGGCCCCATGCGATATGAATATGGTTTCGGGTCCCGACGGCACCGCCCACCACGGAGCCCAACAAGGGAAGGCAGCCACCGGCTCTGGCCATTCCCAGCCTCAGCGCTTACCCTAGCGCTAATCGGTACCTATACGCTCGGAGTTACCCCCGGGGACAGTGACCACCCTTAACGCCAAGCCCAAGGAGTAACCCCTTCGCTTGATCCCTAGCAGACTAGTAACTCAGGTTGCTAGTTACCGGCCGATTGATACACCGGGGACCACAGTGCACCGCCCGTCTAATGGGTCGCCACGCACGGAAAACACGTGGGGGTATTTGCTGTCCATGAGAAGCAGGAAGCAAACAGAGCGGCGACAGCTTCTCATGGAGAGCTCCCTCGCCTACCCTCGAGGGAAAGAAGAAAAAAGGAGACAGCAGAAGGCGCAGTGGAGAGTAAACATAAAGGGAGTATAGATCGCTGGGTACCTCGGGATTGGGACACCCGTACTCACCTATAGTAGGTGAGCCCCTGAGGGGTCTCCATATTGGAGAGAATATTGAAGAAAAATCGCATGAGAAGTTCAGTTTTTTCAAACTCTTCAAGATCAATTTCTCTCGATTACTTGATAAATAAAATATATTCAAATTCTCCGACTTTAAAAAAACTGCCAGCAATATTCCTCATTTATTAAAGAAAACTCCTCTCCTGCAATGAACCAACTAATATCAAATATAATACGAAAATATATGTCAGTTATGGGCAAGTATGTTAAATTTGGATTAATACAATCCTACATTAAATTAAAATCATGAAAATAAATTTGTGCTGCTCAAAAGAATTATGTATAAAAATAAATTTATTGCAAATGCCCACTTCGAAAAAAAATATTACGGTTTCCTGAGGAAGAGGAGGATGAAATAATATTAAAATGAATTTAATACTGTTTAAAATATTCCTATCCGCGTCCAGAAAAAAAAACTGTACAGTAATAACTGCCTTAATTTATAACTGAGGAGGGGTCAACATAATCTTTAAATGATTTGCTTTTTGCATTTACAAAGAACAAACATTTCTCCATATTGGAGAGAATATTGAAGAAAAATCGCATGAGAAGTTCAGTTTTTTCAAACTCTTCAAGTTTAATTTCTCCCCATTATTTGATACATAAAATATATTCAAATTCTCCGACTTTAAAAAAACTGCCAACAATATTCCTCATTTATTAAAGAAAACTCCTCTCCTGCAATGAACCAACTAATATCAAATATAATACGAAAATATATGTCAGTTCTTTCAACTTTCTTCCGTATATACTGTTTAAAAATTCCCTTTCATCATTTTCATGAAGCCATTCATTTCTATTCTTTGAAAAACGAATCGCCTCTTCAATAATCGTTATTCTGGGTCAAACATTCTTTTAAATAAGTGGTGCTTACGGATAAATTCCATACGAATGAAGCACATAAACGTCTTTGTACCGTTTTATTCCCGTTTGAGAAACCGGCTTCCATAAAACTCTCCAAAAATTTTAATTTCTTACACAGAGAGAAAAAAAAATAATTATGGCTTTGGTAGCACCAACTGTTTTGCTTAAGTGGGCTACTCTTGACCAGATATCATCAATTCATCAAAATGTCTTTCTTAATTTCTTTAAATAAAAAAAATACCGATTCCGTTTAAAAGAAACCAATCGCATCCTTTTGCTGAATGCTTGCTCCTTACTGAAATTTTTCTAATTAATTGTTGCAATTTCCAAACAAAATTGCAACCCAGTTCTCTGAACTGTCTTCCATAAAGCCTCTCCAGATTTTCCATAAACCAAGAGAAAAATTAAATTACTAACGCTTTGGTAGTCATGATTGTACTGATGAAGCTATACTCCTGTCCAGGTCAATTAGAAGGCGGGCATTTACCATGTCTTGCATAGATAACTTGTGAGCGCAATAGGTCAATAGTGCAGAGGGTTAGAAGAGTTTTAAGAATGAGAATCTCAATAAGCTTCATGCCATTGTGAAGGGAATTTCTGTTCAAGCCATACAAGGTTAAATAAAAGCAACAGTTTAGAAAAAGGAGGCAGATAAATAGCGACGCATATTATATCCGATTCCATCAGGTCTTGGACTAGCAGTTCATGCATGTTTAATTCAGAATTGTAGGTAAGGGATGTTTGGGTGAAAAAATGCAACAACTTCGGTTTCCCGCGATTCTTTTTCACCACGAATACAGGTTGGTATGAATCAGCAGCGAAAACTTGTGCGGATGTTTTCCAGAGAGAATTGACAACGTTTGAGGGAGAGGAAACCAATCCATTTCTTATCTTCAATACAGTGAAAGAAAAATCTATATAAATTCCATTTGTAGATTTCACCATCTTTCAAAGCAATTTGTTAGAAATAGAGGATGTAATTGACGAGATTAAGTGAACACATGCTAACCTATGACACAATCGGTGAATTAACCATGCAATGCCCCGGCAATTTTATTTTAAATGTTTTTGATTGGTGTATCTACGAAAAATGTTCCATCGTTTCGTCTTTACGAGTTCCGGCATTCTACATTGTACCACGGTCTGCGAAATTTTCGTAAACGTAAGCAGCATTTCGGGATAGTGTTATTAGCGTCGTGTATAATAGAATCAACGTTTTGCTCTGCCTCCGTAATGTCCTTAAGTATTTCCGAAGTATCGGTAATTACGGTCAACTATGCGAAAGTAGTCCAATCGGACACCTGGAATAAGAAAGGTGTAGGACAAAAAGTCGCACCACTTCTATCAGCTTGGGAGAATATTACAGGATAGGGATCAATATTGTAGAGATCTCAACTAACAGCAAAATTTAACAATGGCAGTAGTTCAGAAGAACATATGGTCAAGTCGAGACTATAAAAAGGTACGTGTTGTTTAATGGAAGTATGCTTTTCGTCCTCATTGAGCAGACAGTTATTACTTATGAACTGTCGCCCACGAGAATTTGTACTATTCGAACCCCACATGGAACTATGAACATTAAATGGCCTATTATCAGTAAAGTTGAGCGAAGCTGGTCCACCAAACTGTTAAATACCTGTTGGCTAATGATATTATTTGTTGGAAAATAAATACAGCAGACTAGCAAGTGTTCGAGAGTGAGCTTCGACAGCAATAGCCTGTACGTAAGTAAGAGGTGTGCAATAGCCTGAAGAGATGTACGTAAAGTAAGAGGTGTGCTCGGGTATAGATATGAGATACAGACACCGCCAGAACTATGCACGCCAGTGCCTGCATCTTTTCACCCACAATTTTAGCCACGTAATTTTTATGGAATATTAGGCGTCATGAAAGTTTCGCTGAAGACCAAAACAAATGGGATGAAAGGTGTTGATAATGGTCTTGATGTCACAACTTTTGAACCGTACACAGCGGCAATTCCAAGAAAGAAAGATACCCATTAAGAGATTTTCTATATATTTATTTACGTTTATGTAAACACTTTCTATTGATAGCAAATAAATTTTCATGTTTATGCCTCTTTTCAAGTTTATGTCCTTTTGTATTATAATTGCTCTTAAGCAAATAAAAAAACCTGCACTTCCATTGTTGGATGTAGCATTTTCCCCCCGTCTTAAGAAAAGACTTATTGACTGCATGTAAATTAATGTCTATACTCCTTTGTCAATGTCTCGCTTCCGCTTACGACTTTTTCTTTTCGAATTGCTCATACGCAAAATAATATCTAACGTTTAAATAACCGATTGAAAAAATGCATTATATATCAAATTGTTTGCGCTTAGCTACTATTTATGGTAATTAGATCAATTTCTGCATTTTTCAGAGTATATATTGAAAATAAAATTATAAAATCAACGAGTTTTATAGTGAACTTCAATGAGTATGTTTGAGAGTCGAATTAGTCAAGTAGAGATAAGAATTTGAAATGTTACGTCATCGGCTTAAGTTTTCTTAAAATGTTTCAAGGTTTTAACAAAATGCAAAGATTTCGATATTTTTTGATAATAATACGATTAATACGATACAACATTTTAATTTATCAGATTCATAACTAAATAATTATTTGTGTAATCGCAACTCTCCATTTTTTCATTTCTTCAACAGAGAGACTCCGGAGCACCCAGAATAACAGTGGCAGTTTTGCGAAGGGCAGTAATGGCGCAATTTCTCGGGGACCGTACGCACCCAGACGTCGAAATTCAGATGTTTATCCGCACTGGACAGTTCGGATCTGAGCAAAAATAGCGATACCATAAAACAAATTTTCGAACTGGCAAAGACATTGGAGGCGTATGAAGGTAGGATAATGGTTATGGACAAGTATTTAAATTCGGATTAATACAATCCAACATTAAAGTAAAATCATGAAAATAAATTTGTGATGCGCAAAAGAATTATATATAAAAATAAATTTGACTGCAAATGCCCACTTCGAAAAAAGAAGAAATATTATTAAAATAAACTTGACTGCAAATGCCTACTACCAAAGAAGAAGGACAAGAAATAATATTAAAATAAATTTGACTGCAAATGCCTACTACCAAAGAAGAAGGACAAGAAATAATATTAAAATAAATTTGACTGCAAATGCCTACTACCAAAGAAGAAGGACAAGAAATAATATTAAAATAAATTTGACTGCAAATGCCTACTACCAAAGTAGAAGGACAAGAAATAATATGAAAATAAATTTGACTGCAAATGCCCACTTCGAAAAAAGAAGAAGAAATATTATTAAAATAAACTTGACTGCAAATGACTACTACCAAAGAAGAAGGACAAGAAATAATATTAAAATAAATTTGACTGCAAATGCCTACTACCAAAGAAGAAGGACAAGAAATAATATTAAAATAAATTTGACTGCAAATGCCACTTCCAAAAAAGATGAAATAATATTAAAATAAATTTAATACTGTTCAAAATATTCCTATCCGCGTCCAGAAAAAAAATTGTACAATAAAAAGCTGCCTTAATTTATAACTGCTGAGGGGTCAACATAATCTTTAAATAATTTGCTTTTTGCATTTACAAAGAACAAACATTTCTCCATTATGGAGAGAATACTGAAGAAAAATCGCGTGAGAAGTTCAGTTTTTTCAACTCTTCAAGATCCATTTCTCCCCATTATTTGATAAATAAAAAAATATTCAAATTCTCCGACTTTAAAAAACTGCCAACAATATTCCTCATTTATTAAAGAAAACTCCTCTCCTGCAATGAACCAATTAATATCAAATTTAATACGAAAATATATGTCAGTTCTTTCATCTTTTTTCCATATACACTCTTTAAAAGTTCATTTTCATGAATCTATTCATTTCTATTCTTTGAAAAACGAATCGCCTCTTCAATAATCGTTATTCTGGGTCAAAAATCATTTTAAATAAGTGGTGCTTACGGATAAATTCCATACGAATGAAGCACATAAACGTTTTTGTACCATTTTATTCTCGTTTGAGAAACCGGCTTCCATAAAAGCTCTCCAAAAATTTTAATTTCTTACACAGAGAGAAAAAATAATTATGGCTTTGGTAGTCCTAACTGTTCTGCTTAAGTTGGGCTACTCTTGACGAGATATTTTAATTCATCAAAATGTCTTTCTTAATTTCTTTACATAAATAAATACCGATTCCGTTTAAAAGAAACCAATCGCATCCTTTTGCTGAATGCTTGCTCCTTATTGAAATTTTTCTAATTCTTGCAATCACCAAACAATATTGCAAAACAGTTCTCTGAACTGTCTTCCATAAAGCCATAAGTTTGGACAATTGAATTACATGAAGACATGCCGTGAAAATTCCAAGAAAGAAATGTACCATTTAAGAAGTTCTTGTTCCTGGAAAAAAATTAGACATTGACTGGAGGTTGCTAGGCATCGCAACTCCTTTTAAATAAATCTTCTTCAGATGGATGAAGTGAGATGAATTGGGAATTCTTGGGTGTTTCAGCAAAAATAGACGTTACGTCCTTGTGGAAGACACCCTGATTCGTGAATCCGAGTACGAAAGATGTATCCAACGTTGATTTTTGGCGATTTATTGGATTTTGTTTGATGTGTTACAATTTGAATTAGGTAATGGAGTACTGGTTGTAGAAGTTTTTAGTTTCAGTATCTGAACTTTTATGGACGGGTTGAATTTTTAGTCTGCGTTTTTCACAATTATTGTATGAGCAGTTTTTTTACAAAATGCTTTCTGTACAACAGCTGCATAACTAACACCAGGTTTAAGACTTTGGGCGAAACTCTTTCGCCTGATCACAGGATAGGATATTTTTGCCTTCACCTTAACTGCCATTGTCTGTTTTTCCAATTGCCAGCATTCACAAGTTTGAAAGAATGATTAATGATTGCTGTACGCAATTTTCCTGTGCGCAACACTGTTGGCTATCGTCGCCTTTTTCAACATAGCGGGCACAAGTTAGTGTCCAGCAGCAATTTACTTTCGAGTGACCAAAACGCTGGCACTGGAGTTTGAGTTTGTTTGAGGTTTTATGGCGCAACAGCCATGATGTTGACCATGCTGCGCCAAACAATGGGTAAAATTATATCATTTAAAACAGTAATCGAATGGAATACGAGAAGCTAAAAAGAAAACAAGATTTAAATCAACGGATAAAAGTTTATAGACTTTAAAAAAGCAAACATTTGGACATGAGGTATCTTATCAAGCAGGGAAGATAATGAAGGGCAAGACTTTTGAAAAAACTGTAAACGCTGAGCATTGAAATTTGGGCATTCTGACACGGTGGCACTGGAAATGTTTTAATGGGTTTTGAATATAATGTCTAATAGGTAATTTAATGTAAGCGGCATATATAAATTTTATATATTTGGGCTATCGAAACAAGGATATAATGTTTGGTGGGAAGGATTTGCTTATACCACCGAATTGAGACCTGTTGTACATAGATCACTTGGGGTTTGAATTCTTTTGTTACATTTTTATGGGGAACATTGAAGAATTCGCAGCGTTATATACCACCTTTACAGTTATTAAAGATAAATTTAGATTGACACTAATAGAAATATTAGCCAAAGCTTTCAATTTAATTACTTGTTGGGCTTGATTTGTAGAATTTACTTCAACAAACAAGCAAGCGACTCGAACGAATTTTACGGTTTGATTTAACAGCACTTTTTTTTTGTTGTTAAAGCTTTCTGCGCGAGGAAACGAGATATTGAATTAAAAGTTTCGTTTGATTCGGAAACGCATTCGATCACAAAGTAATCACGAGACGTTATTTCGATCAAAACTTCGGACCGTGTGATGGGGAACGGTTTTTTTTTACCCATATAATATGTAAAGAAGATTCAGCCCAGCGGTACCTCAAACCATAGAACCCAACCAGGGCCAGCAGACACCAGCTTTGGCTATTATCAGCTTCACCACCTGTCTAATGGGTCATCACGCACGGCCAACACGTGGCTTTTTGGCTGTCCATTAGAAGCCAGAAGCAAATAGAGCTGCGACAGCTTCTCACGGAGAGCTCCCTCCCTTACCGTAGAGGGAATGAAGAAATAAAGCGAAAAGTAGAAGAATGAGGGAAGGGGAATCTGGAAGGCAAACCAAATCACTCGGGTGTCAGTGCATCTAGGAGTCGTGAAGCCCATCACACCTAAAGAAGATGTGACCTGAGGGTCGATGATCCCATGATAATGAAGATGAAACTTTTCCACCTAAAATGTAAGATACTAAACATTCATAATTCGCATACGATTCCAATGTTTCATTGAAAGCAAGAGTTACGTTTGTTATATCAAATTTGTACCATTTTTTTGAATTGTAATATTTAAAAGCGCCATCTAGAAAGTATCGTAAAGGCTTTTAAAAGTATTACACCCGAAATTTTATGATCAAATTTCATTGTTTTAGATTTTAAATTCTGGTCTCTCGATCATTTTTTTCCTCGTCAAAGTGGGATTTTGAACACCAATAATCTTGCACCTTGTTGGAATGAAATATCTTTTTCTGCAACTTCTTCACCGCACAAACATGGGATTTTTTTTTTTTACCTTCAAAATACTGAATTTTCCTTTTAACATGTTATATATAGAGAAATGAAGTTTTTATCGCGAAATACAAAATTTAGTATCAGGTCAGCATGACAAAAATTGTCCAGTAGAAAAAAAAAATTTGCTTTCCTGAATTACTTGGGGCAATTTTTGCAAATTTTTCAGATTCATTTAATGCCGATACAAGAGAAATTCTTTTAGTCAGAGGAAAATTAAGCTAATATCAAACAAGTAATATAAATTTTTAATTCAATTCTTACTTAAGGACTAGAAGGAAAAATTTCATTTTAAATACTTTTTATTAAACAATTATTAAAATATATTAAGTATCAAAAAATTGATTTTGCAAGAATTGAACTCGCATTCTTCACTTTCATTTGAAAAACACTGAAATCCTTGCATTTTACCGATTGAACCAGTGTCCGTTGATTTCAATTTTCATTACGAACTATTAAAATTCTATTTAAAGCATTAAAAATTAGATAAATTTAATGAATTAATATTTGGGAAAATAACTATTAACATCAAGTGTCTTCCACTACAAGTTTTAAAAAAATGTATTTGACCTTGAGTGGATGATTAAAATTTTATTAAGGATTGGAAATTTGAATATATATAAATATAGGGAGAGTGTTAACTAATTGTAGGAATTGAAAAACTAACTTCTATAAACATCTGTTGAATTTAAGCCCCTTTCTACGTCATCTGACATTTTCGTGTATATAGATGCAATTTTGTCAATTTCTCGTTTACCGCTTAAGGTCTTTTGCTTGCAATTGCTCTTAAGCAAAATAAAAAAAGATTGTGAGAGTTTAGACTTTTGATTAAAATATTTTTTTTATATAAGTATATCGTTTACTAAGAAACTATTTATTGAATTAAGTAAATGGATTTCTATATCTCTTAGTATATGTATTAGATAATATGTGTGACCTTTTTCATTGGAATTTCTCATAAGAAAACAATATATTTGACATTTAAATGCGGAAAATCAAAAAAACTTGTTATATATCCATATACATACATCTTTTTGCGATTAGCTTCTATTTAACTTCAGTAGATTATTTTCCCCATTCTTTTTCATAGTATATATGAATAAAATTTAAAATCCACGAGTTTTACAATAAAGAATGACTATGTTTCACAGCAAAATCAGTCAAGTAAAGATAGGAACTACAAATGTTATATCACCAGTTTAATGTTTTTTTGGAAAATATTTCAGTGTAAAATGTTCAATTTGGAAAAATCTTTTTCCAAATGTTTTTCCCTACCCCCGTTCGAGATCCCAGATCTTTACGAGCATAACAGCGATGTAATAAAACATATTTTCGAACTGGCACATCGACTGGAGACGTTTGAAGGTAGGATGCGGGTAATTGACAAAGACGTTATAATCGCGATCAACACAATCATTCGTTAAATTAAAATCATGAAACTGCGCTACGCCAAAAGAATTCTCTATAAAAACTACTTTATGGCCAATGCTCACGTCTAAAAAATATTACGGTCCCCAGAAGATATTATATAAAAAATTATATAAAAGCAATCAATAGCATTCAAGATATACACGGCCGCGTCCAGAAAAAAAGAACTATAAATCGTTGTGAAAACTACCTTTTTTTATAACCAAGGAGGTGTCAACATAAATAATTTTCATTAATCTTCAAATAATTTGCTTTTTGTATTAACGAATAAAAAACATTTCTCGAAATTGAAGAGAAACTATCGTAGAAAAATCGTATGACAAGTTAATAGATTTTTCAAATACATAGAAGATCAATTGCTTTCCATTATTCTTTAATGAAAAATCAAAAATATTCAAATTGTCTGCCCTGAAATCTGTCAAAATTATTTCTTATTCATTACAGAAAATTCTCCTCTAAATGAACCAACTAGTATCAAATATACGAAATTGCAAATTAGTTCATGGAAATATCTTCCATAAATACACTTTAAAAATTCCCTTCATCATTTTAAGCAAAGAAGGCACCTCCTGAATTAATTCCATTTTCTGGAGTAACTAAAAACCTATTTAAGTGATAGAAATAAGCCTCTTTTTCAAATATTATTCCGGGTCCTTTAACTGCAATAACTTCGTTATCTTCGTTCTCTGATGATATGGTATGGCACAAGGTCCAATTTAAGACAAGCTGCGACACTCAAAGATTTTTATACACAGTTTCAGTATAAAAAGGTGTAAATAAAACAAGGGTACATTGTGAAACGTCAAACGTTACGTCAACGTGCTGAGCCGAAACAGCTAAACATTTTCACAGTAAGATAAAAATTAGTTTAACGTTGCAGAAAGTAACTGACTGTCTTCCAACCAGTCAAAAGTTAAAAACGAAAGAAGATATTAAAGCCAGTTATCGACATCTTTAATATACAAGAAAGTATTTGGATGATGTGTCTCACCCAATAAATATCCCTGGCCATATATCCTGGAGAAGTCACTGGCTTCAGAGCACCTGAGGGGTTGAACCTTGAACTTGCCGTTAAAGTTTCAATTTCTGGTTGCCGGAATGAGCTCTAGTCCTTTTAATTTTAAATTGAACTTGCTAAATTAAAATTTTTGAGTCCAGAATTTAATTTCAGTTTTTTTAATTTGTTTATTTGGCTTATTTTACTAAAAAATCTTTCCAAATACCTTTGTTCATTTTAACTTGATTTGGCTATTTTTTTTTATTTTTTCAAAAATCTTTTCATTCGACTTTTTTTTTTTGTTTCAAAATTCTTTGATTGGCATTTAATTCAAAAATGTAATTATTTCTGCCGCGGAGGATTAGCGGACGACTCTCGCGCACGTGTTTGGTGGGAGACACAGAGTAGGGAGGTTTACGCGGAGGGAAATTACTCTGTGAATCGGACACTCCTTTATTCTTCTATAGGAGAAGGCCCTGGGGCGGGAGTAAGTTATTTTATGCTCTTAATCTTTTTAAATGTACGATTTCCTCGGTATTAGATTGCTCGATTTACATGTATCGATCCACAAAATTGCTTCTTCATATATGGTAAACGCAGCAGAATAGCATGCTGATTACAATTGTAGCCATCACAACAACTTTCGATTTGTTATAAATTGAAGATGATTCAGAAAAGCAAACAATTTATCTCTGTTATGCTATTTAACGGCAAGATTGAGTGATCTAGGAATACAGACGCTTGGTAAGATTCTAGTTAGAAGCGTTCTGCAAGAGGAAGAGTATATATTGACACTTTTTGTCAAGGAGCCAAGCAAACAGTTGAAAGCGATCCCCTTGTCTCAAACGGCTAACATTGTGATGAAATCATTTCCTGGTCTTTTCAACATCTTAAAAGTATTAATTTTTAGAAAGTTTCTATGCAATTTTGAAATCAAGCAAGAACGCTTCCATTCTTTTAAATTACTCAGTAAGGAAAGAAATTGCATACAGTTGGTGTCATTTGGTTAGATCGCGAAAACAATAAAAGTATTAAGCAGTTAATTTGAACTTCTCACTATTTTTTTTTTCGTATAAGAAGTGTGCAACAAGAAAAGATCGTAATCGACGAAAATTTCGAACTCGAGAATTTGACGAATTTTTCGGTGTCAGATCTCCATGAATCCGAAAATAATAATTTTAAAAATATGCCTATCTGCAAAGACAGTAAGTGAACTCCGAGCTCGACGGATATATTTGGTGTATGGACCAGAATAGTAGTACTTATATGGAGAGCCAGCTCGGTTAGCCTATAATCTCCACTCCCTAATGGTGCTATTGAAAGATAATAGTGCAAACATTATAACTTAATAATGTAGTGCATATAAGTTTAAGAGTTTTAAAAGTTATGTTTGGTATATGGATTAGACCAATAAACAAGTTTCTATCCAGTTTTGAATGAAATTCATTTCAATTGAAGCCTCTGTCCGCTTATCTTTCAGCTTTCTACATTGCCGGCCTATGCGTTAAGCAAATATGCGATCACCTTATGTATTATCACATGGGAATATCGATTGAGAGGCCTGATTTTCTGAGAAAAAATTCCTGGAAACTGTTTATTCCGTAAAAGGATTTTTATTATTCTGTAAAGGTACAATATTATAATGTCATTTTTATTCGGTTATGATTTTCGGATGTGCGTTTTAATTAATGGGTTTATTTCCCTCGCTTGTAAATTATAGGAATTTCGCTTTTTATATCATTGTTGGTTGGTTGTGTTTTATGGCACAAGAGCCATACATGGTCAAACCGTGCCAAAGACGTGGCAGTTACCAGTGCAGTAAAAGGTAATTTCAAAGTTTACAAACTCAATTGAGTTTTTTTTTTCTTTTAAACATTTATATCTCTAAGAAACTTAAAAAGGTTTTAAGTGGAATATCTCCGATCAGTTGTCTTAAGGCAACGTTATTTGTACCAAATTCGTTAAGTTTATAATAGTCAGTTACTGAATCGGACAATAAAGGCGTGCATTATTTAATTGTATACAGGAGACATTTAAAGCCAACACCCATTTTGTAAGTTTTAACGGTTAGATTTTTTTGCATGTTTTATTCAGCGCTTATATTTCAATTTGCTGAACAAGTATTTTGGGTTGTCTTTAACTCAAAGATTTCAAATGCCCATTCATTAAATCGACGTTAAAATTAATCTTTTGCTTAAATTAGTGCACAGATCCACTTCTGAATTTAAATTCCAAATATTATATTTCGGTTTACTGATACAACTTGCCAAAGTTGTATTAAAAATCAGACTTCTCAAACTAAAATCTTCTCCTTTCTAGAATTTTATATTCACTTTATCCAAATCGCGCCGTTTCTAGGCTTCTTTGATCAGTTGTCGGTGATAAGACATGAACTTTCAATTCATACTTGTTTCAACTGTCACGTTTCCATGGAATGAAAAACTAGCAATAGCGATTTAATGGTTTGATGAGCTTATTTGATGCGTAGCTAGTTTACAAAAGAAATCGTCGCAAACCTGCCCCAGTTTATGGTGTCCTTCATTTGTCCGAATGTGTTCACATTTCATTAGCTCCCTAAATTTTATTACGTAGAAGAAATTTAAAAGAATGTATTAGAATTTATTTTATTATTCGAGTGGAATTTAAATAAATTTATCTTTAATAGTGAATTAATGATCTAAATGAACCGAACAAAGAACTTCATAGCAGAATCAAGGAAAAATCTGTTTCCAACTCGATTAAAAAATTTGTATCTACTTATTTTTCCTGTGTTTTTTTATATCAATTAGAATTTAAAAAATATCCAAGCTTAATCAGAATGTTACACCAAAAATTAAGAATAATACCATTAGAAGAAAAATATATATATATATATGAAAAATATTTCGAGTTTATCTCAAACTGCATAAAAATCCATTCTTAAAATACAGTGTTATTCTATTTATTAAAATGCTATCCTTTTCAGGCTGATAAAAGAAATTCAATATGAACATCAGGAACAAAAACAGGCACCATCCAGAGCTGAAATCAGCTTTAATCATGTAGAAATTGCAGTACAAGCCGGAGAGACAGTCCACGCACCACCCCAAGCACCCTAGCCGGTCTAGTCATAACCATAGCTACCTCAGGCTGTCCAGGCACCACCCGAAGTATTACAACCTCCATAAGTTGTGTTATTGCAACTAAGAGTTGGCAATTTAAAGATTTGGATTCAGACTTCTGACGCAAGATCCTGATAAAGAATATGCAGAGCCGAAACAGCTAAACATTTTCACAGCAAGATGAAAATTAGTTTAACATTGCTGAAAGTGTAACTCACTGTCTTCAAACTAGTAAAAAGTTAAAAACGAAAGATATTAAAACCAGATATCCACATCTTTAATATACAAGAAAATATTTGGATGATGTGTCTCACCCAATAAATATCCCTGGCCATATATCTTGGACATACCCCTGGCCACAGAGCATCTTAGTAGTTGAATCTTGAACTTGTAATTAAAGTTTCAATTTCTGGCGGCCGGAATGAGCACTAGACCTTTTAATTTGAAATTGAACTTTCTTTTTACTTTCTGTTCTCAAATTTGAATTTGGCTTCAGTTTTTTTTTATTTCGCTTATTTTACCAAAAAATCTTTCCAAATGTCTTTGTTCATTTTAACTTGATTTGGCTATTTTTTTTTATTTGTTCAAAAATCTTTTCATTCAACTATTTTTTGTTTCAAAATTCTTTGATCGTCATTTCATTCCAAAATTTTATTAATTCTGCCGCAGAGGATTAGCGGACTGCTCTCGCGCGCTTGTTGGGTGGGGGACACAGAGTAGGGTGGTTTAGGCGGAGAGAAATAACTCTGCGAATCGGTCTCTCCTTTATTCTTATATAGGAGAAGGCCCTGTGGCGGGAGTAAGTTATATTATGCTTTTAATCTTTTTAAATGTACGATATCCTCGGTATTAGTCAGATTGCTCAATTTACATGTATGGATCCTCAAAATTGCTTCTTCACATATGGTAAACGTAGCAGAGGAGTGTATGCTGATTACAATTTCACAGCAACTTTCGATTTGTTATAAATTGAAGATGGTTCTGAAAAGCAAACAATTTATTAAATGTTGCTCTGTTGTGCTCTTGAATAGCAAGATTGAATTGAGTGATATATAGGTACAGACGCTTGGTAATATTCTAGTTTGAAGCGTTCTGCAAAAGGAAGTGTATATATTGACACTTTTTGCCAAGGAATCAAGCAACGAGTTGAGAGCGATCCCCTTGTCTCAAACAGCTCACATTGTGATGAAATCATTTCCTAGTTTAACATCTTAAAAGTATTAATTTTTAGAAAGTTTATATGCAGTTTTGAAATCAAGCAAGAAGGCTTCCATTCTTTTAAATCACTCAGTAAAGAAAGAAATTAATACAGTTGGTTTCATTTGGTTAGATCGCGAAAACTATAAAATTATTAAGCAGTTGATTTGAACTTCTCGTACGAAAAAATATATTGAGAAGTGTGCAAAAACAAAGGATCGATGACCATCAACAAGGCGCAAAGTCAATCACTTCATGTCTACGGATTGAACCTAGGAAATCGTGGTTTTTCCATGGCCAGTTGTATGCCGGATGCTCATGAGTCGGATAACCTAGAAATTTGTTTTCGCTGAAGATGGAAAAACAAAATATTGTCTACCCTAAAACATTTGAATAATAAAGTAAAAAAATATAGAGAGAATAAATATTATTTGTACTTCTTTATATATCAATAACTTTCCATGAATATATTCATTGCCAATAAAAAACTATCATTTCTAATTAAACAGGGCAGCCATTTTGAATTTAAAATGATGTTTCCAAAATTATTTCTACTGCGGCAGCAGCACACCGGGTATCAGTTAATAGATAATAAATTTGGATTCGTTGGGTTTCTGTGGTTTACTGGCGCAAAAACTATACTACCCCATTTAAATGGTAAAATTGCGAAAGATTTAAGAAACATTAATTTAAAATAAAAGCAGAGGTGTAAGCAGAGAAGCAACAGATAAAAGCAGAGAAGATAAATACACATAAATTACGGAACAAAAATGGTGTTAGTACCTTAAAATTTAAAACCACGCTTCATAAAAATTCTTTAGAAAAAAAAAAGATATTATATGCCAGTAAAACAGCCAATAGTTTTTAACAATTTAAAAACATTTGGGTGATATTTTTCACTTTACAAGTTTTGCAATGTTGACGAGTCCGAGGTAAAAAAAAAGCGGGCATAATGTAAATTAAAAACAGGCCATTCAATTAAGATATGAAGAACAGTAAAATAAACTAGACAGCTGTTGCACACAAGCACATTTTCCCCAAATATGAGATGTTTGTGAGTGAAGCGCGTATGCCCAATACAGAAACTAGTCAATTTGACATCTCTCACGTATAGGATGAACAGGTCACAAAATTATATCCGTTTTAACAGAATGCAATTTATTTCCGATCTGAAAATCCAATGTTTTTTGCCAATTAGAACAAATGTGATAATTAAAGACACTTTTAATGTGAAAATGGAAGAAATATACTCATAAAAGTTTATTGGATTTCGCAGCCAAGTCTACATTTTCATTCCCCAAGATGCTCAAGATGCCAAGATTTGACTCGGAACCCAAAAGAAAAACGAATTTAAAAGTTTCAATTTATCATTTTGTGAAATGCGTAAAGTAAATAGATTTCTAAAAGCAACAGGATGCATCTAATTGTGGTAATACGAGTGTTTCCAAAGCAATCCTGCTATTGGTGTAAATGGCTAATTGACGCTGAGTGGATGGTGAAAATTTCTGGAGAGCACAGAATATAGCTACCAGCTCAGCAGTAAATACAAAGTAACAATTGTAAAAAATAACAATTCAGTGTATCAGATAGAAAAACAATGCCACAACCAGAATACGCAGCCAATTTTCAGCCATCCGTAAAAATTGGAATAGAAGAACAGCGAAAAGAATGGGATAGAAATAGCAGTTGGAAAACAAAAGGGGTGTTCAGGATGTAACGAATTCAGTGAATGTAAACAAAAAACTGTGGAATATCCCAAGGTGGGGAGCTAAAAAATCAAATTTCAATTCGAAAGTCGTTGAGGTCGAGTCATTAACATTTTGGCTCTAACATTCGCACATTCCACACAATGGTAGAATATGCCTAGGGTTTGAGATGAGTTTGTTTGAGGTTTTATGGCGCAAGAGCCATGAGTTTGACCATACTGCGCCAAACAATAGGTAAAATTATATCATTTAAAACAGTAATCGAATAGAATATGCCTAGGACGGACTTCATAAAATCTACGAAGAACAACTCGAAGTAACATTTGGTTTAAGGGATGGTTCAGAACAGATTTTGTACGGTAAAATAAGTAAAATAGGGCAGAATATTTCTTATGCCTTAAACAAAGGGGTGTCTGATTGCACGTTAAGGCTCTGAACCGGAGAATTGAGAATTGCACAAGAGACGCGCAAAACAGCTTAGGTGAATTACATCCAGTAGACTTAAAACAGATGAAACCCATTCACCATAAACCCATAATCGATTCGGGAAATTATTACTGCTTGATACATACGAAGAAAAGAGGTTCGATCGGCGCCCCAAGATGCTCTTAAAAGTACCTTCAAAATATTCAAAGACTTCTCACACTTCTTCCGCAAATATAAGATACGAGGAAGAAAGGTGAGCTCCCGATCGAGAATCTCTCCCAAAAACCGTACTTCGTTCACCACGGGGATTTGAATATTCCGAATACATATATTTGGATCAAGGTGAAGCTTTCTTTTCCGACAGAAATCGGCACATCGCCTCTTTACCGGACAGATAGTGTGCCCATTGTTATCGCACCAATCTACCAATTTATCCACCTCGGTTTGTAAATACTGTTCAATTGTATTCATGCTACTTCGTTCGCATGAATTCTGCAGATCACGACTCGCAAGTAAATATGAAGGTAAAATTATTAAAATCTGACTGAGATGGGTGATAAAAAGCGCAACACTGAGACGCTTCCTTGTGGAATTCCCTCAGCTTCAATAAAATGATTCGAGTAAAGGCTCTCTACACATACTCTAAATGTCTGATGAGATAAGAAGTACTGTAAAAATATGGGTATGTTTCCCTTAAAACCAAATTTAAAAAGTGTTGAAAATATTCCAGCGCCACGCACGGTCATATGCTTTCTCAATATTAAAGAATGTGGAAACAAGGTTGTTCCTATTGACAAATGCATTGCGGATTTGGGTTTTCAGTAAAACGAGATTATCGAAAGTAGAGCAACCCCTATGGAAACCACTCTGCCTGGGAAGATGTCTCCTTTTTCTCCAATTCATATACGAGACGAGCAATGACAATACGCTCAATAGTCTTTTAAAAGGAACTCGTCAGAGGATTTGATTGTTCCTTATCCAGTTTTAAGATTGGAATCACAATAGCGTAGCGCTTTTTGTACTTCTGTTGTGTCCAGATTTTATTGAACAGAAACAGATTGGAAATTTATGTTTCATTCAAATGGCTGGGCATGTTATATGTCTTTGCATCTGACCCGGGACTTCTATCATTAGCCTGACACAAGGCTATTTCCAATTCAAACATTACATGAAACATACTTCGGTCATTAAAATGCAGCGGGAACTGTCAACTAATTACCAGAAATTGGGGAATGTAAGGTTCTAATGTGTAAATGTTTGTAAAGACACTTGTGTAAATGTTTCGCCAAGAATATTAGCTGCAACTAATAGATAGGAACGCCTCTCCTTTCCTTCAGTTAAAACTGAAATGAGACATTCACTATAAATCCCATTGGCAACCATTTCTTACCACCACAAAGTTTTACTGGAAGTATAGAATGTTACAGAGGAAACAAATTATATCCACGATTCCCTCCAACTACGACAGCGAATGCGAAGAGCGACCTCTGATTCTTTTAAGAGGTACACGGTTTTCTATTGTTGAGTACCTTCTAAATCTATAGCAAAAAATTCCGTTTTCGACTGTCAGTGCAGTCGTTATTCCACCACGGTCTTTGAAACCTTCGTAGACGTGTGGATGATTTTGTTATTGCGTTGTTAGCGGCATTCATTATGGTATTAACGGCATGTTGTACTGCTTCCGAGACGCGATGTATCGACAATTAGAAGAGTGACATCTGCTAACTGCGGAAAAAACTGTCCAATCTGCCCGCTGTAATAGGAAATGCGAGATATAAATAGTCACACTACCACTATCAGCATGGGAGACAATAGGAAAGTTATCACTATTATATAAATTGTTAGCAATTGCTGAAGTTCAGGAGAACTTTGCCAAGTCAAGACAGGAATGCACCTGTGGACTCGTGAAAGTAGGTCATTTCACCATTATTGAACGGGCAGGGGCTATTAGAAATAAACTGCTCGATTTGCTATTTACGACAGTTTGTAGTACTCAAATCCCACAAAGTATAATACCCGTTGAAGTCGCCAAGTAGAATAAAAGGTAAAGGAAGCTGGTCCATTAGGTTGACTAGAACGTGCTGACGAAGGACATCATGAAGAGGTAAGTAAATACAGCAGATTGATTAATGTCCATGCGTGAACTTGTACAGCCACAGCCTTTAGAGAGGTTTGTAAATGCTGAGATAAGCTCGGATAGAGATTTGAATTAATACACTTCCAGAACTGATATCCTGTGCCTGCATCTTTCCAAACATAATTGTAGCCACATAATTTTATGAGAATGTTAGGTGTCAAGAAAGTTTCTTGAACACCGGAGCAGACCATATAAAATTTATTGAAAATGGACTGTCTTTCAATTTGGACAGAATGCCGCGATAATTATCCACTAAAGGGAGCAGTTTTACGTCTACCCATACGACATTGTTTACAATTCAGATCCGTCAGGATTCCGTCACCACGGAGTCCAACGAAGAAAGGCAGCCACCGGCACTGGCCATTCCCAGCCTCGGCGCTTACCTTAGTGCTAGCAGGAACCTATACTCTCAGAGTTATCCCCGGGGACAGTGACCACCCTTAACGCCAAGCCCAAGGAGTGACCCCTTCGCTTGATCCCAGCAGACTAGCCGATTGATACACCGGTAACCACAGTGCACCGCCGTCTAATGGGTCGCCACGCACGGCAAACACGCGGAGATATTTGCTGTCCATGAGAAGCAGGAAGCAAACAGAGCGGTGACAGCTTCTCTTGGAGAGCTCCCTCGCCTACCCTAAAGGTAAAGAATGAAATTTAAAAGCAGAAGATTAAGTTGGAGTATCTGGAAGGCAGACCAAATCACTAAGACACTCCAGGTCGTGAAGCCCGTCACACCTAATTAAGGTGGCCCCCTGAAAGGCAGGGGCATTCTATTAAAATGTGTTATTCGTAAAATCAACATTACACTTTGGCACACTGATGCCCTTCAGCCAAAAATGAAATGCTTGTGTGGTAAACGAGTATGTCCTATACGGACGCAAGTCAGTTTGACATCATCCTCTCGTGTAGGTAGAACCGGCTACAAACCAATGATCGGCTTTGTAGAATGAAATTCGTTGATGACACGCAGTTCCCAAATTTTTTGCCAAGTATAAATATTATTAATAAAAGATTTTTTAACATCTTGGAATGGATACGACTCAAATCCGAAGACGCAGATTTCGCAGCCGAATCGGCCATTTCATTGCCAGTCGACCAGTATACCAGCGTTACGGTTTCCTTGCTACGTTCAAGCTGAAACGTAATTTTACCCCAAAATAAACCTAAATGCGAACCAGATTTCCAAGAAACCGATGGATTGGAGTTCTTTCTATATTTATCACAAATGGTAAGTTAGTTTCGATGAAGGATGACACTTCCCTTTTGTGAGGCATAGGCTCATGAACTGTAAGTGGAACAGAAAGCATTTCCAGTACTCTAAATTGCGATCTATTGCTGGCAGTTTCTCTTCAAACCCTTGTCAATTGCTATTTATAATGAATTAGTCCAAGCAATAACGCAATTTTTTAGATCCAGAATTCAATAAACAATCAAATCTTCAACATGATTTTGAGGGAAAACTGCAAATATTTTATTAACTCCTACCTGACCAATTTTTATTAGATTTTATCAAAATGTATTACGACATCAGGGAATGTTTTTTATTGTCTTGGGTGCTGCGTCTGTCCCAGACATATTACCGTTATATTTGCACTGGTCTTGTATTCGGAATGATCTTTGGCTTTCAGTATTTTATATCCCATACGGTACTGAATATTAGCGCAACTCTGACTAGTTGAATAATAATTTAAGAACTAAGCAGTTTCAGAAAAATATTTTTTACGAGTTAAGAGACGGGCAAGGGGCGGAAATGCAGTCAATTTGTCAGAAGTGACTCCATAATTTCTTATTTATCTCATTTTCAACTTTTTTAATACACTCACTCACCTGCTAAAATTGAAAATCATCCGCCAACTCATCAGAGCCAGGTTATATAAGTTACAATCTTCTCTTTTTCCCGTTTGAGTCAGCAAGCATTAGCAAACTTTTCAAAAGGACACTAAAAATGAAGAATTTATATAATTCAATGCTGAGGGTCAAAATCCTATTAACTTAAAATTTCTTAGTCAGAAAAATTAGATTCTAGGAATACAAACAGCAATAGAATAGTTGAAAAATTGCAAGCATTCGTTTCATTAAAAATTAAGAAAAATTGTTGTATGGTATTAGTTTACAATTTCATTTTCCAATTTTTACTTTAAAAATTTGAAAGTTAAATAAAATTAATATAATATAACATTTCAAAACTTACGAGTTAAACTGCTGTAAAACTGCCCTTAACTCGCAAATAATCAGAAAACATGAATATCCTTAAAGTACGTGGCAGGAATATTTAGACAGAGCAAGTCTAACGATACAAAATACCCTATAGTTACAAAGTGAAGAGGTTGATTAATCCATAATATTACTTATCATGATCTGACTCCATGTAAGGATTTAGAAGCAATCACTCTACATTTTATCAAAAATATAATTTTATTCCCCAATCAACATCGTGCCTTGTCGTTTGGGAGTTACTCTGCATGTATTCTTCCGCTCTCTCCGAGTGTCGGGAATAGTAAGCCCTAATGCGATGTGATGATTAAATGAAACGAAACACGTCACACTTTGACACGCTCTCCGCGAGAATTAGAACGAATGCTGCAAAAGCAATGGTGGAAACTGACGCCATTATCCCCATCCGTGATTCGCATCTAATTAAATAACTATTATGAGATAGGAAGGGATTATCTTACATAGAAGACAAGAACCCCAGTAGCTAACAAAAAATATAGAATATAGTTTTCAAAAATATTGAAGCAAAACAGTAAATACTAAAAGTGTTATGCAGTGCGAAATAGCTCCAATGGCTTCAATAAATCTAAAGAATTTGCATGCTGATTCAACGACTTACTACAAATATAAAATTCCTAAATAAAAAAAAAATAAAAAAAAAAAACCAGGCAAATTTTCAAGCTAATGAATGTTTCCTGTACTTTTTGCATACTTATTATTTAAACCTCTAATCAAGTGAACTCGACATATCAAATTCACAAATGTCGTTTGCTTTTCTAGTGAATCTGGGTTTACATGTTGGACTCTTCATTGCTGATAGTTTATGCCTCACCATATGCTTATTTACTGTCAATTATTGGATATATTGGCCATCAACTAGTTGACAGAGCAGGGTTAATCTCTATAGGGATCCTCTTGGGCAATGAAATTTTGTGGTCACCTTTTCTGTTCCAAATTCGAATATTGAATTTATTTTTCTAAGCATTTTAAGAAAAAAATACTAAACTTTAAATTATAAGTTAATTTCAGTTTTTCTCGAAATTAAGATATCGAATATAAGCTTACAAGTAAACTAAGATAAAAAATTTAAATAATCTTAAAACATTAAATACTCAGCCACAGGGTTTCTAGTTGCTGTTGAATTAGTCTACCAATTAAAAATGAATATTTCCTATATAAAACACAAGAAATACAGTTTTGAAATTTGAACACTATTCCATTTCAGCCTGAATAATTGATTTTAGAATTCTTTAAAATCTTTAATTCTTTAAATTTTTTAAATCCCATTTTAAAAAAAGGCGATATCTTGGACCTCCAAGCCACTGTTGTTTTGCCTATGCAATTTTCTGGCGATGTACGATATAACTATGAATTTCCTAGCCCTATTGACTAATATTGTCTAATACTTCATCCATTGCCGGAGCTATTTTGAATATATTTGAAAATATTCACTTTTGAATATTGCATAAAAAGAAATGCTATAAATTAGATTAAAAATAAAAAATGGCGCAACTTCCAATACTCGCAAGTATAATTATTAATATATAAGAAAATAAAATTCATTTTATATTCTAAAAAATCGGTTCAATATGCAACTAATAGTGGAAGACTTTTTGTACCAGCTTTAAAGATATTAACATCAATATTTTAATAATTAAATAGAAATTAATAAATTGAACAGAATTCAATTGCAAAACATTAAAATAAAACTTCCTACCTTGTTACTATCAGCAATTCAAACAAACACAAAAGCTCCTTTCCCAGTGTTCATTGAATAATAAAATATTCTATGGCGCCCAAATGCACATATATTAAGAATATTATGAGTATCAAACAATGGCGAATGAGAAAAAAGATAAATCGGCAAACGCAGGTGGCAGAAGAAATTCTCAATTGAAAGTACAAACCCTGTTAATGCATAGATAACGACTTCATCCGTCCGCCGTTCAGTTCTTCCAAAAATTTCTAGAAAATAATAATTCGCAAGTCATAGAGATTAAAAATATTACAGAGCTCAACATTCGGGTTCGAATATAAAATGATTATATGCTACAACATCTTGGAGATTTCGAATGGCATGGAAAAAAATTGAAAATATTTAAAAAATATTTCATTTATAAAATTCAAAGAAATAGATTACTTTTAAATATCTTTTCCAGATACTGGAAAATGTAGAGGGCAATGTGGCATGGTGATAAAGTGCCTGGTTTCAGTATTCGAGGATTCCAAATCTGAACTAATTTCTGTTGTTTATAATGGCACTTGCCATTTTAAGCCAAGGGAGCGTCTTTTGTTTCAGTAGCGCCAACTAGGGCCAAGAGTACGTCTTAGCTACTCGCGCATCACACTCGCTTGCACAACCCCTTTTTACAGGGGGGCACATTCACACATCTTACAGATAGAACAGATAAAGAACAACCATGCCCGAACCGGGTCTCGGACCCAGGACGCCCAGATCACGGGGAAGACGCGCTACCCCTATGCCAAGACGCCGGCGAATTAATTTCTTGAGAATTGTATGTAACCCTGATAGATGCTGAATAGGATTCCGAGATTCAAATGTCATTCTACTGGTGAAGTGCAGAAACACAGAAACAGTGCCATCATCGTCATCTTACCATAGTTGAAAATGAGAAGTCCAGTTCCAAAATCTTAAAAATGGGATGTTTATTTAACTAATACATAATTGTCTTTCATTCAACATTAATAAAGTTAATAATTATATGTTATTATAACTGTTGTGGTGAATTGCATATAAGCCAGTAACAGCGCTTCTACCCGAACAGCTGTTTTGGCATAATCGGATCGTTATTGGACTGCTAACCAAAAGGTCCCATACCTCTTCATTGGTGACCTCGGACGCTGAACCTTCAACCTTCGTACAGCTGTTGTGGCTCCATCTACCCGCAACTAAAGTCGCCAGGCTCATTTGGCGCAGCAAAGTCGCCAAACTCACTTGGCGCAGCAAAGTCGTCAGACTCACGTGACGCAGCAACCCTAAGTCGCCAGACACACTTGACGCATTAGCACCCACAAACGCTCGCCATAACGCTTGGCGCTAATCAACTGGGTAGGCCCATTAAAACAACAGCTACTACTACTAAATACGTCACCACTCAACGCCATATCGTTCGTCTCTCATTCGACTCACTGGAGGGAGAGTACTGTGGTGAATTGCATATAAGCCAATAACAGCGCTTCTATCTGAACAGCTGTTTTGGCATAATCGGATCGTTACTGGACTGCTAACCGAAAGGTCCCAGGTTCTATCCTCCTGCGTCCCTCACCTCTTCACTGTCATCTGGCTTTTCTTTTCTTTTAGACATCCTAAAAGACTCTTTCACATCAGCACAGAAGTAAATGAAGAATTTTTTGAAAGGACCAGATGCAGAATGCCTTATTCCAACTAATCTGTAATGCTTGTCTTGAAATATGTAAATCGGATATTATTTGAAATCTTAAAAGACCAGGTATGTAGTTCTACATTTTTAATGATTGCCATGCTGTTCTTTATTTATCACTTTTTTGCTTTCTTGAGGATCATTTGAATCTTGATTTTATGATTAGTAGATCCTGTCTTGGTGTTCATTGAAAATGTTCTACTTGCACAGAAATTTAACGAGGTTTTATGAAGGCATAGAGTTTTTTAGTTTAGTTTAGTTATATTAACGTCCCGTTTGAAGCAACACTAGGGCTATTTTGGGACGGACCTCGTCATATTGAACCACGGTCAGATGACGAGGACGACACCTGAGCTGGCACCCCCCTCTCCACACCACACCACATCAGCGGGAGGACGTTTGTTCAGGACGGATTTAACGTGCAACAGACCCCCTTACACGACGGTTCTTCGGTGGAATCGGGTCTCGAACCTGAAACCCTCCGGTTCCGAAGCCGAGACCTTACCACCAGGCCACCGCGGCCCCGTTTTATGAAGGCATAGAAGTTTGAGGTGTGGAATGGATATGAAACAGGAATCAAAAGAATGTAAATTCTATCTTTCTTTGTGTTTCTAATCAACATTATATAAAAAATAGAAGAGTTAATTTTTCTAAAATCATTATGATATTATTCATAGTAAAACTAAAAAAAATGATAAAATAATATCATATTTTCTCACTTCTGATTGGAATAAACGTAGAAAAATTGCAGACGCAACGCAAAATATGTCTAAAAACAGTTTGGTCAAAAATTAAAATATTAGCAGAGACTTAATGATGTAGATAAAATGCTAACACACTATAAAAGTAAATAGGATAGAATCTTAATAAAGAAATGCATTGCATCTTCCTTTTGAAGGTTAAAAAAAACTAAAGAAACAATAAGAGAAAAAGAAAAATACAGTACTGAAAAGATATGATGAAAGGATGCAAGTCTGTTACAAGTTTATTATTTCATTGGAATAACGCATCAACTTTTTTTCATAATTTCTACGCTTTCAAAAATGCTTTACTTCAATAAATAAATGGTTTAAAGAAATTAAAAAAATAAATGCAAGAATTTAGCTTATGTAGATAAAGTAAGTAAACCATTTTGCTGTTGTTGCTCTTGTTTCTAAGGGCACTTGACATGGACAAGCCAAGGTGCGTCTCTTGTTTTAGTAGCGCCAACTAAGATCAAGAATACGTCTTAGCTACTGAAGCAACACAACTCTTTTTTACAGGGGGAGTATATTCACACATCTCACAGGTAGAACAGATGAAGAATAACCATGCACAAACCGGGACTCGAACCCAGGACGTCCCGATCCCGGGGAAGATACGCTACCCCTGTGCCAGGACACCGGCAATCGTTTTACTTAAATTAATAAATGAAGAATTAATTACAATTAATAACTTTAATTACTAATAATAATTATAACGTCACCATGCTGATCTGCTCAATTATAGGCTGCATTTTCGTTGTGACGTCGGATCTTTCAACATTTAGCTAAGTCTGGAGGTCAGTAGAAAATGCTTTTTCCCAGTTTAAAGAAATACAGATAGAATCGGGAAAACATATCCATTTCATTTTTACTTGACTCTTCTTTAATATTGTTACGAAATTTCCGGGGTTCGTTTGGATAGTGGGAGTTATATGGTGTGGAGAACACTCAATCAGCAGGCGGCAGTAGAAAATGAAACAACGACGTTTATTTGCACGAAGACACACAGGGCAACACAAAGACGACAACTATATACAGCACACAATTATCTTCAGCCGAGACGTGCAGACAACAGCACACAACAGACTCTAATGCAGACCGTAGCGCACAACTTAATTCAGCACTCACTTGACTCCGTCGCTGCTCCGCTAATCTCTGGAAAGCCAGTTCTTACTGTCGATTCCGATTACTCTTCGACTCCACTGGTCCATAACTACGACTCCGATCTGGTTCACAACGACGACTACTCTTCGACTCCACTGGTACGCAACTCAATTCAAGACCCTGGATTCACGACGATAACTACTCTTTCGCTTCCGACTATTCTTGCACTCCACTGGCTCGCGACTCAATTCCCCGTCACTCCCCGGCAGCTGCAGCTCCTTTTATAGCTCTCAGGAGGTGGGGCTAGAAGCCTCTCAACCAATAAGGAACGTTTTAGGCGTATGTCGGTTCATACTGGAAGGATCGGGAAAATTCTTGCTGTTTCGGGTATAATTTTTTTGGCGCCAAAGTCACCAAATTCGTCGCCAAGTCGCCAAATGTTTGCCAAGTTTGTCGCCAAGCTCCGGGACCTCCTATGGAACCCACTATGCTGGGAAGCAGCATCACAGGTTCGTAACAATATCATTTAGTGACTCACTATTAATGAATTATTTGAGAGTTTTTACTTAAATTAATTTTTGAACAAAAGTTTAGAACTTTCTAATTTAATAATTTTTGTGGACTTCAGTTAGAGAATATATTGAATGATTCAAGCTTCCAAAAATAAAAATGATGCAAAATGTTTATAATGCTCTTAATAAGGTTATTTTTTTATTTATTTTTTTAACGAAAACACACCAGAATTAGTTAATGCCAATAAAATTCATTTTTGCTTTCTTGTAAATGCAATTTTTAAAAAGAACAAATCACCAAAAAAATTTGGGTTTTTTTTTTCTCAATCTCCATGATTAAATCTCTGAATAACATATTGTTGGAATTATGTTCGTGAATACGATATTTGCAAAAGGCTTTGAACTGGAATGTCTTAACCTTAAATTTGCAGATTTGTACCAAAGTTTGAATAAAATCTATTTACACGGATTATTTTTTCCCAGTCTGAAGTCAAATGAACAGGATAATTTTTAGAACACATAACACCACACTGGTAAAATTTAGATATATCTTTAACATCTAAAGTATAGATCCATATCAAAATGTTGAACCAAATCCACCAGTGAGTTCACCATGTGGCGGTCTTTATGTTCGCATGCATGTAAATACTGTAACAGAAAAATGCAACGATGTAGATAAATGAAATTTGGTATTAATCTTGTTTCTAAAATTGTAATTACAATTTCGGATTGTCTTTTTACTCTACTGGGCTTCCGAAAATAAAAATCTGCATCTTAGCTTTCACAGCCTTGTTCAAGAGTGTATTAAACCATTTTTTCAAATGTATAAGTATCAAACTATTTTTTACAAATGTATCAGTATCAAACCATTTTTGCAAATGTATCAGTATCAAACTATTTTTTTACAAATGTATCAGTATCACACTGTTTTTACAAATGTATCAGTATCAAACTATTTTTTTTACGAATGTATCAGTATCAAACTATTTCTTTTACAAATGTATCAGTATCAAACTATTTTTACAAATGTATCAGTGTCAAACTATTTTTACGAATTGATCAGTGTATAACCATTAAGCATATCAGAAGAATAAAAGACCCACTTTTGTTTTTTATGCATCTGATATAAATGTCTAATACCTAATTTTTACAAATGTATCAGTATCAAACTATTTTTTCAAATGTATCAGTATCAGACCATTTTTACAAATGTATCAGTATGAAACTATTTTTTCAAATGTATCAGTATCAAACTATTTCTTTTATAAATGTATCAGTATCAAACTATTTCTTTTACAAATATATCAGTATCAAACTATTTTTTTTACAAATGTATCAGTGTCAAACTATTTTTTTTTCTTCAAATGTATCAGTATCGAACTATTTTTTTTAATGTATCAGTATTAAACTATTTTTTTTAAATGTATCAGTATATAACCATTATGTATATCAGAAGCATAAAAGACCCACTTTTGTTTTTTTATGCATCTGATATAAATGTCTCATACCTTAACTCATAGAAAAAAAAATTGCTGAAATTGAATATAAAGTTAGAGCATTTGTTCAACAAGCTATAAACTTTCCATTATTAACAAAATCTGATAAATTAAGAAACGTTATTGGTGAAAAAAAATTGAAAATGTTTTGGAAAATTTCTAAAGAAACCTTTTATTTACATATTTAATAAAATTAGCATAACCTTTATACTTAAGATTTATTTACTTATATTCCTTACCTTTGTCAAGAAATTGGAATGTTAATGAAGAGCAATATAACTTTTTTCTTACACTGCGTATTGCTTAATTAAATAATTTAAGATAGGTGATGAAAATTTTAATAAGATTTTTCGAACAAAACTTGTAAAAAAACATTTTTAATAACTTCATTGTTGGTGAAATATATTCAGTAATTCTTAATACTATTTATACTTATATCTGTATAAAATGGTAAACTTACGTAGTTAATAATCAACTGAATTTATATCATTGAAAGTTTTATTATAAAAAAATACTATATTAAGCTTGTTTATTTTTCCTCAGAAGTTGCTTAAAAAAGTACTTATAAAGTGTTTATTTTTTAAGATAGTTTGAACACCCTGATTTTGCTAAATTTATCAATATTTACCATCTCTGTTTATAATTACTATTTTTTTTATAAATTAAGAAGCACATAATTATTACTAATCATATATTACATTTTTAGATATTTATTTAAGCATCATTTAATAATATTTTATATTTTGAGATAGTATAGTGGTACTTCCTGGAGCTGGAAAAGTTCTTTTTATATATTTTTTTAAAGAAATAAAATAAACAAATTAGGAACCTAGATTTAAGTCATTAGCTAATAATTAACCAATCATATTAATTTAAAAATCAAACTAATTTTATATAATAAGCTGAAGGAATATATAGAGTGTTCATTAATTATTGTCAGGGTTTCCGTACCTCATAACTTTCGAATAAAAAATATTACGCAAAAACCGATTACGTATTCGTAAATGACAACTCAAAGAATTTTATTAATGATATTAAAGTGTAAAGCTTGCACAATTTGCACTTTGTAGGCATTCAGCTGAAGGCGATTATGTATTCGTAAATTCACTGAACAAATTTTGACTTTTGATAATCGTGCGGGTTCTCCGAGCCCCATATTCTACAGTTATGTTTATTCACTTTTTCTGACACATGAAAAGTGGATTCGTCACTGAAGAACCATTTCCGAAGGTAATTTTCATCATCCTCAATTCGAGTCAAAATTTGTTCAGCGAATTTACGAATACATAATCGCCTTCAGCTGAATGCCTACAAAGTGCAAATTGTGCAAGCTTTACACTTTAATATCATTAATAAAATTCTTTGAGTTATAATTTACGAATACGTAATCGGTTTTTGCGTAATATTTTTTATTCGAAAGTTATGAGGTACGGAAACCCCGACAATAATTAATGAACACCCTGTATATTAATAGCATTAATTTACAAATCACATTAATTACAATCTATTATTAAAGTTATATAATAAGCTTAGTGATTTTTTTCTTCTTTAAATGCATTTTAATCGATTTTTTTTGTATACCATTATAAGAAAAAAAAAATAGCCTTTTAAAGGTTTCGTTTCAAATTAAATGCTCTTTTTGCCTATCATACAAATTACTGTTCAAAGGAATCCCTCATATTGAAATTAAATAGGTAACAATAAAAAAAATGACACCAGTAAATAGGTGCTTTATTAATATTTTAATTCCTATTTGAAACATTTAATTAATAAAAAAATATAAATTATGACTAAACCGGCTTGAGGGAGTTGAAATTAGTTGCTTTCTAAAACAGTGCATAAATATGATCTTATTAAATTATTAAAGCATAATTTATAATAGTTTTGAGAAATAAATAAAACCAGTGGGAGTAGTTTTATTCCTTATATACTCAAAACATGCTCACATATTCTCTATTAAATGTATAATAGAAATTTAAACAAAATGTAAGAATTCAACGCAATTACAAAAATACAAAAAAAAAGTTTATTAACTAAAGTTGCTAAAAAGATGGATAAAACAAAATTGCAAACAAAAAGTACAAATTCTTGTTTTCAACACAAAACAAAGTGTCTAAATAATCATTGTGTGGATTGTGCTAAAATGTCTATTATAGGAGACCTGCAGCGTGGCCGAGCTGATAAAACAGTGACTCCGGATTTTCCAGCAGTTCGTCTGGACTTCCATCTTCCTCAATGCTGCCTTTGTCCATCACAAGGATCCTGGGGAAGACAGGAAAGTAAATTTAAATATTCTGCAGGTGTCAGAGAAAACATACTCAAAAAAAGGTGAATATATCAACATAAATGGTTTCATTTGCTTTAATTGTTTTTCAGCGGAAATTTTTTTTAAAAGGGTAGAAAACCTCTGAGAAAAGAAAAAAAAAATTATTTACATTTTTTTACTCCACATACAAACTTATATGAGTTGTGATAAACCTCCTTTCATGTAGATAGAAAATAACTGGAGGAGCATAACTCTACCAGCGGCAGGTTTTTCTCAAAAATTTCTCATATACTCCTTTAAAAAAAATGTTAAGCCCTCCCTCCCCCCTCCCATGAAAACTATGTACTTGAGGAAGGCTGTGCATTAGGGTGGAACTGAAAAAACAATTTTTGATTTGTAATAGTGCGGAAAAATTGCCTTTTGGTGTAGATAAAATAACTTATAAATATAAAAAATGTTGAAGTAGGTGTTGAGGTGTTTCAAAGACGTTAAAATTTCATAAAATTGAAAATTTTTACTACATTTTAAAGTTTTTTTTAAAGAAATAATCAACTTTTGAATTTTAATTTGTAGTAGCGCGGAAAAGTTGCTTTTTGGTGTATATAAAATAAATAGAAATTATAAAAAAATATGAGAGTATATCTTGAGTTGTCGCTTCCTTGTCACATGTATGCTGTGACAAGGAAGATCTGTGAGACTGCAACCAGAATTTTTAAAAATTCTCTTTGAACCTAAAAGCTAACTTTTCACTACTATTGCTAAACTAAAATATAGGAAAATTTTTTAAAGGACCTTTTTAAAAATTTCTATTTTTTCAATTTTTTTTTTCTTTTTTTTGCAAATTTTAAGCTCTTTGCAGCACCTCAAAATAATGTAATATTGCAAGTAAATTTTTAAATATTGTTTTTGAACCTAAAAGGCAACTTTTCCGCACTATTACTAAACTGAAATCTAAAAAAAAAAGTCATTTTCGTTCCACCTTACTGTGTATATCAAGAGCACATAGGTTTTTATTTTCCTAGACTGAGATAAGGAGGAAGTGCAACAACACACGGAGGATGCTAATCTTTTCCTCTCTGACCCTTATATAGAATGACAGATAGAATATATACAAATGTTAAAACATCTGTCAAAAGACATCTGTACTTCATGACAGTATATTTTTTATTTTCCAATGTAATACGAAATCTAATATTTTTCCCTTGCATCAGATCTCGTACTCTACAGCTGACCACTGTTCGAGTTTTTAAGATCTGTCCCAAAATAGTCTCTCGACAAATTTATATAAGAAAATAATTTGAAGAATCTAAACGAGTTTCGTTTATATTATAAAAATTTAAAATAGTTCAATCTTTTAATTGCTTTTAAAAAGGAATTTGGATTTAGTGTCTTTATTAAATCAAATTAAGAAACATGTGAAGATTCTAAATAATTATCAAAAATGTATTTTATTATACTACTGTTTAGTCTGTAATATATATTAGGCAACATTACTATAATTACTATGGAATTAGTAAACATTTTTTCTTCACTCTCAAATGGCTCTACTGAAATGGAATCAATATTTAACCCTTTGTTGTTGAATGTCTTCTTTCAGCCGCCATTCGAAAGGATGCGTCATTTTGACATTTGATTTATTTATTTAATTTTAATTGTAAAAATACCTACAGAATATTAAAATGATGTAGATTCATTTTTCAGGGAAACTCAACCTAAAGCAGTTGCATGTATTTATTTTTTTTGGTCCTTGTATTAAATGAATAATTATGCATCGAATTATCTTTCCGACTGCAAACGGTTAATTAAAATTTATCGGTTAGTTAAAATTTTAAAGTACTTTAATCCATAAGGTATTCTTATATATCAATGGGAACAATTTTAATGAATTAAAAATGAATGACAATTTTATAAAATTCCATCTTTTTAAATGCATAAAATAAAGACAATCATTGAAAAGTAATATTTGCCTGAAAACAGCCTCGCATTCTGCTAAAAACATTCTGCATACAATTCAATTTGAAGTTCAGGTTGTTTCAACTCACCTGTCATAATCCAGAACTGTGTACAATCTGTGAGCTATTGTGAAGACAGTACAGTCCCAGAATTCCTGTCTTATGGTCCTCTGAATGAGCTTATCGGTTTCTAAATCTACTGCCGCTGTGGCTTCGTCCAAAACGAGGATTTTGGTCTTTTTCAGTAGAGCACGAGCAAGGCACAGTTGCTGTCTCTGGCCAACACTGCAGAGAATATGTTTATATAAATAAGGAGATATAATTCGAAAATAAGGAAACTGTGCGTGTAAAGTGAAGAAAAGAATTATTTTTAAAATACAAAACAATGCAGGTTGTAACATTCCCCGTTTCCCAGGACTGATAAGACATTGTGTTGTACTGATTCATTCTGCCGTCGCTGTTATTTACTAAACTCCTCGAGATATCCAGGTGGCCAGATAGATTCACCTGGGTGGTCTCGCATCTGTTCATTAGCGACTACAATGAAAGACCACATATGGAATTCCTCGTCCCAGAGGTATTGATAGTACCTTTAAAGAGAAAGAGGTGTCCAAACATCTGGATGATAGATGTTTCTCTTTGTGAAAGGACCCTCCCACGACCCACTGGCGCCGCTGAGAGAGCATATAGCTGAACCCCTATAGACCGAAAGAGAGCTCAAATGACCAATGTAAATAAACAGGTGATATTGTCGCCGAAATAAAGTGCGGAGATTTTTTTTAGGGAGAGAAGAAACGAATGGCAGGAACTGTTGGACTACGCCCACGAGTTCGTAGTCTGAGAAACTATCCCTGAAATGGTCGTGTTGACGAGATGAAGAACTGAGTTTCAAGAAAAACCTTCGACTTTGACTGTTGTATCTCCTCTTACAGGTGTAAATAACTATTTATTTAACCAAGATTAGAACAAGTTGTTCTTTTGTATATATAGGGCTGTAAAATAAAGAATTGTCTGGAAATTCTGCTTCGTTATTTGATCAGTCTAGATCAGGACATTACACTATAAACATTTAGAATGTTTTGTGCCTCGCAATATAGTGGAGAAAGTGAGTATGGGACATCTTTTTTTTCTATGGAATAAAAACAAAATTTGATACAAATCTATAATTGTAGAAACCCAAATATTAAATTTCATTAATCTAAGTTGTTGTTATTTCGAATTGCTGCGTTTGCTTACCCACGAAAGCAAAGACTGAAAGACATCTGCTGCAAAATGTGATTGAGATACAAAATTGTAATAGTGACAATATATTGTTGTTTGTTTGTTTCTTATGGCACTTGCCACTGACAAGCCCGCTGTTACGAAGACAGCGATTTAAGCCTGAGGGGGACGTCTCTTATTTTTTATAGCAGCGCCAACTAGGGCCAAGAGTCCGACTTTGCTACTCACGCATCACTCATTCGCTTGCACAACCCCTTTTTACAGGAGGGCACATTCACACATCTCACAGATAGAACATCAGAAGAACAACCATGCCCAAACTGGGACTCGAACCCGGGACGCCCAGATCACGGGGAAGACGCGCTACCCCTATGCCAGGACGCCGGCGTGACAATATATGGGAACATTATGGTGACCTGTACAGAACATATAGGAAAACTGAGTATGGATTTTGATCATTCCACAGATTGTAGTTCTATTTAAACATTGTACTCAATGTTGTTGACAAAACTGCCTACGATATTTCGTTTTTAGTTTCTGGTATATGTCATATAGATAAAGTATAGTAATTGTTACAAATTTGAACTCGTGATTTTGACGAATCTCCGCACTTTATACCTCCCCGTGCTCGAAAAACACATTTTTGGAAAATGTCCATCCGTCTGTCTATATGTGACAAATGTAACTAAAAGAGGCTTCGAACTAGACAGCTGAAATTTGGTATAAGATTTTTAAGATCTGTTCAGGGGAAGTTCCGATTGTCCGGCTGCTGAAATAAGTTAACACTATAACTACAAAACGAAGAGAGCTAGATGGATAAGATTCGGTATACGGATTTAACATTCACAGTGTAGATAGATGCCTTTCAGATTTTGAGCAAAATCTAACATTGTGTGGATTGTCTGTCGGTCTGTAGCTTCAGAAGCATGTAATCGCAATCATTTAAAAACGCATTGATTTAAATATATGAAATTTTGTGACTACAAGCGAGGTTTTGTGTCAAATCTGTGTTTCAATCGGTTGAGAAAAACGTATCTAAAGCATAATTTCGATTTTCGGATACTTTTAACGGCATATCAGGGATTTATCGCCAAAACACTCGCCAAGGATGATCCAAATAATCGGCAAAATGGGCTCATTTCACGCCAAAAGTTAATATTTCGTAACCCTGGTTCGCCAGTGTTGTGGAATGCGTTGTCTGACATGATGAGTTTATTAGAATATACGAAAACATTTTGGAAGGACTACTCCCGCTGATTCTGAATTCTTATCTTCCTAAGTTACATCTTTCACATATTTATAAATTTACAAACAGACAGATGATAAATTTTTTATCTATAATTTGATAAAAATCTTAGATTCTAGAAATAAATCGATGTGTCACTGACCATTCATTTATTTATTTGAACATTGAGTCTTTGTAGTTTCGTTTAGTTATATTAAAGTCCCAATTTTAGGACTATTTTGGGACGAACCTTGTAATTTTCAACCGCAATCAGATGACGAGGATGACACCTGAGCTCCAAACTTCCACACCACAGCAATGGGAGGACGTTTGGCCCCGATCGATTTAATGTGCACCAGACCCGCTTACATGATGGGTATTCGGTGGAATCGGATCTCGAACCTGGGTTGAGTCTTTCTGCAGATTTTATGCAAGAAATAAAAAAAAAGTTCTCAAACCTTAAATTTTCGCCCCCTTCCGAAATTTGGTGATCCAACCCAGCTTCTAAGGAGAGCACAAAATTCTTCAAGTGTGATTGTTCAATCGCCTTCCATAAGTCTTCATCCGAGTGAACTTCGAGAGGATCCAGATTGCGTCTGAGAGTTCCACTGAACACCACGGGATCCTGAAAGAATAGAATGCTAATTCATAATCATAACCATAATAAAATATTGTTAATATTTTATTATGTTATGATCATGACGTATTATTGTTACATTACATATATATTATGATCATGTATTATTGTTAATATTTTATTAATAATAATTTGTCTCTCATATTTTTTTTCTATTTTTTCAAAACTGGTTTACAATGTGGATTCGTCGTAAATGAGAGCAGGTGTATCTTAAATATCAAATCGAGATCAGAAAACCATCCAATAAGAATAGAATTAAAATTTAACCTATTCTTATGAATCTAATAAAAAAAATAGAAAAGAATTTCTTCTTTAAACTACAACGTCAAAAATAAGTGCTAAACGAGTGGTAAAATAACTCTTAAGCAAGTTAGGATTTTTATAGCAGTAATCAATTTCATTTAATTATTAATGCAACTTTAGTACTTTTCTTCTGTGTAATATTTACTGCGGTTTAATATCTTTAAAGAATTATTTTAATCGCCTCTTGATTTAGTTTCGTTTCGATTTTCCATATTTACGATTGAAAAAATTTTTTTTTTCTTTTCGCGACAATTATAAAAGCATGTTACAAAAGTTTTATTATTAGTTAACTAATTCTAACATTTTAATATTTTCTTATTTCTTTCTAATAAATATTATAGAATCTCTTAATGAATGTTTTATGAAATACAGTATTACTTGGTGCAACTTAAACAAAATTAAAATTGATCCGTAACTGGAGAAAGGAGTGAAAGTGACTCCGCGTTGTTCATTAGCTCTGATTATCGCGTGGTATTTTGTCCTCGAAATACAATCATTTCCTTAGTATCTTCAAGTTGTTCGTTTCAGCAGTATGTTGGCAACAGTCTAAGTAAGAACACGCGCGTATAACCGAGTTATACTTTTTTCAAAGTGTTTGTTGTTATTTATGGAGTCACTGACTACATGGCTCCGAAACTGCTTTTAATTTGAATAATGTAAAAATAATAAAGAGATATTCTTGAAATAATATTTTAAAATATTATATTCTACATTTTTGTTTGTTAAATTCTAACAGTTATTAACATTAGTGTAATTCCTAATATCTAAACGAAGTAAAAACTTGTTAAAATTTTGGTTTTTCCTATAACATCTTTCCCTCATTTAATATTATTGCATTTAACATTTTTAATATTAATATTTTTGGTAACTACATGATTTCTAGAACGTATTGTGTTTCCAAAATAAATTCCAATGCTGTTTACAAAAGACAAAAAAAGAAAAATAACAATGTAGTCATTTTGACTCCATTGTTATTTTCTTTCTTTCTTTCTTTTTTTTTTTTTTTTTTTTTTTTTGTCTTTTCATTTCATCATTTTGACTCCATACGTGACGCATGATGAAATTCATGTCTCCAGTTACGGGTTAATCGATTAATTGATAAATCACTTTTTAAAATACTAAAATAATGTGTTCTCACTCGGAACCTAAAGCTCTGCACATTTTTTAGAACTCTAATATATTAAGAAGGAAATGAAAAACATTTCCAAATTAACCCTTTCTAAGGCCGTGGGAAGTATGCTTCCCACCAAATTTATCAATCTTCGTATGAAATTATGTAGGCTGGCATGAGTTCTGACAAATCTTTTTAGAAAGACAGAAACTTAGATGCTTCAGTTCTTTATCTCACACAAAATGTTGTGTCTTGGTTTGTCACTTAATTATTAATTAACCAAATTAATTAAATTAAATTTATCTAATAAGGTAAATGAATCCCTTTTCTTATTATAATTTCAAGACTAAAAATATTTTAACATAATATGACTAGAAAAAAATGGCCCTTTAAAGGGTTAAAACTTGAAACAAAGCTAGAAACACAAAAACATTATAGTTAGTTTTATGGATGTGATACGTACCTGGGGAATGATAGTTATCTTTGACCTAAGGTCGTGAAGTCCAAGCATCGCAATATCAACGCCGTCGATCAGAATGACGCCACTTTCGGGTTCCACTATGCGGAAAAGAGCCAAAGCCAAAGAACTCTTTCCAGCTCCGGTTCTCCCCACTAACCCTACCTGAAAAACATTTCAGATGCGTACCATCCATTTCGTCGCTTTATCAATAATAAATCACATTCTGATTAGTTAGCAGTTACGATAATGTCATCATGTCATATTATTTAATAAATGTTTTTGCATCCGTTCTGTTTAGATTGGCGAAACATCGCCAGATCTGGCGATTTAAAAAAAATTTTCTGTCAACCGACATTCATCCTGAAATTATATGTGGATAGAAAGGAGATTAAAAAACAATTTCTAGTTTCCATCCTGTTCAATGAAACTGAAAAAGTATCTTTTTTTGAATATTTTTTTAAAAAAAACCTATTTTATAAAAGAATAGTTCTGCCTTTCCTTCATTTTAATTTTTAATACAACAATAATTTAGAATTTTGTAGGAATTGAAGACTAACGTTGTTGTTGTTAGCGAACGTTTCTTGTCTTAGTACCGCCAACTAGGGCCAAGAATACGTCTTAGCTACTCACGCATCACATGCGCTTGCACAGCCCCTTTTTACAGGGGGGGGGGCATTCATACATCTCGCAGATAAAACAGATGAAGGACAACCATGCCTGAACCGGGACTCGAACACAAGACGCCCAGATCACGGGAAAGACGCTTCCCCTATGCCAGGACGCCGGCTGAAGACTAATGTTCTATAACTTTGTAAAAATGTATTGTATTTCATTTTAGTAATAAACTGGTAAATTGATTTGTTATAAAATACAGATAATATGACAGAATTGAAGAAAAAGTTCTATCAGTTAATGAAACAATGAGTTTGGTCAAGCCAGAGATGAAATGCGCAGTTACAGAACTAAATTTTTAAAATTCTGTGTTATCCCGGAAGGATGCTCAAAGTTATGAAAAATGACCCCTCTGAAAAAAAAAAAAAAAGCTTTTCCTTGTTGTTGTTGTTCCTTATGGCACTTGCCATGGACAAGCCCGCTGTTCGAAGGCAGCCGATTTAAGCTTAAGGGGCAGCGCTTCTTGTTTTTATCGTAGATCCAACTAGGGCCAAGAGTACGACTTGACTACACACACGTCACAACTCTTTTTACGAGGCGGACTTCACTCTAGCATTTCATTCACTCATACACAGATTGTAATTTCGACCTGAATCAGAGAATGATCACCCCTGATTCAGCGAATCCAACGCTCTACCAACCAGGTTATCCCGGCCCTTTATCTGCAACTAAAATAAGTGAAGCCTACCTTTTGTCCTGGAGGAATACTGATATTTATATCTCGGAGTACTAGCTCTGTTCCAGCTCTGTACCTCATGTTATATTCTCGAAATATCACTTCTCCTCTGGATGGCCAATCATCCCTCGAGAACCGGACGCACTCCGTTTCCCAAGAAGCCTGAAAAGAAATTACTCGTTAGCCTGAAAAGAAATTACTCGTTTTCTATACGAAGTATAGAAAAATTATTGTAACCTTCAAAAAATCTGAATTCGAGATTTTGACGTATCGAGAGTTAGACCTAATTCCACGAATTCGGAAAACACATTTTTGGCATTCTGTTTTTTATCCATCTGTCTGTCTGTGACAAATTTTGTGACTACAATTGTGGTTTTGTGCCAATTTTTGGTTTCATTTGGTTGAGAAAAATGCGTTTAAAACAGAAATTCGATTCTCAGATACAATGAATCGCATGCCATGCGCCAAAAATCTCGCCAAGGATCGTACGCTAGATTCAACAAAAATGCTAAATTTTCGCCAAAGTGTAATAATTCATAACTATGGTTTGCCAATGCCACGCAAGGTGTTTTGTCGGATATCAGAATGCTAGAAAGTTTTGGTAAGAACACTCTTGCTAAATCTATACGGTTCTAAGAAATCATTCTTTCTGAGGGGTGGGTGTACATAGCGCCTATTTGTAAAGACTGTCACGCGCACACACACAAGAAAAATGATTATATAGAATCATTGAAATTTATAACTGTATCTTCAAAATTTTGGGCAATATAAAGGAGCTCTTTAGGGCATGACTAGTTAATGAAGCCACTTAAAACTTTACCTAACAAAATTTAGAATGAACAGCATGCGATCTCTAATAGAAAAAGGTTTTATTTATCATAAAATTTAAATTTAAGAACCGTTTTCTCTTAAAAATGTCACAATTATACACGCGGCTCGAAACACTGAAGCCATATTTAAATTTTGCATCCCTCCTCCCCCAAAAAAACAATGGAAGATCGGGGAATAGTGTCAAATTTAATATCAAATTTAAAAATTCGAATCAAGCTAGTATATATTTTAGCTTATTGAAAATATTTCTTCTAATCATGTCTCGGTTCATGCCTAATCAATTAGAAACAAATCTTAATCAAAACAATCGTTTAATATTGGAATTTCGGGAAATGAATCCAAGGGACAACGCAGTCACACGTTAAAATATTTCTCTAATGCATAATGAATATTTAATGAAAATTATTTTACATAATGCACTTTTTTTTTTACGCAATAAATTTCAAACCAGAATAACATATTTCAGCAGATCGCATGACCTTGAACTGTCACCGAATTTTATACTAATGTCTATGAAAAATAATTTCAATTCAAAAAACAGATTTTTAAGAATCAGTCAAGAATTTCTTATTAGAAAATTTCAAAATCTTTCAATAAAGAGAAATTAATTGTTTTGGGGATGAAAATAAATTACGAAAAGAATGGATTGAATTGTTCGAACGATTTCTCTCCTCTATTTTTTCTGCAGCCTTTCGTATAAGTAACATATTTTAGCCTATATTAGATGTTCACCTACTTTGCATTGAACTTTTCTTATTTAGAAAAGGACTCCAATATTGCGATCTTTATTACCAGTAACTACGCATACTCAGACCGCTCGATCGCTTGTGTATTATTTTCTCTTTTTTTTAGTCTGCACCTGGCCCTTTCACTTATATATAAATTAATGAGTTGCAACAATAGGATTTGGGCATTTTGTGGAAATTCTGTGTTTCAGACACGACAAAAACAGTTTTACTCTCTCATATATGAAGCCTAAAATGGTAATATACTGTAATCGTGAAAATATTCAACCACAAGTTTTTGACGAATTTCCACATTTCATATCTGTTTCCGAAACACACATTTTTTGAGATGTCTATTTGTGAATGGGATAAATCAAAAAGCTTTGAGCTAGACGAAATTTAGCACCAAAAAAATTCTTATTTTATCAAATTTTGAACAAAATTCATTAAGTAAAAGTCTTGTCTCTTTGATTGTCCGAATGCAACAGAACATAACTATAAAAGGAGTTAGACGGATACAATTTAGTACATATATTTACTATCTAAAGTGTAGATATATATCGATATGTATTTACTATGTAATGTGTAGATATGTATCGTATCGATATGTATTTACTATGAAATGTGTAGATATGTATCGTATCGATATGTATTTACTATCTAAAGTGTAGGTATGTATCGTATCGATATGTATTTACTATGAAATGTGTAAATATGTATCGTATTGATATGTATTTACTATGAAATGTGTAGATATGTATTTACTATGTAATGTGCAGATATGTATCGTATCGATATGTATTTACTATGTAATGTGCAGATATGTATCGTATCGATATGTATTTACTATGAAATGTGTAGATATGTATCGTATCGATATGTATTTACTATCTAAAGTGTAGATATGTATCGTATCGATATGTATTTACTATTAAATGTGTAGTTATGTATCGTATCGATATGTATTTACTATCTAAAGTGTAAATATGTATCGTATCGATATGTATTTACTATCTAAAGTGTAGATATGTATCGTATCGATATGTATTTACTATCTAAAGTGTAGATATGTATCGTATCGATATGTATTTACAATGAAATGTGTAGATATGTATCGTATCGATATGTATTTACTATCTAAAGTGTAGATATGTATCGTATCGATATGTATTTACTATGTAATGTGTAAATATGTATCGTATTGATATGTATTTACTATGAAATGTGCAGATATGTATCGTATCGATATGTATTTACTATGTAATGTGTAAATATGTATCGTATTGATATGTATTTACTATGTAATGTGTAGATATGCATCGTATCGATATGTATTTACTATCTAAAGTGTAGATATGTATTGTATCGATATGTATTTACTATGTAATGTGTAGATATGCATCGTATCGATATGTATGTACTATGTAATGTGTAGATATGTATCGTATCGATATGTATTTACTATGAAATGTGTAGATATATATCGTATCGATAAGTATTTACAATGAAATGTGTAGATATGTATCGTATCGATATGTATTTACTATCTAAAGTGTAGATATGTATCGTATCGATATGTATTTACTATGTAATGTGTAAATATGTATCGTATTGATATGTATTTACTATGAAATGTGCAGATATGTATCGTATCGATATGTATTTACTATGTAATGTGTAAATATGTATCGTATTGATATGTATTTACTATGTAATGTGTAGATATGTATCGTATCGATATGTATTTACTATCTAAAGTGTAGATATGTATTGTATCGATATGTATTTACTATGTAATGTGTAGATATGCATCGTATCGATATGTATGTACTATGTAATGTGTAGATATGTATCGTATCGATATGTATTTACTATGAAATGTGTAGATATATATCGTATCGATATGTATTTACTATCTAAAGTGTAGATATATATCGTATCGATATGTATTTACTATCTAAAGTGTAGATATGTATCGTATCGATATGTATTTACTATCTAAAGTGTAGATATGTATCGTATCGATATGTATTTACTATCTAAAGTGTAGATATGTATCGTATCGATATGTATTTACTATGTAATGTGTAGATATGCATCGTAATAAAACACTGCCCATCTGTAAATATATACTTTCAGAAATACGTAAACGTAACTACTCAGAAATGACTTAAATGTAGCATATGATTTTGTGACTATAATTCTGTTTCTGTAGTACTAATAATTACAGGATACACTAGGACTGTAGTTTAAATTGTTACAAAATAATTCGGTTACAAAATTCGGTTTTTCTGTTACTTTTATGGGCATTGAAAATGCACATTCAGTTTTTTAATACTTTCGTTGGTGTCGAAAATACACATTCGATTTCCAGGCACTTTAGTATCAATCACATTCCTACGATTCATCGCCAAGGAACTTTCCTTTACTAGGCGTTGTTCGGTAATGGCATATGGTTAATATACACAAATACATTTATTAGAGAATATGCGAGAAAGTTTCAGGGAGACTGTTTATATGTCTGTCTGCCTGTTTGTGAGAAGCTTCAATGAATATCGTTTCTCTTAGTTCAATAGTTTCTGCGAACAAGAGTTTCGCTTTGTATACTTCCTGCATGAGAAAGCAAAAAGATATGATTGAAAAAAACACAAGTGAAGTAATTATTCTGTAAACCATTTTTAAAGTTTTTAAAATATTTTTAGATACAATGTCAAATAGATTCATATTAGATTAAATGACTAAAAACTGTATTTTTTCCGTTTCAAATTTCAAAACTCATTTTAATATATTCTGTTCTTTTATAGTCTTCTATAAATACTACGAAATATTAAAATTGTACACATTTTACGAAGATTTAGGGTTCAATTAATATAATAATAAAATCATATTAATTATTCAATGATTAATTTCATTTACAGAATATATCCAATTAGCAAAATCTAACAACAGACCTCGGATTGTAGATCAGAGTACTCGTGTATTCTTTCGACGGATATCATCTGACTTTCCACCTGCGTGAAGACCCGCACGAAAGTTGCCAGGTTCTCTGTCACCTGAAAAAGAAGAAAACATTGTGTCAAAATTGTTACATTTCCAAATAAATGTCGATAGCTCAATCTTTTATTTATCAATCTAAAAATCGAATTTAACATGGATTTTTCAATCTAATTCTTTTTTTATGTTTTGCGTGAAATAATCATTATTTCAAACTATTTTTTACACTCGTAATATTTCTTTGTTGAACTGGATTTTAGAAGTTTTATTTATTTTGTTCAATAAATATTTTTCTATATGCATATAAATATTTAATACCACACATTGTAACTGAGACTGTAACTATTTGGTAATAGCGAGGACCGAACTTGTAACCTTATGGTTCGTAGCCGCGTAACATGACCACTAGACAAAAGTGATCACTCCGGTCCAGGAGCTGTTATCTGGCTTATAAAGCTTCACTATAAGACAATTCAAGGTACACCATGGTGACCTAACAAACGTAATTGCGAATGCTATTAAACATCTTGTAGAAAAGGTTTAATAATTACTTATGAATGTTATATGAGAGAACATTTTAATTCCAAATTATATAAAATTATTTTGAAAATGTATTTACATCGAATAGCAATATACAAAGCAAATCTGAATTAAATTATTCCATGTTGAATTGAGTTGTAACTGGTAAGGCGCATACTCTTCTATTTCCACACTGTTTTATATTAAGTAGTGACAGAATGTCCCTTTACCTACAGCAAATGTCCAATTCAAAATCTAAAACTAAATTCAGGACATCTTGGAATATTTTATGCATGGTGTTATAATCTATTACATGAGCATGAATTGATTTCAATTTTATTTGTTGTTTCTTATGGCACTTGCCATGGACAAGCCCCGTTATTCGAAGACAACTGATTTAAGCCTGAGGGAGGAGCGCCTCTTGTTTCTATAGTAGTGCCATCTAGGGCCAAAAGAACGACTTAGCTACACACACGCCACAACCCTTTTTACGGGGTGGACTTCATTTACGCATTTCATTCACTCATCCACCTAAATCAGAGAACGATCACCCCTGATCCAGTACCCCCAGTGATGTTACTCTCGACATGGAACTTTGTGACCACGACGGATTTATACGCGCGCCAGTCACCAAGCAAGCGGGGAATCTTCGGCCGGCGGGGTTCGAACTCGCAACCTAAGGGATGCGAATCCAACGCTCTACCAACCAGGCTATCCCGGCCTTCAATGTTACTTAATGTACACCATTTAACTTTTGTAAAATTCTACATTTGATACGAAAGCTGTTTAATTTCATGGGTATATTTTGGGTTAATGGAAATTTATAAAACATCATATACCTGTAGTATTCCCAGTTATATACTTATTTTTTCATTTGGTAGTTTGATTTACCTGCAACAGTTCAAATGTTTTTATTTTGAAAATGAATATTGATAATGATGATATAAAATGAGTTTTCATCACACTTATTAAACATTTATGCTCATCGGAGTGTAATCATGCTACGGATTACACTAATTAAAATCTTAAAACTTAAGAGTTACTGAACGACCTAAAAACAGAACATTTCCGTTTTAACGGAGACCGAAAAGCGCAAAGGAAAAATTTCGCTAAATTAAAAAAAATATACTCAAGTATCAAGTTATATAATCGCATGCTATATAGTTTGACGATTTAAATCGCGAAATTAATTATTTTGAGGGGCTTTTTGGTCGCCGGTACAAGTGACAAGAACCCTAAAAATTTACGATCTTTCCATAAGCTCTAATCTAATCTTTTTATATACAAATTTTGGAATTGAAGTTTACCATTCTCTCAACTCTCTAATTTAAGATCGATTAATTCACTAATGTGGTGAATTAATCGATTTATGTTGATAGATATCCAAGCTTAATATGTGACATTTTTTTATCTGTCTATTTCGTTTAGCCCTTATCACTGCAACCATCTAATCTAATCTTTTTATAGACAAATTTTGGAATTGAAGTTTACCATTCTCTCAACTCTATAATTTAAGATCGATTAATTCACTAATGTGGTGAATTAATCGATTTATGTTGATAGATATCCAAGCTTAATATGTGACATTTTTTTATCTGTATATTTCGTTTAGCCCTTATCACTGCAACCATCTAATCTAATCTTTTTGTATACAAATTTTGGAATTGAAGTTTACCATTCTCTCAATTCTATAATTTAAGATCGATTAATTCACTAATGTGGTGAATTAATCGATTTATGTTGATAGATATCCAAGCTTAATATGTGACATTTTTTTATCTGTCTATTTCGTTTAGCCCTTATCACTGCAACCATCTAATCTAATATTTTTGTATACAAATTTTGGAATTGAAGTTTACCATTCTCTCAACTCTATAATTTAAGATCGATTAATTCACTAATGTGGTGAATTAATCGATTTATGTTGATAGATATCCAAGCTTAATATGTGACATTTTTTTATCTGTCTATTTCGTTTAGCCCTTATCACTGCAACCATCTAATCTAATCTTTTTGTATACAAATTTTGGAATTGAAGTTTACCATTCTCTCAACTCTATAATTTAAGATCGATTAATTCACTAATGTGGTGAATTAATCGATTTATGTTGATAGATATCCAAGCTTAATACATGACATTTTTTTATCTGTCCATTTCGTTTAGCCCTTACCACTGCAACCATCTAATCTAATCCTTTTATATACAAATTTTGGAATTGAAGTTTACCATTCTCTCAACTCTCTAATTTAAGATCGATTAATTCACTAATGTGGTGAATTAATCGATTTATGTTGATAGATATCCAAGCTTAATATGTGACATTTTTTTATCTGTATATTTCGTTTAGCCCTTATCACTGCAACCATCTAATCTAATCTTTTTGTATACAAATTTTGGAATTGAAGTTTACCATTCTCTCAATTCTATAATTTAAGATCGATTAATTCACTAATGTGGTGAATTAATCGATTTATGTTGATAGATATCCAAGCTTAATATGTGACATTTTTTTATCTGTCTATTTCGTTTAGCCCTTATCACTGCAACCATCTAATCTAATCTTTTTGTATACAAATTTTGGAATTGAAGTTTACCATTCTCTCAACTCTATAATTTAAGATCGATTAATTCACTAATGTGGTGAATTAATCGATTTATGTTGATAGATATCCAAGCTTAATATGTGACATTTTTTTATCTGTCTATTTCGTTTAGCCCTTATCACTGCAACCATCTAATCTAATCTTTTTGTATACAAATTTTGGAATTGAAGTTTACCATTCTCTCAACTCTATAATTTAAGATCGATTAATTCACTAATGTGGTGAATTAATCGATTTATGTTGATAGATATCCAAGCTTAATACATGACATTTTTTTATCTGTCCATTTCGTTTAGCCCTTACCACTGCAACCATCTAATCTAATCCTTTTATATACAAATTTTGGAATTGAAGTTTACCATTCTCTCAACTCTCTAATTTAAGATCGATTAATTCACTAATGTGGTGAATTAATCGATTTATGTTGATAGATATCCAAGCTTAATATGTGACATTTTTTTATCTGTCTATTTCGTTTAGCCCTTATCACTGCAACCATCTAATCTAATCTTTTTGTATACAAATTTTGGAATTGAAGTTTACCATTCTCTCAACTCTATAATTTAAGATCCATTAATTCACTAATGTGGTGAATTAATCGATTTATGTTGATAGATATCCAAGCTTAATACATGACATTTTTTTATTTGTCCATTTCGTTTAGCCCTTACCACTGCAACCATCTAATCTAATCCTTTTATATACAAATTTTGGAATTGAAGTTTACCATTCTCTCAACTCTCTAATTTAAGATCGATTAATTCACTAATGTGGTGAATTAATCGATTTATGTTGATAGATATCCAAGCTTAATATGTGACATTTTTTTATCTGTCTATTTCGTTTAGCCCTTATCACTGCAACCATCTAATCTAATCTTTTTGTATACAAATTTTGGAATTGAAGTTTACCATTCTCTCAACTCTATAATTTAAGATCGATTAATTCACTAATGTGGTGAATTAATCGATTTATGTTGATAGATATCCAAGCTTAATACATGACATTTTTTTATCTGTCCATTTCGTTTAGCCCTTACCACTGCAACCATCTAATCTAATCCTTTTATATACAAATTTTGGAATTGAAGTTTACCATTCTCTCAACTCTCTAATTTAAGATCGATTAATTCACTAATGTGGTGAATTAATCGATTTATGTTGATAGATATCCAAGCTTAATACGTGACATTTTTTTATCTGTCTATTTCGTTTAGCCCTTACCACTGCAACCATCTAATCTAATCTTTTTATAGACAAATTTTGGAATTGAAGTTTACCATTCTCTCAACTCTATAATTTAAGATCGATTAATTCACTAATGTGGTGAATTAATCGATTTATGTTGATAGATATCCAAGCTTAATACGTGACATTTTTTTATCTGTCTATTTCGTTTAGCCCTTACCACTGCAACCATGTATCGAAAAAACAGAGGAAACAAATTTGAATGCTTAATGCATACCATTTATTTGACTTTTATAGCCCCTTTTAAGTTTAACTCGCTTCTTCTCTTCTTAAATCAAGTAGTGATTAAAACTCACAAGGTTAAGAATGGAAATTTTTTTGGAGAATCATTAAGAATTCAGAAACATGACTTACACTTAGAGCATAAGATAGAATCAACCCCACGATTGCGGGAGTGAAAGATCTTCTTTCAATCACAGCGAGCAAAGCCGTAATGAATACAACCGTGTTCCCCAAAAATTGAAGACGTATAGAAAGCCACCTAAAATATAGAAACAAAATCAAACAGACATATAACATAAATTCTTAGATATTTCAGGTTAAATGTAGTTCATATATATTCAAATTTCCAGATAACTGCTTATTAACACCAGTGTTAATGCATTGATTGAAATTTCAGTTATGCGACAGTCGTTGAATTCATTTAGAAACTTTGTATAATTCTTTAATTCAACCAAATTTTCTATACTAACAGTTTTTTCATGTAATCGTTATCTTCTGTCATTCATTAAATACAATTTGCAGCAATAATTTATCTTTAAAGTTGATTGTAATTTTAGAAAAAACACTTAAAAAACATTTGGCCAATCGAGTCTATAACAAATAGAAGGTTACATGTAATGGCAAAAAGGTAAGGTATAAAGTATTGCCTCTTGCATATTTTGTCTCCACGGATCTTTAAATAATTTCCCTACCGATGAACGTTTTCACTATTAAATTCAATTCGCTGGTATAAATCTATTTCCTGTTTGCATATCCCTCTTTACATTATATTTTCTTTACTGTGGATAATTTCATGGTCTTTGCCATTCTTTTACTCTAAATGATAGAGTTTTATTGCATGCAAACAAAGGTTTTTACTAATTTCGACATCATTTCAAGCTAAATTAAAAAATTCTATTAGCTTAATTTTTAATAAAAAATATAATAGAGAATGTTTAACCCTTTCTAGGGTCGTGGGAAGTATGCTTCCCACCAAATTTATCAATCTTTGTATGAAATTTTGGGTTGGCATAAGTTCTAACAAATTTTTTTAGAAAGACAGAAACTTAGATGCTTCAGTTCTTTATCTCACACAAAATGACGTGTCTTGATTTGTTACTTAATTATTAATGAACCAAATTAATTAATGAATCAAATTAAATTTCTTTAATAAGCTAAATGAATCCCTTTTCTTATTCTAATTCCAAGCCTAAAAATATTTTAACATAATATGACTAGAAAAAAATGGCCCTTTAAAGGGTTAATATCATTTAAGCTACAGAAGAGACTTTTTTATAATTTAAATCACTTTTTAAACTGCCTTCATCATATTTTATTCAATGCTTTAATGACTGTTTATAATGTGTATTCTTTGGTTTAATAATAATGTAAAAAGTCATTAAAAATCAAATATGGTTGTGGATAATCGATCTCTGAATGCTCCTTTTCTAGATATATTCCACATTTCTTTCAAATAAGATAAAATTAGCACCATTTGTTTTATTAAAAAACTGTGTGTCTCAAAATTTACGTTCGGAATTCGCTGAGACAAATTTCACATTTCAAAAATCACAAACTGGCATTTAAATAACTTGTATCCCTCTTCTCTGGCATTTCTCACACAGAAATGCAAGTAAAGTAAACCGTCAATACCAAAATAAGAGCACTTTTTAAGGCATCCATTTAAATGTGAAATTTGTATCTATAAAAAACATTTAAATGACTAATAATCTGATAATTTTCGAAGAAAATGAATCGAAAGAAGAAAGAAGGATTTTCTTATCTTTTAAAACATCTACAGTGCACATATAGGATATATCGGATGCAATTTGTTATATCTACTTTTGCGTCAAGAGAGTATTCTTTTATTACAACGATACCAACCAAATTTTAAAAGTTTATTATTTACAAGTCATATGAGGTTACCAGCTGGTTTGCCAGGAATTTTAGTTATATTTAATTTCGGATAAATCGTTTTCATAGAATTTGAAATCCATGATTACGCCAAATTGTCTGTCATTAACAACCTGTTATTTTAATAGCTTTACTGAGTTTTATTTGTTATGTTCATAAACCTTTCTGCCGGCGTCCTGGCAAAGGGGTAGCGCGTCTTCCCCGTGATCTGGGCGTCCTGGGTTCCCCGTGATCTGAGTCCCGATTCGGAAATGGTTGTTCTTCATCTGTTCTGTCTGTGAGATATGAGAATGTGTCCCCCTGTAAAAAGGGGTTGTGCAAGCGAATGTGATGCATAAGTAGCTAAGACGTACTCTTGGCCCTAGTTGGCGCTACTAAAACAAGAGGCGCTCCCTTGGCTTAAAATCGCTGACTTAGTCAGTGAGCTTGTTCATGGCAAGTGCCATTACAAAACAAAAATAATAAACCTTTCTTTCTTTCATCATCATAGAGCTATTATAACGTAAATATATATTATATAATTATCTAATATATAAACGTTCGTCTGTTTTCTAAATTTCGCGATATTGTAACTTCATATTTTTATCCGTCTTATAAACTACACAGATATTAAATAAAATTCTTCTTCTTTGACTTTCAACAACGAGACAGCGTTTTGAATTTCAAAGCAATAATGTAAAATATTGTTGGAAACTAAGCAGAGATATGTTTAAAAGAAATTGCCAAAATTCACTAAAATTTCGCACGACTATTAAACTGGCATCATTAAAAAACATTTTTTTTCAAATTTAAATAATGTAAAAAATATTTTTGTGTTGTAATATTTTTGGAAGTTACCGTGGAAAAACACCATCATTTCGCGTAATTTTAATTAATTATAATTTCAAAAAAAAAATTGCTCTTAAGTATATATTTGCACTTTCCAAGGTATACATGTGCCAAATTTGGTAGCTGTTAGTCAAACGTTTTATAGCCTGTAGAGCGGTAACACACAAACGCACAAGTAAACACATTCATCTTTACAATTGTTAAGGTCGCGGTGGCCTGGTGGTAAGGACTCGACTTGGGAGCCGTAGGGTTTCAGATTCGAGACCCCATTCCACCGAAGAACCGTCGTGTAAGGGGGTCTGTTTCACGTTAAATCCGTCATGCCAAACGTCCTCCCGCTGGTGTGGTGTGAAGAGATGGGTGCCAGCTCAGGTGTCGTCCTCGTTCTCTGACTACCAGGTCAAATTACCAGGTATGTCCCAAAATAGACGTAGTGTTGCTTTACAACGAGACGTTAATATAACTAAACTAAATTATAATTGTTCTTGATTTTACTAGAGTATAAATATCAAATATGTGGCATCGAAATTTTAAATCCAATTCCAAATGATATAAAAAGAAAAAAAAATTTAGAATTTTATATTTTAAATTAAATTTTTGCCGAGAATATTTCTTTCATATCATATCTCATTTCTGAACTGATGATATGCCACTACTGAATGATTTCTTCCTATCTTACCTATTGAGCAAGGTGGACGAGTAAAACGCACGACAGTTTGTGTCGATTTGCTTGTCCTGTCTATCGATGAAGTCGTACTGAGCTGCGAAAGCCCGTATGGTGCTCGCCCCCTGCACCGACTCGGAGAAAAAGCTGAGCATCGGGGACAAGGTCACAGACTGAAGCCTCCTCACCTGACGGGAACAGGCCATGTAGAAACACTGAAAAAAAAATTCAATGTTAAGTATAAGTTCATTTCTACGCGAGACTGTTTTGACAGCGACTGCAAAGTAAGAAGTCGGATTTATATATTTCTCAGCATTATTTCCTTTTTAAACATATTGTTATGAATCTGTGATGGTGCTTCCCAGCATAGTTGGTTCCATCATCAGAAAGACTGTTTTACAGTCATCTGTATTAGACGGAGTCCAGGTGTCGCGTCGGAGGTACTAGAACTTGGCGACCATTTGGCGACTTCGCGACGAATTTGGCGACTATGGCGCCAAAATGGATTATAACGAAACATCGAGTATTTTCTCGTACCGTCCATTGAGAACCGAGATGCTCCTCGGTTCTCAGGAGGTTCCTGATTGGTTGAGAGGCTTCTAGCCCCGCCTCCTGAGACCTATAAAAGAAGGCAATCTGCAGCTGCCGGTAGTAGTCGGAATCGACGGTAAACAACGGGTCTTCTGGAGATTAGCAGAGCAGCGATGGAATCAAGCTAGTGCTGAACTAAGCTGTGAGCTACTATCTGCAGTAGAGTCTTGTTGTGTGCAAGTCTCGACTGAAGTTAATTGTCTTCTCTATGCTGTATATAATTGTCATCTTTGTGCTGTCCTGTGTGTCGTAGTGTCAATAAACGTGTTGTGTGTTCGTCTACTGAAAGGACTGATCATTGTGTTGTGTTATCTTCTTACCATACACAACCACTAAATACACACGAGAAAACGAACCCGACGGATTGATAGTGATGGAGTGAAATCCGTAACAATATTATAACCAGCTGATGTAGTCTCCCCAAAACATTATCGCATATTCTCTAATAAAAGTGTTCTCCCTTCACTTTTCCGCAAAACATTGTGGATTTTGGTTACGGCAGAGAACGCCTTGCATGGTACTGGCGTATAAGAGTTATGAAATATGATCCTTGGCAATGCTTTTGGAGATTACTCCCTGGCATATGGTTAATTGTATCTGAAAATCGAATTTGTATTTTAGAAGCGTTCTTCTCGGCTAATTGAAACCAAAATTTGGCACAGAATTACAATTGTAGGCACAAAATCACATACAAAATTTGCTATGGTTAATTCATTGGGGTTTTCAGTTTCGTGTTTAAATGCTTTTAAAAGTACAAACCAAAGCCAGTCAAAGGATTAGACGGATTTAATTCAAAATTCTACATATCTTTACTTCATATGTTAAATATGTGTATCAAGGTTTATTTATATGCCTTTTCATGTTTTATAATTATCGAATTGACTTAGAACAGCTGGACAGATAGACGTATTCTAAATGGATTTCAATCAAAATTTGATAGAAAGCTTGTAATTGATGTAAAGTGTATATGCTAATTCCGCTATACGTCTAGCTCAAAGCGGTTTTAAATTATCCGTTAACAAATAGACAAAAATTAATTCTAAAAATGTACTTATCGGAAAAAAATGGTCTTAATCGTGAAAATTCGACAAAATTTCGAAATTGAATTAGTTTAGGATTCCAATAGTTCCTCTTTACGTACTTTGTAAACGAGAAAAAAAAATTATTATAATAAACTATATTACCAAATTGTTTTTTAAATTTATTTTGTTCCATTTTATCAACTTCTATGGATGCTTCCGGCATGTTGGTTGGATCTCGCCACCCTGTAGGGTGCACAAATAGGTGGGGGATCTGACTCCTCCCATAGATGACGGGACGTACTTCCTTCGGGGAGGGTTGTACCGTGGCCGGTGATGGTCCTTAGAACTCAACCACAGTTCCCGCCAGCTTTCCTTTTCGGCGGTCTGATCATTCAGCCTTATGGTTTAAATCCGTGTGCCTTCGTGGCGGGTCGGAGGGTCAGTTGGTTGACTTATCAACTTCTTTGTGATGCCTAGAAAAATTGCTACTGAATACTGACAAGTAGAGCTGACGGAACTTCGTCACCGCAATATATCGTCCAACACATATCGATATTTTTCGATATATCGTGATATTATTTATTTATAGCAAATATAAGTTAAAAATAGCATCTCTTAAGATATTGAATAATCAGAACGACTCCAAATAAAAGGAAGTTTCAATTTATATAATAAAAATAATTAGAAAATAATTTTGTTTAAATCCCTTTAATAAAATGTGCCAATGTCAAAGCAATATCTGCATGTTACAATTTATAATATTACGTTTAAAACCAGCATTTTTATCTATTAGAATATGGCAGTATTTATAGAATTACTAACAAAAATTCTGTATGAAGGTCAATAAGAATGAAGAGCAACAAAAATAAGCACTAACCGGTAACCAAAATGAAATCGAAAACGAATATTGAATTATTGTATCGCGAATTATCGTGAGCCGCTACGCAAAAGCGATTTCTTTATGCGAGTACGCTTAAGTGTGAAAATGTGAGCTGCGAATAAAATTGTGAATTTAATCGGAATGAATCCTTTTTGCTTTTATTCCTGAAAGTGAATATTTAGCGGTTAAATAAAGGACAATCAACAAAGTTCTGATAACCGCAATTATTTTTCTGTAATGATATTGAAACATTCCTTGTTTCCTAGTACTGATAAGACATTTACGGTCAGCTGTGTTGTCGCTGTTACTTACTAAACTCCTCTAGATAGCCAGACGTGTATCTTTTCACCTGGGTGGTCTCGGATCTGTTCATTAGCGACAACAGTGAAAGATCACATGTGGAATTCCTCGTCCAAGAGGTATTGATAGTTCCTTCAAAGAGAAAGGGGTGTCCAAACATCTGGATGCTAGATGTTTCTCATTATGAAAGGACCTTCCCACGACCCACTGGCGCCGCTGAGAGAGCATATTGCTGAACCCCGTTGGCCGAAAGAGAGCTTAAATGACCAATGTAAATTAAGAGACGGAGATTGTCACCGAAATAAAGCGCGGAGATTTTTTTTTTTTTTTTAGAGAGGAGAAGAGACGAATTGCAGGAACTGTTGGACTACGCCCACGAGTTCGGAGTCTGAGAAACTACCCCTAGAATGGTCGTGTTCATGAGATAAAGAACTGAGTTTGAAGAAAAACCTTCGATTTTGGCTGTTGTGTTTCCTACTACAGGTGTAAATAACTATTTAGTTAACTAAGATTAGAACAAGTTGTTCTTTGTATATACAAGCCTGTAAAATAAAGAATTGTCTGGAAATTCTGCTTCGTTATTTGATCAGTCTAGATCAGGACATTACAAAATCATTCAGTTAGAGAACAGAAAGCAGTTTATTCCAAAATAACATGCTTAAAATGTACTTCTATATATATTAGAATATGACAGTATTTATAAAAAACATTAGCAAAAATTCTGTATGAAAAAAAATGAAGAACAATAAAAATAAGCACTAACCGGTAACCAAAACGCAAATTAATTGTGAATAACGATTTATTGTATCACGATTTATCGTGAACTATTTATTATTCATGATCATGATTTTGCTAGATCGATATTTTTCGTAAACTGGCATCGAAAAATCGATTTTTTTCTCTATAAATCGAAAATCGAATCAACCCTACTGATAAGATGGGAAAGCTCCATATGCAGTCAAAAGTGGTCAGTGATTTGTTTTTTTTTTTTTTTTTCAAAATGGCCTAAAATTAGTTTGAAAGGAAAGATCCTAAAATTCCACCAATTCACCCATTTAAAAATACATTTCGAGATATTATTCTTCCAGAATTAAAAATTTTGTATTTCATTTACAAATTTACAAGCCCTATAACTAATAGTGTTTATTTTGTGCCAATTTTTCCAAAATTTTCCCTCCATTTTTCTTTTATCTTTTGCAATTGTACGATAGCAAATCTTACAAAAAAAATTATAAAACGATTACCTAATTACCTATCAATTTTACGAAAATTACCTAAAACTAGTTTGATAGGAAAGACCCTAAAATTCCACCAATTCACCCATTTAAAAATACATTTCTGAGATATTCTTCTTCGAGAATTTAAAGTTTTGTATTTCATTTACAAATTTACAAGTCCTATAACTAATAATGTTTATTTTGTGCCAATTTTTCCAGAATTTTCCCTCCATTTTTCTTTTTTATTTTTTGCAATTGTACGATAGCAAATCTTACAAAAAATTATCAAACAATTACCTAATTACCTATCAATTTTAAGAAAATTACCTAAAACTAGTTTGATAGGAAAGACTCTAAAATTCCATCAATTCACACATTTAAAAATACATTTCGAGATATTATTCTTCTAGAATTTAAAATTTTGTATTTCATTTATAAATTTACAAGCCCTATAACTAATAGTGTTTATTTTGTGCCAATTTTTCCAGAATTTTCCCTCCATTTTTATTTTATTTTTTGAAATTTTACGATAGCAAATCTTACAAAAAAAAATATCAAACGATTGCACCAACTTACTTGAACGAAGATGTAGATGACGCAGAGGGGTATCATGACGACCATGAAAATCGGAAGCGTTGACATGATGACCACTAGCGAACCAATGATGGCGACAATAATGGTGGTGACGCTCTGTAGTTTGTTGGGGATGTCTATATCTACGGAGTTGATGTCTTTTCCAAATCTGGAATTTTAAACAAAATCAGCAGGTCTATCCAATTTAGAATTAAAAAAGGGAAAGACGAGAATATGATATTATATTTATAATAAAGAAATCGGGATGTTTAGAAATTTAGTCAAAGCAAGCTCGTGCCATCGCAATCATCACAGCCTATAACTCAAGCCCATCCAGAAGCACACGGAAAAATCTGAATGACTGAACGCCGCGGCAGCATAGGCGGGAACAATGGTTAAAATGTTCTAAAGAAATACTTGATTAAAAGGAATTGAAATATTAATTCATTTTTTTTCTAGGTATTGTATTTATTTACATTCCACATCGGAGTATTAGAATCATCTGAAGAAATACTTGGCTAAAAGGAATTGAAATATAAATTCGTTTTTTCAAGGTTTGACATTTAGTTCGCTTCCACATTAGAATATTAGAATCTTCTAAAAAATGCTTAATTAAAAGGAATTGAAATACGAATTGATCTTTACAAGGTTTCGTATTTATTTCCATTCCACATCAGAGTATTAGAATCATCTGAAGAAATACTTGATTAAAAGGAATTGAAATATAAATTCGTTTTTTCAAGGTTTGACATTTATTTCGCTTCCACATTAGAATTATTAGAATCTTCTAAAAAATGCTCGATTAAAAGGAATTGAAATACCAATTGATCTTTTCAAGGTTTCCTATTTATTTCCATTCCACATCGGAGTATTAGAATCATCTGAAGAAATACTTGATTAACAGAAATTGAAATATAAATTCGTTTTTTCAATGTTTGACATTTATTTCGTTTCCACATTAGAATATTAGAATCTTCTAAAAATTGCTTGATTAAAAGGAATTGAAATATGAATTGATCTTTTCAAGGTTTCGTATTGATTTCCATTCCACATCGGAGTATTAGAATCGTCTGAAGAAATACGTGATTAAAAGGAATTGAAATATAAATTTGTTTTTTTCAAGGTTTGACATTTATTTCGCTCCCACATTAGAATATTAGAATTTTCTAAAAAATGCTTGATTAAAAGGAATTAAAATACGAATTTATCTTTTCAAGGTTTCGTATTTATTTCCATTCCACATCAGAGTATTAGAATCATCTAAAGAAATACTTGGCTAAAAGGAATTGATATATAAATTTGTTTTTTCAAGGTTTGACATTCAGTTCCCTCCCACATTAGAATATTAGAATCTTCTAAAAAATGCTTAATTAAAAAGAAGTGAAATACGAATTGGTCTTTTCAAGGTTTCGTATTGATTTCCATTCCACATCGGAGTATTAGAATCACCCTGAAGAAATACTTGATTAAAAGAAATTGAAATATAAATTCATCTTTCCAAGATTTGGTATTTATTATTTCTGTTTCACATCGGAGTATTATAATCTTCTAAAGAAATATTTCATTAAAAGGATTGGCCCAGCACCAACTTGCAGATAGAAAAGTGAAATTTTTAAACATGTCACTAAACCGCCTAAATCTGAGACTATCTGAATTTTCATTTTATTCAGACGTATCACCTCTTATAATATTTTTACTATGTTGCGCCAAAAGATAAAATAACAGGGAAGTTTATCTAACTTCGTTTATTTTCTTTTTAAAAAATAGTATTTACAAATCTATTTTCCTATTCTCTAAAAAGAAAGTCATTTCACTTCGCGCGATGCTGAAGGTGCTCATGATATCTGAAATTTTATTCCACTCCATTTGTTTGGAATGTGAGATCTGTTTTGATGAAACCGACTTGGACACACCCGTTTCAGCCATAAACACCTGTTGTTTGGTGAACGGTGTCCAACTTGCACCACATTTCAAGTCGTTTTTACCGTCATCCATCTTTTAACAGCGTTATTTCGGAACGTTACACTGAAACATCCTTGACTTGGTAAGGAAAAATCCGGAACATTTTCAAATTTTTAAAAGAAATTGGGTGTTTACATTCTCATCTAATTTTATAATTTTTATATATAACTTTTAATTATACTGTTTGAAAATTTTATTTTTTGTAATACTTAATATCTATACTGTTACACTTTTTCTATATTTAGTTTAAAATCTTTTTACTTTCTTATTTCATGTTTACCGTATGTTAGGCGTAGTATAGCCAAACCTGACTCTTGTGCCATAAATCTTAAACTCAAACTGTTTTATGGTTTCACGCAGTACAGCTGCTATATTTAGTTTGGCAGGGTGTCCACCAGAGCGACGATTGTGTTTTCATGCAGTGATCGTTAAACATAATTCCTTGTAACATTACCCGTTTAACAGTACTGATAAGACATTTATAGCCCGTTGTGTCGTCGCTGTTACTTACTAAACTCCTCGAGATAGCCAGATGGTGGATCTTTTCACCTGGGTGGTTTCGAGTCTGTTCATTAGCGACTACAATGAAAGACCACATGTGGGAATTCCTCGTCCAAGAGATATTGCGAGTACCTTCAAAGAGAAAGGGGTGTCCAAACATCTGGATGCTAAATGTTTCTCATTGTAAAAGGACTATGATAACTCCATGTTCCAGAATAGTCAGTTATGAAAGATGTATCACTAAAAGGACCTTCCCACGACCGACTGGCGCCGCTGAGGGAGCATATTGCTAACCCCGATTGGCCCAAAGAGAGCTCAAATGACCAATGTAAATTAAGAGGTGGAGATTGTCGCTGAAATAAAGTGCGGAGATTTTTTTTTAGGAAAAGGAGAAGAAACGAATTGCAGGCAGACTATTGGACTACGCCCACGAGTTCGGAGTCCGAGAACTACCCCTGGAGTGATCGTGTTGACTAACAACCTGTTAGTTCCCTGTGGTGTTGTTTCTCCGTACTGATGGAGAACTGAGTTTCAAGATAAACCTTCGACTTCGACTGTTGTGTCTCCCCCTATAGGTGTAAATAACTATTTATTTAACCAAGATTAGAACAAATTGTTCTTTTGTATATATAGGGCTGTAAAATAAAGAATTGTCTGGAAATTCTGCTTCGTTATTTGATCAGTCTAGATCAAGACATTACACACTGTTAGTATGACTTAGTTCTGTGATAACTGGCTGTAATTAAAAAAAAGCGACCAGTAAACAAAAACATCTAACATTCAAACCATTTTTCAATAAAATGAATCGTTTCTTCTCTAGCAAATAAGAACAAATGAACAACCGTTAGATTTTTTGTATTTATGTTAAAAGGAAACGAACATTTTATTAAACAGATGTCAGTGAATATTGTTAAACTTAACATGAATATTCCACCATGCATTCGAAGACTTTTTTGTTTTGTTTGTTTGTTTATTTCGAATAGGAATAAGAAAAAAAAACATAGCATCAGATATGATTTTTTAAACAATTAGTTGCATCAGTTTTGTGTATAAGCTCTTATTATTTTCTTTAAAAAAACTATTACATTTTATTACATTACAATATCTAAAATAATTAGGAAAATCATTGTATCAATCATCCAGCTCCACCCACTGGTCCGATTTACGCTATTTTTATATTATATGAAAATTTATTAACCAGTAATGTGTCATCAATGATCGCTTGTTCACCTCTATCCTCCACCGTTTTTCAGAATAGCACATCATAAAATGTCGACACAGTTCCCGGTTTCAACAACTGACAACAATTATTTTCAATACTTTACGTTCATAGTAGGGATGACGAATATTTTAAGAGCGGTTATTACGTAACCAATATCAAAAAGTCACAAATACAAGTGATCAATACTTTTCAAAGAGGGGTGTGATTCAAATCCTTCATACGATCTTCGATCTTACTGATGATATTTCGATTACAAGTTTTGGATCACGATAGAAAGTAACAATCGATACGATATCACTGAAATTTGCAGGGAGCGGTGACTTCACTGGAAAGTAACAATCGATACGATCTGTCCAATGGAAGCTCTCGAAAGAAATCTGTGATTGGATTGAAAAGTGAACGGACCGGTTATTAGAATTATCGTATCGTATCATTGAAATGCATATCACTGAAATTGATCGGAGCGGTAATTTCACCGGAAAGTGCGAGGCTTCACTGCAAAGTGCGAAGTCACCGCTCCACTTTACGGGAGTGACCGATATTTTTATTTAATGATGCACTATTCCATACAGATCATTTTTAATTGCTCGTGACATGATTGACTTTGATTACATGTATTCTGTTTACTGCTGGCGCCATCTATTGGTAGAATATAGGACTAAAGTAAACATTTTAAAGAAATGACATATATTTTTAACTCAACTTTTCCAGAAAATGGTTCGCTCTAATAAATAAATTAAATAGTTTTGAGAAAAAAAAAATTAAGAAGTAAGCTTAAACAGATAAATGAATTCAATCACACATTACTTAAATTAGTAAATTAAGTATTAATTACAATGAATAAATTTTATATTTAATATTAAGAAATAATTTTTAATTAATAATATGATTGAAATAACAGATATTTGGAACGCATATTTAAAAATAACAATAGCAATATTATTTGTTATTCAAAAAATCGAGGATTATGCATCTCTAGTTCATAGCTAATAAATTAGAAAGCTCAATATTTATTGTGAAAATATAATCAAAGATAGTACTCTCATTTGATGCTATAGAGTATAATCCGTAAAAATCAGTTGACATTTTTAAATTACTGTCATTATATGAAATAAAAGAAATAGAGGTGCACATTCTATATTTTGAAAATATATGTTTCTATCAAAACAAATCATACAATAAAAAGCTGAAATTGAAATGAGTAAATATTGTTACGAATCTGTAATGCTGCTTCCCAGCATAGTTGGTTCCACCATCGGAAAGAATGTTTTACAGTCATCTGTATTGGACGGAGTCCGGTGTCGCGTCGGAGGGTCCCGGAGCTTGGCAACAAACTTGGCGACCATTTGGCGACTTCGCGACGAATTTGGCGACTTTGGAGCCAAAATAGATTATACCCGAAACATCGAGAATTTTCCCGAACCGTCCAGTAGGAACCGAGTTACGCCTCGAACGTTCCTGATTGGTTGAGAAGCTTCTAGCGCCGACTCCTGATGCCTATAAAAGGAAGCAGTCCTGCCGCTGCCGAGCAGTGGTGAACGGACGGTGAATGGAGTCGTGGACCAGTGGAGTCGAAGAGTAGTCGGAATGGACAGAAAGAAATGGCCTTCCAGAGATTAGCGGAGCAGCGACGGAGTCAAGTGACTGCTGAATTAAGTTGTGCGCTACGGTCTGCATTAGAGTCTGTTGTCTGCACGTCTCGGCTGAGGATAATTGTGTGCTGTATATAGTTGTCGCCTTTGTGCTGTCCTGTGTGTTTTCGTGTAAATAAACGTCGTTGTTTCATTTTCTACTGCCGCCTGATGATGGAGCGTTCTTCACACCATATAACCCCCACTATCCAAACGAACCCAGGAAATTTCGTAACAATATTTATAGACAAAAACAGTCGTTTGCTAAAGGTTCTTAGTAAAGATATTAAACAAACGACCAGCAAAAATTTAGTTACCTATTTAGTATCCTACCCATCGGTGTCGTGTCAAAAAATACTGATGGCGATCTCAAGACACTCCACAACATTGTCCTGTGGAAGCGAATGGAAGCACGCGTGGAAGCTACCGCAAGAATAACCGTTGCAATAAGAGTGGAGAGTCCTGGAAGAGAAAAATCGATTACTTTGCTGCACAAATAACTTTTTAAAAATATTATTAATAATATTACTTTTTTTTTATTTGAGAAAAGCTCTTGATTAGTACTTTTTCATTCGAATAACACTTTCCACAATCAGACGTGTTTTCAAATAATGAATGGTAACTACTTTTAGCGACCAACTTGTTCGCCCAAAATACTTACTGTCTATTCTTTCGGTTAAACTATTTAAAATGTCATATTATTTAAACTGCCGGCGTCATTGCATAGGGGTAGCGCCTCTTCCCCGTGATCTGGGCATCCCGGGTTCGAATCCCAGTTCGGGCATGATTGTACTTCATCTGTGTTCTATCTGTGAGGTGTCTGAATGTGCCCTCTGTAAAAAGGGGTTGTGCAAGCGAATGCGTGTGTGTCATCTTCATATGAGCTAGAAGTGAGATTTCTGCCCTCGGGTGCTCAGGGATCTTTACCCTCAGAAGCAACTGCACCCCCTTTCCGTGGTAACGCGGACGCGATACCACCATGTTATTTAAACTTGTTTAATGCATTACCGTTTCGTTGTACATTTTGATCATAGAATTCTGCGTCTTTTATTTTTTTTAATTCTTATGCTAGAAGGCCCTTTTAATATTTTATAATATTTTCTATCTAATCATACGTCTGGCGCAGTATGGCCATTTCTGGCTCGTGCCTTTAAAGCCGATAAACCAAACTAAGATTGTACTGTAGTTAATAGTTTTACTAGTTAGTTTAATATTTAATAGGGGGCCGCGGTGGCCTGGTGGTAAGGTCTCGGCTTTGGAACCGGAGGGTTTCAGGTTCGAGACCCGACTCCACCGAAGAACCGTCGTGTAAGGAGGTCTGTTGCACGTTAAGCCCGTCATGAACAAACCTCCTCCCGCTGGTGTGGTGTAGCGTGGAGAGGGGGATGCCAGCTCAGGTGTTGTCCTCGTCATCTGACTGCGGTTCAAAATGACGAGGTCCGTCCCAAAATAACCCTAGTGTTGCTTCAAACGGGACGTTAATATAACCAAACCAAACTTAATAATTTTTACATTAATAGTTTATATTAATATCGATTAAATTTCATCTTGTTAATTAGTAAGACTTAAATATCTGAATTAAACGGAATCAGTTAAACCAAATTCCTACTAAGACAAATTAAAATGTGTGTATGTTGCCATTAAACTGTGTGGTAAAATCCTAGATGGACCCACCTCTTGGTGACTTCTTTGAAATCTCGCCAAGTTGACTACTGATTGAATAGTTGTTATTATTATTCTTTTTCAATTAAAAAACGATACTTGAAGGCCAGAAATAATAATAAATATAATAAATAAATAAAAAATAAGTATAATAAATAAATAAAATAAAAAATAAATAATAATAAAAATAAAATAAATAAAAAATATAATAAAAAATAAAATTAAATAAAAAAATCCGCCTAGGTAGCCACATTGGCGACGTTATCGTCACATGTTTGGCGAGAATTCAAAAAGACGCCAAGAGGTGGGCTGTGCTAGGATCCACCAAACTGTGTAATTAAGTTATTTCACAGAATTCTTCATCATTTTGGTTTGATGGATAGCACGGTTTATTTGGCGATTTTCAAATTACGCCATGCTCCATCATAAATAAAGCACCCATCTCATATTTATCTTTTACGTGACGTTAGAATCGAGGGCCCTTAAATATTTCATAAGCATCTTTCTTCATAAAATAGCTTATCATGTTGTACGAAATAAAATATTTTATGCTTTGACGATGCAAGTTATAGTGATTGTCTATTTGGGAACGATTAAGCCTCATTTCGAGTTGGATTACACTTTCTATTAGACTCCAGAATCTTGATTTCATCTACAGTTCTTCTCTATTATTGAGTGGAACCTTTGGTGAATCATTTATCATTTTTAATCATATTTTACCGCTCTCTTATTTAAATAAGCGAAGGATCGAATTAAATCCAGCTGTAAAAAATGGTTCTATGAAGTAGCCTGAAATATTCCTATGAGGTTTCTTTACATTTGAGTACTGCCATTTTATCAAAAATAATCAGATCGATTTCCGTACTACGTACGTTAGGGCATTATATGCAAATAGATATTTAGTAACAGATAAAATAACATGCAGGATGCAAGTATCTGTATCAGAATTCACAAATACTTTCCAATATTCAGAGTAATTTTATTTCCAATAAACAAATTTAGCCCTTAATGTCAAATTTAGCTCTTAATGAACATATGTTAAAAACAGTCAACAGAAACAGCAAAACTTCCCTTTAACGACGATCATATGAATGAATGTTCTTTCGATGTTCGCATGTTCTTTCGATCAAGATTATGAAATTTCCAATCATACAGAGCGTTCCGTAAAGATAGCATACAATGTAGAAAGTGAGTTTCATCACTTCGTTACGCATAAAATTTAATCACGGAGAAATAAATTATAATTTATAGTGGTGAAAAAATGGTGATTTGCGTCTCAGTTGCTTTACATTCGAGTCATCAAAATATTAATCAGTTCAAAACAAATATTTCACATCAAATTACTATAAAGTACTCCAGCCGGCGTCCAGGCATAGGGGTAGCCTGTCTTCCTCGTGATCTGGGCGTCCCGGGTTCGAGTTCCGGTTTGGGCATGGCTGTTCTTCCGTTGTTTTATCTGTGAGATGTGTGAATGTGCCCTCCTGTAAAAAGGGATTGTTGAAGCGAATAAGTGATGCTTGAGTAGCTAAGTCGTACTATTGGCACTCGTTGGCGCTACTATGAAAACAAGAGACGCTCCCCCTCAGGCTTAAATCGGCTATTTTCGAACAGCGGGTTTGTTCGTGGCAAGTACCGTAAGAAACAACAACATAAAGTACTCAAAGATTGGAAGTAGGTACTTGTACAGCCAGGTACTCCAGTAATTACAATACACAATGATTTAATGTTTATAAAAGAAGGTACTCAAAAAGATTGTTTCGGACATCGAGTCATGCATACGTTTGCTACAACATCATCTAATAGTATAGTGTCTTCAGATTTCAAATCAAAATGTAGACGAACAATTACGTAATTGCTTTAGTGACTAAATGCTGATATATTAATTTGTGCAAGTTTTGAGGTTCGAACTCGCAACGTTAAGGTTCATAGCCGAGTAACATGACCACTAGACAAAAGCGTACACTCTCTTTCGGAGGTTGTTATCTCTGGCTTATGAAGTTAATACCACAATACTTCCCCACCAGTGAGTCGGTGAAGTTTATCGCACCAGTTATGGCGAGTGACAAACGTGATTATCGCGCCAAGCGTTATGGGGGGCGACGGCGAGCGTGCGTTACTGGTAACTGCCGGTAGATGGAGCCACGATAGCTGAAAGAAGGATGCGGCTGTTCAGGAACAGGGTCACCAATGTGCAAGTTTTGAGGTTCGAACTCGCAACGTTAAGGTTCATAGCCGAGTAACATGACCACTAGACAAAAGTGTACACTCTTTTCAGGAGGTTGTTATCTGGCTTATGAAGTTACCACCACAAATTCTTTCGGATAATCCAAATATGAAAATTCCACAAGATTCAAATCTGATGAACATGGAGAAAATATAACTAATGTTATTTATAGTCATAAGGTCTTAAAGTATTGTAATCTTCAAAAATTCAAACTCGAGATTGTGACGAATTTCCACATTTAGATTTCCCGGAGTAAAAAAAAAACACACACACACATTTTTACTATTATGCATGCAAGTTTGTTTATTTGTTTTATACCCGTCAACCGACCAGGGAAAGTTACAGTGATGAAAATGTCTGTCTGTGACAAAGATAACAGAAGAACATTTTCAACTAGATGGATGAAATATATAAATATAGTCTTTACTCCAAATTTATAGATTTCTATCAATACAGCAAAATTTGTTTTGAGGAAAAATGTCTGTCCGGCTGCTCAAATATGAGTTAACGTGATAACTACAAAACGAAGAGAGTGAGACGGAAAAAATTCAAGATGCAAATTTGAAATCTATAGTGTAAACACGTATCACATTTTCAGCCAATTCTAACAAGGGGCTGAATCTCTTGTAATGTCTTGATCTAGAGTGATCAAATAACGAAGCAGAATTTCCAGTCAATTCTTTATTTTACAGCCCTATATATATAAAAAGAACAACTTGTTCTAATCTTGGTTAAATAAATATTTATTTACACCTGTAGTAGGAGGCAAAACAGTCAAAGTCGAAGGCTTATCCTGAAACTCAGTTGGTTCTCGGATTCCGAACTTGTGGGCGTAGTCCAACAATCCGCTTGCAATTCGTTTCTTCTCTTCTCCTAAAAAAAATTCTCCGCCCTTTATTTCGGCAGACAATTCCCGCCTCTTAATTTACATTGGTCATTTGAGCTCTCTTTCGGCCAATCGGGGTTTAGCAATATGTTCTCTCAGCGGTGCCAGTCGGTCGTGGGAAGGACCTTTCATAACTGACTATTGACTGGAACACGGAGCTATCATAGTCCTTTTACAATGAGAAACATTTAGCATCCAGATGTTTGGACACCCCTGAGTAGTACATGAACACGCCCTTTCATTGTAGTCGCTAATGAACAGATGCGAGACCGCCCAGGTGAAAACATCCACCATCTGGCTATCTTAGTAAGTAACAGCGACGACACAGCTGGCTGTAAATGTCTTATCAGTACTGGGAAACGGGGAATGTTACAATCTGTCTGTCTGCCTGTACTTTCAGAAGCATGTAAACGCGATGACAAATATATCAAATTAGGTATGTGATCTTACAACGGCAACTGTAGTACTGTGTCAAATGTGTTGTTTAAATCGGTTGGGAAAAATCTTTTAAAAGAAATATCAATTTTCATATAATATTAACCGCATGCAAGGTATTAATAATGGAAAAACTAGCCAAACAGCAGACAATTGATTCAGTAAAAATGCTAAATTCACGCCAAAGGTTAATATTTCGTAATTATTGTACACCAATGCCATTCAAAGCGTTCTCTGGAAGAAATCCTGGGCCGCGGTGGCCTGGTGGTAAGGTCTCGGCTTCGGAAACGGAGGGTTTCAGGTTCGAGACCATCGATAACCGTCATGTAAGCAGGTCTGGTGCACGTTAAACGTCCTGGCCAAACGTCCACCCGCTGGTGTGGCGTGGTGTGGAGAAGGGAGTGCCAGCTCAAGTGTCGTCCTCGTCATCTGACCGCGGTGCATCTGATCTGGTGCACGCTAAATGTCCTGGCCAAACGTCCACCCGCTGGTGTGGCGTGGTGTGGAGAAGGGAGTGCCAGCTCAAGTGTCGTCCTCGTCATCTGACCGCGGTTCAAAATAACGAGGTCCGTCCCAAAATAGCCCTAGTGTTGCTTTAAAACAGGACGTTAATATAACTAAACTGGGACAAAACCGTTATTAGAGAGTATGCAAGAAAGTTTTTGGGAGACCATTTCCGCTGTTTTAATTAGTGTTTTGTTGTGCCTATGTTTATACAACTTTTATTTTTATTTACATATTTCTTTTATTCTTTCTACAGCTTCATATGGCTCGCTTTCATGCAGTTTATTTTCAGGTCTCTGAATGTGGCGCCAAATGTTTTCTTTGGTATTTTCTTCGAAAGTGTTATATTGAAGAGACATGATTCAGTTTTCATTTTCTGCATGAGAAATGCAATCCATTTTTACATTTTCTTCTAACGAAAATGTATGAAGTTCTCGAAGAACATTTGCACAAATTCTTGTAAGAGAATGTCGTCTGAAACTATTAGAATTAAAATTTGAATATGTTGCCGAATTATTTTTACTCTTGGCATTCCAGTATTATGACATTACAAAACAAACTATTATACAAATATGTAATGGGGAAAAAAAACACTTTTATAGTCAAAATTTGTTAAGTATTTAAAAAAAAATCTGTCAGCCATCTTTATTTGCACAAAAAATCAACAACAATGTCGCGAATCTTTAGGAGATTATAAAGCATTCAGAATACTGAGAAACAATGTGTAGATATCATGCAATATTTATTGATAATAGAGACACAATATATTTACCTTGACCTAGTCCTAAAAGACCATAGATACCTATTCTTATATTTCGAAGTGGTATGTCTTGTGATCCATCTGGTAAAGGTGCGTCACTGCTCCATTGACTCAGCCATACGTTGGAAGCGATCTGCAAAGATGTTAGCAAATAGGTAGAACCTAACATGGCAAATCCTAAATAAAAACAGTGTATTATTTTGGACTTACCTCAAAGCATTTGAATGCTGTGAATCCTAACATGAAGAAGAAGGCCAAATGTAGTGTAGCATATTTGAAATAGATCCAAAATATACCAGCTTTCACCTACATCAAAATAAAAATGGTGTTTTATCATTTAAAGTTGAAATCTTATTATCTAGATTAGAAATCGTATAGATTTTTGAAATGAAAGAGCAAAATCTAGCTCCTAATAATTTTTAATTATTCTAAAACTTTATATAAAAAATCGTCTGCGATTCAAAAATTCTCTAAACTTTAAATGAAATTCTCGTAGTGCCATCTCTTGGCATGTATCTGATTTACATTCATTTCCTTCTTTCGGACGTTGTTTCTTCTACCATGCACTTTACAGGGCTTGCCTACGAGCATTCGATTAAATTTATTAACGACTATTTTTACAATTACCGCAAATTACAGAGACACAATCGATCTTGATGATTTCCTAATAGTCGAGGTTGTAGCAAATCAATAACAATTTAAAGCTGGATTTTAAAACTAATACCAATAATTTGCCTTCTAAATTTATGTTTAAAACATTCGCATAATAATTTAAATTATTCTAAAACTTTAAACAAAGAATCATCTGAAGTCTCCAAATTCTATAAATTTAAATTAAACCTCGTAGTGCCATCTATAGCCATGTTTCTGATCTATAATCAATTTCTCCTTTTGTACACTATTTCCTCCACCATATTCTTTGAACAGTTTGCCTACTAACATTCGATTAAATTTATTAGCGAATTTTTAAACTACTGCAAATTTCGGTGACTAAACCGATCTCGTTGATTTTAAGCAATAGAAATAATAAACTTTCAACTCCTGAAAAAGTTCCTAATTGTCGACTTGTAGCAAGTCTATAGCAATTTAAAGCTAATACCAATAATTTGTCTTCTAAATTTATGTTTAAAAAATTCACTTAATAATTTTAAATTATTCTAAAACTTTATCTAAATAATCTGATGTCCCAAAATTTTTTGAATTTTAAATAAACTTCTCGTAGTGCCATCTGTCGGCATATATCTGATCTACATTCAATTTCCCCTTTTGAGCGCTGTTTCCTCTACTATATTCTTTAGACAGTTTGCTTACCAACAACCAATTAAATATATTAGCGATGTTTTATAATTACCGCTAATTTTCTCTGACAAAATCGATCTCGTTAATTTTAAGCAATAGAAATGAGAAACTTTCAATTCCTGAAAAAGTTCCTAATTGTCGACTTGTAGCAACTCTATAGCAATTTAAAGCTAATACCAATAATTTGTCTTCTAAATTTATGTTTAAAAAATTCACTTAATAATTTTAAATTATTCTAAAACTTTATCTAAATAATCTGATGTCCGAAATTTTTTGAATTTTAAATAAACTTCTCGTAGTGCCATCTGTCGGCATGTTTCTGATCTACATTCAATTTCCCCTTTTGAGAGCTGTTTCCTCTACTATATTCTTTAGACAGTTTGCTTACCAACAACCGATTAAATATATTAGCGATGTTTTATAATTACCGCTAATTTTCTCTGACAAAATCGATTTCGTTAATTTTAAGCAATAGAAATGATAAACTTTCAATTCAACAATTAAACAAAAAGTTTCTAATTGTTGAATCGATAATAATTGAAAGCTAATAATGTATTTTCTAAATTTAAGTATAAAAAAATTCTAAAATGGAAAAAATGGTATATTTTTGCGTCATCAGTTAAAATGAAATGCGGAAAACTCCTCTTTATCTTCTTACACTAGAAATTTTACTAGATCTGTTGCAAATATGCTCTTGTAAAAATTTATGAACATACTATGGAGGTTTAATTTTTTTTTCAAAATATTTCAGACATATAAAAGCTTTCTCAAAAATTCATTGATTAATGACTTTTTTTTTTTTTTTTGGAGAAGGGGAGGGGTCTTTTGCATAATTCTTGCATAATTTTCCTTTTTAACATATTTCTTAGGTGCTAAGCAAAACACTAAAAATTAACTGCATGTTTAAATTTTAAACTTCGAAAAATTATTTCATATCAGATTCGTGCATTATATAGGAAGTCCAATTATATCGTTATTCACAAATTAATTCCTAAACCGTGAATTATACATTAGGTTGAAAAATGTTTTAAATGACATAAACAATTTTATTTTTTGATGTTTGGATCAATTAATGTATAGCTGAAAAAATCATGAAATCAATTTTTTTTATATAATGCTTTGGCTTTTTTAAGTTATATTTAGTGAAATAGTCTAGTCTTATTACTATTTTTAATTAAAATTTTATACTTTTGCGATCGAAATTGAAGGAGTTAAGAAGCCTTGAATTTCATTATTTCATGTCGCCTCGAGCAAAGGCTTCTCTTTGAATGATTAATTGTCTAAAATAATTATATCTAGTGCTTCATAACTCGGTCAGTTATAATCGCAAAATAGTCTAATCTTTTTACTAAAAAAATTGTAATGTACTAAGAATATTTTAATAATTATAACTAATAGAACTTCAGAATTGTTTAAAAATTTAGAATCGTAATTTTTTTCAACGATACATTTCTTGATTTAAGACATGAAATAACTTTTTTTCCTTTATTTGCAGCGTTTTTCCAACTGGAACTCTACGTCAATCTCGAAAAGTTTAATAATTAGCTATTGGGCTATGACAAAAGAGCAAACTCTACACAATTTATTTTCATTATAAAAAAAAGTGAGTTATTTTAATTCATAATTGAAGCTTTCAGCTATTATTAAATTTAATAAATTTAATCAGCTATTATTAAGTTTCTAAGAGCACTTCTATCATATGACTGTTTAAACAATTAAAATCAATTATTAGAATCATTACCAGATATATGAAATCGGGCTTAATATTATTTTTAAAATAGGCCTTATTACTTAACCCTTTAAAGGGCCATTATTTTTCTAGTCATATTATGTTAAAATATTTTTAGGCTTGAAATTAGAATAAGAAATAGGATTCATTAGTTTATTAGATAACTTTAATTTGATTCATTAATTAATTGGGTTAATTAATAATTAGGTAACAAATCAAGACACATCATTTTGATTAAGATAAAGAACTCAAGCATCTAAATTTCTGTCTTTCTAAAAAAATTTGTGACAACTGATGCCAACTTAAAAAATTTCATACAAAGATTGATAAATTTTGTGGGAAGCATACTTCCCACCGCCCAAAAAAGGGTTAATATATTTAATACAATTTGACCATCAATTTGATAATATCAGTTATTGGAAAACAGGTATTTATTTGAAAATCAATAGCTATATATTTTTTTTATTTTATTTTATTGTTTTATTTATTGTTTTATTTATTTTTTATTTATTTTTATTTATTTATTTATTTATTTTTGCTTTATCATAATTTTGAAAATTATTTGTTCTTTTAAAAGATTTTTAAACTCATTTCAATATAAGATTTCACAGGCAGCGTAGCTTTCAAATGTTCAACCATTTACTTTTTAATATAGTTGGCTTAAATTAATAAAGATAATAAATTATTTGATTCAATATCAAAAATTTAATATCCTCTATACAAATAAGTTCAAAATATGATGGGAAAAGACAATTGTTCAGATCGATACGGAACATTCAACTTACCCTGCCGACTTCCATTTTCTCAGTTTCTATGAACTTCACTTTCTTTTTCTCCGGTTCTTCCATCGAGCTAGTTCTGGACAGAGTCCTGGAAAGTGTCCTCGACAAACGGGCTCCCATTCGCTGCATTTGAGCTTTTAGTTCTTCTGTTGATAACTTTTTGGCCTCAATCTCCTTCGAATCTTTTGCACTGGAAAATACGATGCCATTGAGATATCTTTGTATTGAATATGTATTAATATTATATATATTGTTACGAAATTTCCGGGGTTCGTTTGGATAGTGGGGGTTATATGGTGTGAAGAACGCTCAATCAGCAGGCGGCAGTAGAAAATGAAACAACGACGTTTATTTACACGAAAACACACAGGACGGCACAAAGACGGCAACTATATACAGCACAGAAGACGATTATCTTCAGCCGAGACCTGCAGCATACAACAGCATACACAGCAGCAGCATACAACAGACTCTACTGCAGACAGTAGCACACAGCTTAGTTCTGCACTAGCTTTACTCCGTCGCTGCTCCGCTTACCTCTGGAAGGCCAGTTCTTTACCGTCGGTTCCGACTACTCTTCGACACCACCGGTCCACGACTGCTCTTCGAATACTCAATTCACCACCACCACCCGGCAGCTTCAGATACCTTTTATAGGTCTTAGGAGACGGGGCTAGAAGCCTCTCAACCAATCAGGAACGTTCGAGGCGTATCTCCGTTCCTACTGGACGGATCGGGAAAATGGTGTTTCGGGTCAAATCTATTTTGGCGCCAAAGTCGCCAAATTCGTCGCCAAGCTCTGGGACCTCTTATGGAACCAGCTATGCTGGGAAGCAGCATCACAGATTCGTAACAATATTAATTTTTTGAATCATGCTAAATTTTTGTAGGTAGTCATAGCTTAAATTTTCAACGTAGGGAAATATATGTGTTCAATAATAAGCAGATTTATTCCAAAATAATTCAGAAATATTATCCTGATGTGATTAATTTTCGCCAATACACTTATTTACTTCAAAATAATCCTGATCATAATGCTGATATGATTTGTAATTGATATATTTTAAAAAAATAAGCACCAAAAACTTTTAATCCATAATATATTTAGCAAAAACCCGTTTACAAATTTTAAATATGGCCGTAAGATCCATATAAATAAGCATCACATCCATCAGAAACAAGAAGTGACTAGTGGTCAAGTAAATTTAAGTGATGTTTCCAGTCATCAGTGACTAAGCAATTGTAAATTGTGTTCAAAACGTGATAATTTTTCATTTCTCGTTAAATTTGACTTTGAATAATGACGTAATCTCTCTCTAGTGCTTCGTTTTCATAGCGGCCGGAGTAATTTTCAGCTCTCTAACCCACCATCATTACTTCACTGGTGGTGCCACTTGTAGTTTTAATTATTAAGCTTTAACAAATACTAACATGGGCAATTCCCCTTTTCAAATTTTACAAATGGGAAGATTTAATTTTTAGCAACAAATAACAAATATTTCTGAATTTTTTTAAAATTTTCATATCTGAAATGAATATTGTTACAAAACTTTTTCTACTACAAATACCGCTAATCAATTGTAATAACGCAGTGCACTTAATCGCTAATTCAGCAGCTTGCTTGCTGTCTAATCCTCTCCAAAATCTTATTTTGTCGGCGTCTCCGACTCCTCTCACACACGACTTCAGACGATACACACACTTCTCTGCAGCTTCAAAGTGCCCGTCTTTTATAGTTCCGGGAGGCGGGGCTGGAATCTTCTGACTAATCAGGGCGTCTCTGGATGTATCTCCGTTCCAACTGGATGGATCGTGAAACTTCTCGAACTTTCCAGTATGATCCATTTTGTCGCCAAATTCGTCGCTAAGTCGCCAAATGACCGCCAAGCTCTCAGGTCATTGACGCACAGGACATATCTTACAAAGGGTTTTACGGTTTTTCCCAGGATGACACTATTCGTACCGGGTAGCAAAATTACAGATTTGAAACAATATGCAGTCACATGCTGATACTCACAATTCTGAAATATTCGTTATCAGTTTCAAAAAAATTAAGTTTTCTTTTGTCTTTGCATATGGAATACCAACCTTTCTTCTTCTTCTTCTTCTTCTTCTTCTTCCTCGCCAGTTTTGCTCTCTTCTACCTTTTTCAAATTCTCTTCCACTAATCTTGCGAACTCTCCTTTCTGATCTAGAAGCTCAGAATAAGTACCCGATTCCAGTATCTTGCCATCAGACAGGAAATAAATTCTGTCCACCTCTTGTAAAATTCCAAAGTCGTTGGTGGCTAGAATTCTAGTCTAGAAAAAGAGATTAGATAGCATTAATAAAAGCAATTAATTCAAAATGCTGTCACATTTTTTATTACAATACAGGTTGACAACGAACTCCTGCAACAATAAAAATGCTGTTAAACACATTTGTACAATGGAATCTTCTCTTTATTTGGTCTTTTGATTTAGTCTCAATTCATTCCTTTATGTTTTAGTGCTTAAAAATTCTCTACGGCGTCTTAAATTTTCTATACTGCAGCCAACTTCTAACTGATCTTTTCATTTTAAGATAAAATAGAAAATATTTCAATAAAACCAGCTAAAATGCTGGATTTTATGTTACAGGACTCGACATTTTCTCAATCTTATTTAGAATAATAAATAGAAAACTGACTTATGAGAGTAAATAAAGTTTCTTTAATTATTGACAGGGAAAAAATACTGCAGCTTAGTCTTTGTTAGAAGAGACATCCAAGCCTCTTGGGAGCCAGCCGTAGTTTCAAAGAATGGGCGTTTGGGGCCTTTCACGATTAATAGAATTAAAGAGGTAATGCTGTAATATGAAATTAATCTCTTACCTTATTTTGGAGCACTCCGTCTGGTCCTATGACGTGATGGAAAATGTGCGCCCCGACATGTGAATCTACTGCACTCAGTGGGTCATCCAGTAAGTAAATGTCGGCGTCCTGGTAAACAGCCCTGGCTATACTCACTCTCTGCTTCTGTCCACCACTCAGATTTACACCCTAATACAAAATAAATAAATAGCTAATAAAAATATAAATTCTAAATAAGCAAATAACCAAAACAAAATTCTTACTGTCTTTGCCAGTCTTATAAATTTCCAACACAGTTCCAAAGACTGTCGTATTCTAATTTAAAAATAAATCAAAAGAAATAACTCTGGCATTAAGTAAAAACGGAATATGTACATTTTTCTTCAATTTCGTGGTTCATGAAAAGGAGGAAAAGGGATGTTTTGGAGCTTCTGTCTTTCAAGGGTTGCATACAAATCAAGTATCACCAAATCGCATTTTTCTTCGTTGAATTTTTGTCAAATACGCACAAATAAATGGCTTTTGCGTATTTGATATTTTGCTTCGGAGCAGACATAGAAATAAGTAATTCCTTTCGAATAAATTTAATTAGCATTAATTTCAGTTTTCATCAAATTTGTATCTTCAAATCTTATCAAACATAAAAGGTATAGTTTTGAATAGTTTTTCGTATTAATTGTTAAACAGCTAAGAAAGCAATTTCAAAATTGTTAAAAGTATTTATCTTTCTTGCGTACAAATACAATATTGTATTCCAAATACAATCTGCGAAAAATTCCGTCCTATGAAGTATACATTATGATACCTCTACATTGATCTGAGTTAAGGTTTTAGCATATTTTTAACTAACCATTTGCATGTGGACGCGCTTTTCCACGTTTTTAAACGTTTAGAGGGCAAATTCAGTTTTGAAGTGTGTTAGTCAATTTGATAACATAGAATAAATAAAACAGAAATAATTACTCTTGATAAACAGAAATTATTCCTAAATGGTAAAAGTGCATGTAATTTTTAATATAAAGTGTCTTTGGGCAAATTACCTATTTCTTTGTTTGCCCGTTTACATGAAAACAATTGCTCAAAAACACAACAAAAAAGATAAATTAAATTTAGAATGGGACCTTGATATAAATATTGTAGATTCTGTAACGTTTCCCCCTTTTCCTCACATGATAATTTGCATTCCGACCAGATGTAACGTCACCCGTTTTCCCACACATAGTGAAGTGCATATGGACCTCCAAGATGTGGATTCTTCACTAGGAGAGTCATTGTGTCTGGTGATTTGTTACTATCCAGGTGTAGGAACATAGATGTGTGCCCAGTTGTTTCAAACAGATCCATCATGTCTTCAGGGGAGAATAAATCCAGATGCTAAACTTTTTTCCCTTATGAACTCCTTAAGTCACCAAGAAATGATCAATCACCAGCAACCACCGTCATTAAGTGTCAACTCAGGTGCACTTCACCTGGCGTTACTTCGGTTCGCCAGAAAGATGGATCTTTAACAAATACTCCCTCGATCGAGTGGAGGCTATTAAAGAAGTATTGCCGAGCAGCTATTGGATGATGGAAAACTCAAGTTCACCAATGGAAAAACCAGTGGCGGATATCTGATGGAAATAAAATGCTGTATTTTTGCATTTTTTTATATCAGAGAAGAAGAGAGAAAAGGTTTGAATTGGAATTTGGTGAAACGTCTGTGTGGGGAGAAGTTCACGATTTTTTGAGAAGCTCCGAGTGATTCTGTTTTATGTGTTAGGATCCACCCGATAAACATCGGTGGATTTCTGGAGTGGCCCTGGAGTAGCCGTTCAGAGCTAATAGCCTGTTAGCGGTTTTTTGATAACTTATTCTCCTATTTGATCGAGGAACTACTTCTTGATTGAACTGTTATTTGATTTTTGTAAATAATATTAACCTAGATAAGAACAAGTTTTTTTTTGTACATATATAAGGCTGTAAATAAAAGAATTATTTTGTTACGTTACTCCCTTATTTGATCGGGATTAATCAAGATATTACAATTCTTTTCAAAATTTAGAACCTAAGCAGTCAAAGGGAAAAAATCTATCTAAAATGCACAATCGATTCTGCTTGCAAAATCTGTAAATCGCACGTACAACCGTGCAATAATTATCAGTAAAAATCGAGGTAAGAACTTCTTTTTGATTTCTCACACTAGGCAGAAATATGTTCAAAAGATCCTTTAAAAAATGAATAATAAGAAAACTACAGAAGGAGATAAAAAAAAGTGAGAACTTACTTTCTCGCCGATTTCAGTATAATCTCCTCCTGGGAGCACGTTGAGGTCGGGTCTGAGACAGCACCTGCTGATGGTGGCTTCGTAGCGCGATTTGTCCATTGGCTTCACGAACAAGATGTTTTCACGGAGGGTTGAGTTCTGAATCCACGGTTGCTGAGGAACGTAAGCTAGACGACCTCCCTAGGATTTAAGAAACCGTTCGTGACATCATTAATTCTTGGGGAAAACAAGACCTGTCTAATGACATTAAACAAAAATGTTCCTTCTTATAAAGAAAACGAAAGAGAAGAAATGAAGAGAGTGAATTTAACTTTGTATATGAAGAAAATGTTGTCCAAATGCTAAACCTAGGAACCTCGAGAGCTGAAGGTGCTTGAAGAGACATCTTTAAATTCAAAGGGAAAAAAGAAACTTTTTGAATTTCGATCTGTCTCTTACGAATAACGATAACGTCTCTTATGCGCAGTAGGACAATTTGAATGCTATTGAGGGCAAACTAAACTGAATATTTTCTACATGCTGATTCATTTTACGCCATATTTATGATACATTTGCTCTTGATTTTTGAAAAATAAGACTTGTCTAATGATACTAAACAAAAGTATTCTCATCTTTAGAGAAAATGAAATGAAAGAAATTAAGAGAGCGATTTTAAATTTGGACATGAAGAAACTGTTGGATAAGTGCTAAATATAGACTGCTGAGGATGCTGTCCGAGTCACCTTTACATTCAAAGAAAATAAACAATTTTTTTTTGAATTTCGATCTGTTACTTAGTAATGCGCAATAAGCGAATCTTAATGCTATTGAGAGCAAATTGACGCGCAACCCGAATCTAACTATTTTCTACATGTTCATATGTTTTGTGTCCTTTCTTCTTTAATTTTCATTTTTATTTTTTTGTCAGATTCATTGCTTATCTCATTTAAGAGCGAAAAAATAATTAAATAAAATTAAAAACAAGAGAGCAAAATTTTAAGATAACATTAAGGAAGAATGTAATTCTTCTGCCATGATGAAAGATACACCATTGTTCCAGTTATATATATATATATATATATATATATATATATATATATATATATATATATATATATATATATATATATATATATATATATATATATAAGATTTCATGTAGGCGATCTCTCTTTATATATATATATATATATATATACTAGCCGCCTTTGGCGACCAGCCGGTTCGCCAATTTTAATGTTCGTTAAAATTTTGATAATTAAATATTTTATGCAATTTCTACTTTAATAGCTTCTTCATCAAAATATTTTAAAATTTCAAATTTTGATTATCATATAATTCATTCATAATATTATAAAGGCCTTCAGTCATAACGTAATATGTATCTCTCTCATTTTCTGTTAGCACCCGTAGAATTTATGCTTTAAATTAAAGTGGAAAGAATTAATCTGCAATTAATATAATAATACTTTTTTACTGAAACAAAGCATTTTTTTTATAATCTGATTACTGAAAATAGAGTCACTAAGCGTTTAAACTTTATGGGCACTAAAGAATATCCTTTTTAATTTATGTAATATCTCAAGAGGTGGTCAACAAAATTTTCTTAGATTCATTATGAGCAGATCGATTCATTAACAATGTTTAAATTTAAATGCATCAAACACTAAGAAAATGAAACGAATCGTTTAAAATAAACGTTTGAAAACAGGTTTTAAAAAAACTACTTAAAAAACGATGTACTTAAAACTATAAACATATACAAAAAATATATAACTAACATAAATACAATTTACTTACAAAAGCATGCAACTAACCCAAAAATAATTTAAATCATCCATTGATAACGGTTGTCATGGCAACAATCAGAACAGAATGCGCATGCGTGAATTTTCTTCGCCGGTTACGTAACGCAAATACGTGATTTTTTCTACGCCAGTTGGGGTAACGCTATGCGGATTAGAAATTTTTAATTTCCTTTATTCTGTTTTATTTTAATTCAAAAGTACTTCAGAATGAATCTGAAAGATCGATTCATTAACAATGTTTAATTTTAAAGGCATCAAACATTAAGAAAATAAACAGAATCGATTGAAATAATCCGCCGAAAAATTTTAACCCTAGCCTCATTACTGTTGGGAGAAAAAAAAAACTGAAGCCTTTCTCGTTTGGCGCTGGGGATGATGGAAGATTTTTTTGGCGGAAAAGTTGGCGGTGGGGAAAATGGAAGATTTTTTTGGCGGGAAAGTTAGTTTTTAATTATTAATTAAAATTCTAATTAAAAATTCGAAAAAAGGAACCCCAGGTGCACATTCCCAACCTCCAATGTATACATGTACCAAATTTGGTAGCTGTATGTCAAACGGTCTGGCCTGTAGAGCGCCAACACACACACACACACACACATTGAGCTTTATTATAAGTATAGATATATATATATACTAAAACTGTAGTGTATGACAGAATAAATTACGATTTCCTGTTTGTCTCTTAAATTCTTTCTTGCTATATTATACAACATTTGAATTCCTCTAAAATTTTTCTACATAAATCCTTCAATCAGAAGCATAGCCACTTGTAATTTGTTCTTAAGTTGTAGTAATTCATTCATTTCTATGTCATATCTGGTTTAAAAATTGAAACGTATCCATTACTGTTTTGTTTCGGCGTTTCCTTGGCAACCATGGCATATATATAAAATGTTATGTATAAAATAATTATATATATAAACAATTCGAGCAGTTACTACGCCACTGCCTGTTCTTCATTCAATATTCAACATCGGACGACTCACCTTCATGATCCGCACAGCACCCTCAGTGGCGTGCATTTCCCCCAGAATGGCAGAGAAGAGGGCGCTCTTTCCAGCTCCCACTCGCCCTACGACGGCTACCAAACTTCCGCGGGGCACCGAAAGAGTGATGTCACGCAGGAAAGGAGGCTCACCATTGGTCCAACAGAAAGTACCACCGTCGATCTCAATTGCGTTGCCTATGAAAGGGAAAAACACGTTATAAACGCATTGACAATGATGTCACGCAAGAAAGGAGGCTCACCATTGGTCCAACCGTCGATTTCAACTGCGTTGCCTAAGAAAGAAAAAAAAACACGTTATAAACGCACTGACAATGATGTCACGCAAGAAAGGAGGCTCACCATTGGTCCAACCGTCGATTTCAACTGCGTTACCTAAGAAACGGAAAAACACGTTATAAACGCAATAACAATGGTGTCACGCAAGAAAGGAGGCTCATCATTAGTTCAACCGTCGATTTCAACTGCGTTGTCTAACAAAGGGAAAAACACGTTATACACGCACTCTGACAATAATGTCACGCAAGAAAGGAGGCTCACCATTAGTCCAACCGTCGATTTCAAATACGCTGCTTAAGAAAGAGTAAAACACGTTATAAACGCACTGACAATGATGTCACGCAAGAAAGGAGGCTCACCATTGGTCCAACCGTTGCCTAAGAAAGGGAAAAACACGTTATAACTTGAGTTCTGAATAGGAATTCAATGGAAACCAGCATTTTTCATAATAAGCGTTTTTTTTAACATTAATTAAAACAAAAAAGTCTTCAAAGATTCTTTTATTTTTATACAAAAAAAAGTGGGAAATTTTTTAAAAAAAAATTTCCTCTTAGAAAATGTTGAAACATAAGGAGTAATAACAATATCTTCTGCGTAATGGAATTATACTCAAAGTTATATATTTTAATTTCCTAATAGTACTAGTTTCAATCGCCATACTTTTATGAATTAATTTTAGTAGTAATAGAAAGTTCATTTTCATTTTAAATAGATTAATAAAAGCTGGTTATCTTAAAATTTTCAATTTCCATTTTATTTTTTGGCCTATAACCAATTTGAAAATTCCATATTATGATTAGAAACGTTTTAATTTTTTCTCTGATTTAATACCACGTGGTGTCTCTCAAAATTATTTAAAGGTAGTTAATTAATTGTATTAAAATTTTAATATTTTAAAACATTAAAACAATGGGTTGTGCAAATATGCAATGCTTTCACAAATTCAGTTAATGCATTGTATGGAATATTGTACCAAAATACAAGTTTCCAAACTTGTAAGCTTTATATCAGAAAATCAGGGGAAACAATGGTTAAAAAATTTCATCGTTAGAACATGAAACAATTCTAGTTGTATAAAAGCTCATGAGGAAACATGGAAATGAAATAGATCATGTCTGTGTTATAACATGACTGAAATCCCCACATCTTATACATCAAAATATTCGTTTTGACATATTCTACCCGAATCTCTAAATATTAGTAGTTGCATACCTTTTGGGACACCCTGTATAAACTACCCTCTGGACATATATACTATATTTTTTTTGCCCTTTCATCATAATTTTCTTCAAAAAGGAATATCAATCCACACAAATTTGACTTTCATGGCGCTTTCTAAGATTGCTACCCAGACATTTATATTTCCCTCCCCCCTCCCCCCAGAGGAATGACAAGGACAACACATGATGACGATTGAGGCCGTTCATAGCGCTGCTAAGAAAATACATTATAACATTTTCTTGAATGGTTACCGATTGGTTCAACACTGGAGGGTGAATACATGCAAACTTCCTGATGTCTGCAGTGGAAAATTGCAATTTTCAGATAAACTAAGTTTTGAGTAATTTCTTGTTTCTGAAACCCATTCTAATTCATTTAACTAAGGGTTTGGGGTAGCGCCGATATTCTGTTTTTATGAGTGCATTTTCTCACAATTATCGGCTTGAATCTGCGTATTTGCTATCTACCAACAAAATGATTTGGTATTATGTCCCAATACAAAAAACATTGAAAGTAAGCTGAAAAGAATAATATTACACATTATGAAGATAAAACATATACATTATATACTTACAGATTGCAGTGTCATCATCTACAGGTCTCTCTTCCAGTTCCTCGCTGAGAAGGAAAGCAGTCACTCTCTTGAATGCGACTCGACTCTGAAATGAATGTTTCGTTAAAATCATACATTTTAACACTACGGATATAACGCCACCCCCCAATATGTATATAAAAGTGATTCCGAATTCATATAAGGGCCGCGGTGGCCTGGTGGTAAGGGCTCAGTTTCAGAACCGGAGAGCTTCAGGTTGGAGACCCGATCCCGATTCTACCGAAGAACCGTCGTGTATGCTGGTCTAGTGCACGCTAAATCCGTCTGGACCATACGTCTTTTCCCTGGTTGGTGTGGAAATTTGGAGAGGGGATGCCAGATCAGGTGTCGTCCTTGTCATCTGACCACTAATCAAAATTACGAAGTAAATCCGAAAATAGCCCTAGTGTTGCTTTAAAACGGGTTATATAACTAAGCTAAACCAAGCTTGGAATTCTTGGTAACTTTAAAGACTGGGGAGGGATATTGTAACAATCGTTTATTGTCTAGGAATGAAGTAATGACAATGCGTTGATAAAAACTAATCTTTTTCACGCCTTCATAACATGCTCGTGAAGGTTAAATTTTATTTACATTTTGTGAGAAATAAATTTTTGCAAAATATGATTACAACATTTTTTAAAAAAAACATTAAAATAGAAGCTAAATTTACAAATTAAAACACTGATGCATTGGAAAGGTTATTTTTTAACCTTAAGGTGTTTTAACCTTAAGTTCTGTGCTGCAATATTTTTGGAAGCTAACTAAAAAAAAATGTTGTTTGTGGGAAAAGATACTGATTTTGATGTTATTTTACATCTTTAATTTTTTTTTCTCAAATTCTAATCCTTGATAGAATTTTCTTACTAAAAACTCATGAATTAAAATCTGATGTACAATTTTTGCTAAAATTTCCTACAATAACTTCTCAATGCGTTCTGCAGTTCCTGAACTAGAGAATAAATAATCTTTTCATTTAGAAATATTTTATAATTGATTTTATGCTTCACACCGTGAAAAAAAAATTTAAATCTTGTATCAAACTTTAATATTTAAAGAATGAATAGAAATACAGCTTATTTTTTAATTCCGGGACAACCTGCAAAATAGTAATCAAACTTTTTAATAAACTTCGAAATTAGAAGATTTTTGTTTCATATTTCTTTTTAGCCAAAGAAACGCACTTTTTCCAATTTTTAAAAACTTCTCACATCTTAACTGGTATATTTTGGTTTCATAGACATTTTTCAATCTTTTTTATGCAAATATTCAAAAATATAACTATTTTCGAATGTTTTTTCATAAAATTCTTCCCAAACATAACTATCTTCCTTATATTTCATATTTTTAGCGTGAGATGGCGCTACGAGCGGCTATTAGAAAGAGAAACTTCAAGGTCCGATACGACTACATTCAATCGGTTTCCTGCTGAGATGACAACAATGCAACAATAATGCATTGTATAATTGAATTTGCTAAAAATGAATCTATTATCATTGTTCAAAGATCATTTCGTCACATTTTTTTTCTTTCTTTTTTTGCATCTCTATCATCTGAAATTGTTGAACTGAAAATGAGGGGAATTTGCCTCCATTTAAACTTTAATACTAGTTTCCTTTCATTAGTGTTTCTGATGGTGCTCTCAATGAACATTTATAACTTTATGCTATTAGTAAATGTACAACGTTATTTTTTATTTCTTTTTCCCAAAATGCGTGCATTTTTGTAGATTTGTAAGTATAGCTCTTCAAACTTGGGATGTTTATCTGAAATCATTCCATATTTTTAAGCTTGGAATTCTGAAATAAATACAATTCGTACTATTTTAGGAAATTTACTTTTTATTTTGCTATGGTATTCTTATATTTTTTGCCATTTCGAATGACATTTGTTCTTTAACTTTGAAAAAGGCCGTGATTAAGATTCACTACATTTAGTAGCACACTGGCCGTATCAAAACTGTTCATAAACAAACGGCGGTCTCGACAAAACTTTCTCGCATTATCTCCAAAAGAAGGTGTTTTAAAGGTTTGGCATTTTTACTGGATCTATTGTGTTATCCTTGGCGCGTTTTTTTTTGGCGATTGATCCTTGACATGCGGTTAAAAATATCCGAAAATGGATTTTGTGTTTTAGACACCATTTTTCCAACCAATTGAAACACAAATTTCAAATTTGATACAAAACCACACTTATAGTCTCAAAATCTAGTCTTTTTGTGAATATATATATATATAGTCTTTTTTGAGCAAATTAATACACTTAAGTCATTTTTTTTTAATTATTGTGTTTAGACATTCTTTTATAAGTACAGACGGTCAGTTCCTTGATGGATTTGGCTCACAATTTGACAAATGTCTGTAATATAAATATTAAATCTTGTGTCCTAAATTCTATCCATCTAGCCTTCTTCGTTTGTTGTTATCGTGTTAAATTATATTGGAACACCCGGATAAACAGATTTGCTCAAAATTTTGGTAAGGAATCTACAGATTTGGTGTGCTAAAACTCGGTTTAGTTAAGTTTAGTTATATTAACGTCCCGTTGTAAAGCAACACTAGGGCTATTTTGGGACGGACCTCGTCATCTTGAACCGCGGTCAGATGACGAGGACGACACCTGAGCTGGCACCCTCCTCCTCACACCAGCGAGAGGACGTTTAGCATGACGGATTTAACGTGCAACAGACCCCCTTACACGACGGTTCTTCGGTGAAATCGGGTCTCGAACCTGAAACCCTATGGCTTACAAGCCGAGACCTTACCACCAGGCCACCGCGGCCGTGCTAAAACTCGGATGATGCTCGGAAAGATGCTAAATTTCATAAACCGTTTTTGAGTTACATTTGTCACAGAAAGACAGACGGACAATTTCCAAAATTGTGTTTATCGAACTCAGGGGTGTCTGAAGTGTGGAGATTCCTCACAATCCCGATTTCGAACTTTTTAACGATTACAATACTTTATACTAAATACAAAACAAAGTAAAAATATAAAAACAGAAAGAAGAAGAATTCATTTTTAAAATTCTGCAGAATATATTTCAGGATTTAGGTAATATATCTGATGGTTATAAAATAATTATTCTTTTGATTTATTAAAAAGAAATATTCAGTGTACGACAGTAAGAAAACGAAACGCCAAGCTAAAAAGTAGTGATACTCCAATCTCTTTTAAAAATAAGCGAGCATTAAATTATATCCATCAGTGCTTATTTTTGAAGTTAAACTTTAATTGTAACTGCCGCAATATTTACAAATTTAATTATAAACATTAAGTTCTTGGCGACTATCCATTCTATGGAGAGAGAGAGTACATATGTTTAAATGAAACGCACAATATTATCACGTATTTATTCTTATGCGTTTAGTTTTTTCTTATCGTTCTCAACATTTTTTCATGGTTCCCTGAGATTTAAATTCTGTTGTTGTTACTTATGGCACTTGCCACGGACAAGCCCGCTGTTCGAAGACAGCCGATTTAAGCTTAAGGGGCAGCGCGTCTTGTTTTTATTGTAGAGCCAACTAGGGCCAAGAGTACGACTTTGCTACTCACGCGTCACAACCCTTTTTACAGGGCGGACTTCATTCTCGCATTACATTCACTTATCCACAGATCGTCATTTAGACCTGAATCAGAGAACGATCACCCCTGATCCAGTACCCACAGTGGTATTACTCTCGACATGGAGGACTTTGTGACCCTGACAGATTTATACGTGCTCCAGCCACCATACACACGGAGAGTCTTCGGCCGGCGGGGTTCGAACTCGCAACCGAAAGGACGCTCTACCAACCAGGCTATCCCGACCTGAATTAAATGTTAATATATGTAAATAGGTTTCCCCGATTTTCATTTTCTTACGGTTTATAAGATTATTCCTCTGGACCCTTGAAGAATGCTAAAGAGATGTTAATATTTAATTTTATATCTCATATTTTTGGTAAAGTAATTTGTATCATTCGAGAAGAGTCAACACATTGTTTCATTTAGTTATGGAACAACAGCAGCAGTGGTAACTAATCCATTAAAACTGCAGGACTGGGACACGGCCTGTAATTATCAATACAACAAAATCATATACTGTTTCCAAATTAAGAATTTATACTATTTATAAATAAAATAATAATTTTCACTTTCTCGTATACGTATTAAAGTGAAAAATATAGTAATCGTCAAAAATTCAAATTTTTGAAATGTCCGTCTGTCTGTGACAAAGATAACTTAAAAAAACGCTTTGAAATAGGAGGTTTAAATTTGATATACGGTCTTAATACTAAACTCGCAGATTTCTATTAAATTTTGTGCAAAATCTGTTCAGAGGAAGTCCGTTTGTCCGGCTGTTCGAATATAACATGATAATGCCAAAACGAAAAGAGCTATATAGATAAGATTTGGTAACACAGACTTAACACATGTAGTGTCGATTTTAAATCTACACTATAGATTTCTAGCCAAAACTAACAACGGATTGACTGTCTGTCGGTCTGTATTTTCAGAAATGTGTAAATGCGATCATTCTAAAACACATTGGCTTGAATATGTCACATTAGTAAGGAATAGTGTTGCTATAAGTGTATTTTTTGTGTCAAATCTTTGTTTCAATCGATTGAGAAAAACATTTCTAAAGCATAAATTCGATTTTCGGATATTATTAACCGCATGCAATGGATTAATCGCCAAAAACCTCGCCAAGGATGATATGATAAATTCAGTAAAAATGCCAAATTCACGAAAAAAAAAGTTAATATTTCGTATCTATTATACGCCAGTACCATGCAAGATGTTCTCTGACGTCACAAGTTTATTAGAGAGTGTGCGAGAAAATATTGAGGAGACCACTTAAAAAACGCAATCTTTTGCTAAACATTTTTTTGCAGAACTGTTAATTTCTGCATTCATGACAACAAAATAGCAACTATGAATGGCAAGAATCAAATGGGCTCTTAATGCAGACACGTAGCAGCGTCAAAATGTTTATCTATTTAAAGTGAGTTGATCTCGAGTCTTAGAGAACTGATAGCGGATAAAGTAGACAAACAATCTCACCTGTACCAGCTGCGCTATCAGCTGCGGTATGGTGGCCATGTTGGTGCGGAGGGTGTTGAAAAGGGTGAGGGAGACAAAGGCGGTGCTGGGGTCTAGAACATTCTTTTCGTCCAAGAGAACGTAAGTCACAAAACAGCTGATAGCAACCTGCAAAACAATTGCATTGAATTGAAAGAAGGAATCGTTATAAATTCAATATATTTATGCGAAATGACTACATATTAACAATTATAAAAAAATAAGAAAAATTAATCGAATCTAATTTAATCACATAAACTGGAATCAAAAACGATTTTCATATTTCTGATAATATCTGATATTAATCCTTTTTCTTTAATGCAAAATAAAATTCATTTCCCTTGTATTTAAGAAAAAAAGAAAAGAAAAAACTTTCATACTTCTGATAGTATCTGATAGTGATCATTTTTCTTTAATGCAAAATAAAATTCATTTCCCTTGTATTTAAGAAAAAAAGAAAAAAAAACTTTCATACTTCTGATAGTATCTGATAGTGATCATTTTTCTTTAATGCAAAATAAAATTCATTTCCCTTGTATTTAAGAAAAAAAGAAAAAAAAACTTTCATACTTCTGATAGTATCTGATAGTGATCATTTTTCTTTAATGCAAAATAAAATTCATTTCCCTTGTATTTAAGAAAAAAAGAAAAAAAAACTTTCATACTTCTGATAGTATCTGATAGTGATCATTTTTCTTTAATGCAAAATAAAATTCATTTCCCTTGTATTTAAGAAAAAAAGAAAAAAAAACTTTCATACTTCTGATAGTATCTGATAGTGATCATTTTTCTTTAATGCAAAATAAAATTCATTTCCCTTGTATTTAAGAAAAAAAGAAAAAAAATTGACTTATTTTACCTTTTTCTCTGCTTAAATCTGCTTTAAATTCATTTAAATCAGATTTACAAACTACTTTAAATGAATTCCTACTACTTATTTTTATCTCGTATAGTTTGACTTGAAAACAATAGTTTATAATACATTTTTATTTGACATGGCTTGCTTCATGTTTGTAAGGACGAAATATTTAATTCATTTTTCCACTTCATGATCTGTTAGTGTTATGTTTTACCACCTATTATGACCTATTGTGTTACTATTGATAAAGACCTATATAATATTTCCAGAATTTAATCAAATCACTATTCCATGAAAATTGGCACCCATAGTAAATTTGAGAGAAAATTCCGTAATATTATTTACAAATTTCTATATATAATATTAATATTATATTTCCTTGCTGATTTCATAATATTTTATGCTAATAAATTAATGAAAAAAGCACAAAGTAGAAAGATATATACATTTTAGTACGCTAATAAACGTACTTTAAAAATAAAAAAAAACGTGTTTTTTTAAGCATATTCATTATAATTTTTGTTCATTTTGTTGGAATATAAAGGTAGGCAAGCAAATGAAGAAGTTATGAAATATAAATGCAGGTAAAGTTTGAGAACAAAGAACGAAAAAAATGATATTGTCATTAAAATAACAAAAATAAAATTAAAGTTATTTATAATTTAATTCAATTTTTTATTAGCATCCTTCAAACTATGCCATTTTCTTGCACATAATCTTTATCTGAATATTTGAACGAAATATCCTTCAACTACGTGTACGCCTCGCTTCTAGCCCTTTTGGCCAAGATCAAAATGTAGTAACTTCGTGTACGTGCAGCTCAAGTACTTCGCATGACGGGCAAAATAAAATGTCAAAAAGTTACTCGATGAACGAGCGATGTTTCGCATAATGTGAGCGATGAGCACCATAACGTCACATACTGAATTGGCTTGTATCATTGTATGTTGAACACTTATTTGAAAAGAACACATTCGCTCTATTGAAGAAGTTTTGGCCGAATAGCGTTGTCGAACGTGATTCCAAGGGGTTTAAATAAGGAGTCTGAGGAGCCTTAATAAATGAGATTTTGTCTCTGGCTAAGAGTTTGAGGCGGACAGCAATGACATCGATGAGCTGGCAGGGAATTACAGTCAGAATTACCGAATAGCTTATGGAGCTACATTTTATGCTACAATAAAAAGCTGTGGGAGAAACTGAATCAGGAGAAGAAGAATTAATAGGTTCAACACGACAACAACTTTCCAGTAAATTAAGGAACACGCTGAAAGTATAGTAAGTTATTGCATCCTATGTTGAGAAACATAATGTTACGAATCTGCCATGCTTCTTCCCAGCATAATTGGTTGCATCATCAGAAAGGTTGTTTTACAGTCATCTGTATTGGACGGAGTCCGGGTGTCCCGTCGGAAATCCCAGAGCTTGGCGACAAACTTGGCGACTTTGGCGCCAAAATAGAGTATACCCGAAACATCGAGAATTTTCCCGATCCGTCCGAGCAGCGATGGAGTCAAGCTAGTGCTGAACTAAGCTGTGCGCTACTGTCTGCAGTAGAGTCTTGTTGTGAGCTGCTGTGTGTACGTTTCGGCTGAAGATAATTGTCTTCTCTATGCTGTATATAGTTGTCGTCTTTGTGCTGTCCTGTGTGTCGTAGTGTCAATAAACGTGTTCTGTGTTCGTCTACTGAAAGGACTGATCATTGTGTTGTGTTCATCTTCATACCATACACAACCACTAAATACACGCGAGTAAACGAACCAGACGGATTGATAATGATAGAGGGAAATCCGTAACAGTAACCTTGATAAGGCTTCACTATGCGCACTAAGAATTCATTTAACGACAATACAGAGTCTCATTTTTCGGCAAAAATTTGCAGCGTAGCCTAAAACAAATGTCTTTAGACAATTTTCTTCTAAAAAATGCAGGAATTTTAAATAATAAATTACATTATTATAAATTTGTTTGAGAATTTTTTTTTCGGAATGGAACTTAATGTTCTATTTTGCATGAATCCTTATAGATTTTTTTTTTTCGTTTAATGAGTGTTGCGCGTTGCAAGTAAGATCCGGAAACGAATTATGCGCATTATGCGAGGTTCCAGTGTATTTTATATTGTCCTTTCTCAATTAAGTGTGTCTTGTATTTGTAAATAATGAAGTTTCCATGTTTTCTCACCAGGAAGGGTGCGCATATCCAAAGGAAGACGACGGATCCGTTGACGAATGCCAACTTTCTCAGAGTTTTGGCTTCCTTTTCTCTCAGTGCACTGATACTTTTCATGAATGGGATCTCCCAAGCAAACAATTTCAACACCTGCAAAATAAACACGAATAGCATTCCTTCATTAGAATTAAACTTGCATTTTTATCTAAAGGCACAGAGATGGAAGAAAAACTACGTTTTAAATCAGTGTCCATGTTAAAAATCTATGTTATCAGTTAAATCAATATTAAAAACCAGCGTCTTGTTTCTTACCTTTATTCTTTTTTTTAAATTTTTTTATTGAATATTTATAAAAACTCCATGCACCACAAAGTATCACACGGGGCTTACAGAAGTAAATATATAACACATAACAAAAAGAAAAAGAAGAAAATTTAACAGTTATGAAGGATTACAGATGTCAACAATAAATTTACAGAAATTTTGAAAAGCACTTCTAGTGGAAATAAGTTGGTGAAACTCTGTAGGCTAATTTAAATTCATGTGCTTAAGAGCCAGTCTCAGGATCTGTCTTTCTTTGACAAACTTGGAACATAAAAGGAGCACATGTTCAACATTTTCCTCCCCACTAATATCACAATCGCAGGAAGATGACGAAAACAAATTAAATTTGTACAAGTAACTTTTAAAGTTACCATGACCAGTTAGAAATTGGGTTATTTTGTAATTAGTATAAAAATGATGGCATGACAGTCTCTTATTAATGGATGGAAAACATTTCTTTGTTAAGCTCCCTTTATTTGAAAGGAGGTATTCTTGATTCCAAGACTCCACCATTTTCTCTCGTAATCTTCTTGTAAAAGGATTTAGGAATATTAACGTCAATGTCGATTTTGCGCTTAGTGGCAGCTTTTGCAAGCCAATCGGCCCGTTCATTTCCATAAATGCCCGTGTGTCCACGAACAAATGCAAAAACTATTGATATATTTTTATCTTTCAGGCTTTTAATTTGCTTTTGGATTTCAACGATTATGTTGTTAGACGAAGAAATACACTTCAGAGAATCCAAGGACGATAGAGAATCGGTACAAATACGATAGTCTGGGATTACACTATTTTGTCTTACCTTTATTCCGCTGAGGATTTCCGCCATCTGACGCAGTCTTGAATCTTTCCATCCCATTTGTCTCTTCTAATAAAGGAAATAAAAACTAGCATAAAGGCAAGATAAATAAATTTTTAAAGATAGAAATATGGATCATTCGAAGTCTATCCAAAGAGATAGTCAGTCTTAAAATGAAAATGTTTATGTCTCAATGCAATGACTCGCTTTAGCGATGATGTATCGATTTAATTTTAAGGTTGCATTTTTTAGAGAAAGCCAAGTTGTTTTTGTAATATAAGGGGGTACAGTGAATCAATACTTCGCACATTCAGCTAATATTCACATTTTTAAAATGAATGGGCAAATGAATTTGTGTAAAACTGTGTGCAAATTTTGCAAAAACACTTCAGTGAAAAAACTTTACATTTTAAATGAGACAACTAACTTATGCAAAAGATTTCAGTACCAGGTCCCATTGCTGTGAATTCTAATTTTCATTTTTTGTCGAAAACTGCGCGGCATTCCCCATAAACCCTCCATTTTTTGGTAGAGGAAGTAAATGTTTTAACCCTTTAAAGGGCCATTTTTTTCTAGTCATATTATTTTTAAATATTTTTAGGCTTGAAATTAGAATAAGAAAAGGGATTCATTAAGCTTATTAGATAAATTTAATTTGATTCATTCATTAATTTGGTTCATTATTAATTAAGTAACAAATCAAGACACATCATTTTGTGTGAGATAAAGAACTGACGCATTTAAGTTTCTGACTTACTAAAAAAATGTGTCAGAACTTATGCCAACCTACATAATTTCATACAAAGGTTGATAAATTTGGTGGGAAGCATACTTCCCACGGTCTTAGAAAGGGTTAACTAAATATCGTTTAAATATCTACGAGATAGTTGGAGATCTAAGTATTATTAAAAAAAAAAAACATTTCATGTAATTTTGAGCAATAATATGAGGAGGCACAGCATTATAGTAAATTTTTTCATGATGGACAGAACAGAAACCGTTGCAAGAAAATGAATCATACAGATGATTAGAAGCAGTTGAATCATTCAAAGGTGGGTCAAATTTTCATATATAATTCTCTAGCTCCTATAACTTAGAAGAGGTTAAACGAATTGCAATAGAAACAAACAAAGTAAATGAAAGGAAAAAAGAACACTTTATGCTAAACATTAAATTCGTAATTATTTTTATGTACTATTTAATTAGAAAACAAACAAAATTTAAAAATAGATTTTTCAGAAAAATGGCCTTAACGTTGGTAGCATATTAACTTAAGTATGGGAAAAGCCTTTCCAATTCTAAACTTAATATTAAGAGTAGATGGCCATATTTAGAAGAGGCGGCTTTCTCTCTGGATTATCTCTATAAATAATAAAGAAAAATGTGTGTCCCTGTATATATGCGTTGAAGATCAAGACTTTTTGACATATAGTTACCAAATTTGGCACTAAAATACCTTTGTGGGTGCAATGTGCATTTTGAAGAGATTGTCTCATTTTTTTTATTTTTTTTTGAAATTTTAATTAATCAAACGTTAGGCATAATTTTGGATTCTTTTCCACGATAATTTCTAAAAATTATTATTGCACAAAACTAAACGTTTTTATCATTTTAAAATTCAAAAGATCTGTCTTTTAATGACAATAATTCAATTGTCACGTTGGCAAATTTTGGTGAGTTATAAAAAATGCATTTTTGCATAATATTTAAAAATAGATATCATTGCTCTGTTGAAGTTCCAGCTGTTTTTATTGTTCCATCAAATACTTAAATGCGCCAATTTCTTCCATTTACTAAAAACTAAGGAAGAAGGATTGTGTTTAATATCTGTGTAGTTTTCATTAGGATTAGATACAAATATAAATTAAAACTTTTCTATAAACGTTTGTTTCAGCTTTTAAAAATGTTCAAGTTTGATTCATTTTTAGTAGATATATCCACTATCCATATTTATCCACTGGAATTTAATTTTGCGCAATGTGATTTGTATATACTCACAAAATATCAAACACCCAACTCCTGCTTTAGGCAAGCGTTTAGAGCATTACGTGAGCATATACAGTCATTCATTAATAATTCATATAATAGATTATCTCACCTGCAGTTTGTGAGACATGGAGGCCAACTTGGCGCTGATTGGCATGATGAGCAGCATGACGCCGACGCCAGCGAGGCAGGCTATTCCAAGATACTGCCACAGAAGAGCTATCACCAAAATGATTCGCATAGGGCAACTCCAGAGAGAATTCAAGCTCCAGATCAGTTCGAAAATCCATTGGCAGTCCACGGCTACCATGTTACAGATTTCGCCAACGGTGAAACGACTCCTCGAACTGCTGCTCAGCCGCAAAACCTGAAAAAAATGAATAGAAATTAGAAATAAATAGAGTTCCTAGTCCGTAACTTTCGTTTAATGAAAATATTTCAAAAGTTGCTATAGAATTATGATGATAGAAACATAAAGAATTTTCTCACGCGATCATTTTTGCTGTGATATTCATTTGCAATAGAAAGAAGTCAAAGTCCACTATTTTTACATAGGGGTGTCCTATATTAGAGAGATGCTTGGAAATTTTAAGGAAACTACAAGATTCAGTTCTTTTTTTTTCGGAACAATTATCGTCAATATCACTTTATCCATTGATCAGCTTTTCATATTATTTTTCTGAAACGATTTATGAAAGGTGATATAAAGTTTCATTTGCGATGTTCAATTATACCTTCCTTTACTGCGAAAATATAATTTATTCGAACTCAGATCTTCTTTCATTCGAATACCAAAGCTTATTGTTTATATAACAAGGCACTCATCTTGGAAAGAAAGCGTTTTCAAACTTTTGTTCATATTCATGGCCAATTTGTGCTTTTTCATACAGGAAGTATTGAAAAAGTGTAGCGAATTGATATGTGCGTGGATAGAACCTGGGACCTTCTGGTTCGTAGCCAAGTAACATGACCACGATACAAAAGCAATTGCTCGGGTAGGGTAGCTGCTAACTGGCTTATAAGCTTTTACCACAGACTCTCCCACCAGTGAGTCGGAGGTCAGACGAACAATATGGCTGTTGAGTGGTGATGTATTAGCTTTTGATTCTAATGCGCCTGTATCCATTTGAGTAGCACCGAGCGTTATAGCGAGCGTGTGTGGTTGCTGATGCTGCGTCAAGTGAGTATGACGACTTTGGGTTGCTGCGGCCTTTTTTTGTGCTGCTGCGTCAAGTGAATCTGACGACTTTGGTTGCGGGTAGATGGCGCCACAACAGCAGTACGAAGGTTGAAGGTTCATCGTCCAAGGTCACTAATGTGGCGAATTTGCGATGAACGAGGATAGAACCTGGGACCTTGTGGTTCGCAGCCCAGTAACATGACCACGATACAAAAGCAATTGCTCTGGTAGCGTAACTGTTAACTGGCTTATAAGCTTTCACCACAAAAGTATTGTAATCGTAAAACAATTCGTATATATGATTTTTATGAATATCCGCATTTTAGACCTTCTGAGTTCGAAAAACACGTTTTTGGAAAATGTCTGTCTGTCTGTCTGTGACAAATTTAACTGAAAAACGCTTTGAACTAGACGATGAAATTTTGGTGTGTGATTTTGGTGTCTTAACAACAAAGTTATTGATTTCTGTCACATTTTGAGCAGTCTTTTCAAAGGAAGTCTGTCTGTCCGACTGTTCGAATATAAATAAACATAACTACAAAACGAAGAGGAGCTAGTTAGATAAAATTCGGTACACAGATTCATTATCCATAGTATAGATATCTATAAAATTATGAGTCAAATCCAACAAGGGTTGACTGTTTGTTGGTACGCATTTTCCGAAGCATATAAACGAGATAACTAAAAAGAGCAATTATTTAAATATATCAGAATTTGAATGTGATTTTATAATGCAATTGAAGTTCTGTGTCAAATTTTGGCTTGAATTGATCCCGAAAAACGCATACAAAACAGAAATTCACATTTATTAAAGGATTTGCCAGAACATTTTGGGGATCAACTCGGGCTGGTTTCAGATCAGTACCTTTAAAATCAATTTTTTAATGGCAAGTGTGCCATTTCTATGAATCCAAAAACTTCCAAAAAATCGATGAACAAAATTGGATCCTATAATACGTCATCTTTGGTAAAACCCAAACAATCAAGAGCAGGGAAGAGGGATACCTGGTCAGCATTGCATGTTTGGCGGTATGTTATGCACGGGGATAGAACCTGGGACCTTGTGGTTCGCAGTCCAGTAACATAACCAGGATACAAAAGCAATTGCTCATGCAGCGTAGTTGTTAACTGGATTATATGCTATTCACCACAGACTCTCCCTCCAGTGAATCGGAGGTGAGACGAACGATATGGCTGTTGAGTGGTGATGCATTAAGTTGTTGTCTAATGGGTTTGTACCTAGTTGAGTAGCGCCAAGCGTTATGGCGAGCGTTTGTTGTTGTTGATGCTGCTGCGCCAAGTGAGTCCGGCGACTTTGGTTGCTGCGTCAAGTGAATCTGACGACTTTGGTTTGCTGTGGGTGGATGGCACCACAACAGCTGTTACGAAGGTTGAAGGTTCATCGTCTGAGGTCACCAATTTAGCGGTATGCAATGCGCGAGGATAGAACCTGGGATCTTGTGGTTCGCAGTCCAGTAACATAACCAGGATACAAAAGCAATTGCTCATGCAGCGTAGTTGGTAACTGGATTATATGCTATTCACCACAGACTCTCCCTCCAGTGAATCGGAGGTGAGACGAACGATATGGCTGTTGAGTGGTGATGCATTAAGTTGTTGTCTAATGGGTTTGTACCTAGTTGAGTAGCGCCAAGCGTTATGGCGAGCGTTTGTTGTTGCTGATGCTGCTGCGCCAAGTGAGTCCGGCGACTTTGGTTGCTGCGTCAAGTGAATCTGACGACTTTGGTTTGCTGTGGGTAGATGGCACCACAACAGCTGTTACGAAGGTTGAAGGTTCATCGTCTGAGGTCACCAATTTAGCGGTATGCAATGCGCGAGGATAGAACCTGGGACCTTGTGGTTCGCAGTCCAGTAACATAACCATTATGCAAAAGCAATTGCTCGTTCACCGTAGTTGTTAACTGGATTATATGCTATTCACCACACATGCAAACATTCAGGAGAGAGTTCTGTTCTCTCTGGTACGTTACCGCATTAGTGTGACCACTAATAAATGCATAGTTATGTCATTGAAAATAATACTAAGAGAGTTACCATTGCAATACAGAGATTATAACTGAACTGTCGAACGGGGTATCTTCTTAGACTTTGAAAACTACCTGAATTACTTGCACGATGACTGATACAATATATGAATTTGGAAAAGAATGATTCATAGTAGCGGAGAAGGAGCAGCTTCAGTTGGTTCGAGAGACTTCGGATACCAGAAGAAAAAGGCCGACTTAGCCTCAAGTGCCTGTTCGCTTTAACTGGGCAAAGAAGAATTGCATTCACGCTTTGGGTAACTCAAACAGAGTATATACTCCTGACATACTTCGCCCATTCCGCCATGAGTCATAGTTATTACTAAATGAAAAAAAATTGAGATGTATAAAAATTATGAGTTTGTGGTGAAAGCTTATAAGCCAGTTAACAGCTACAAAACATGGGCAATTGCTTTTGTATTGTGGTCTTGTTACTCGGCTGCGTACCACAAGGTCCCAGGTTCTATCCTCGCTCATATCAAACCGCTACAAGTTCGTCAGTCCTTAAAAGCACTACAAAGTGACATGAAACTCACCTTCCTGTAGAATGCGGCATCCACTCCCGTGCGCGGAATGATGGAGGCGGTTATGAGGAGATTCTGGTTGTGGACAAACAGCATGGTGGAGAAGCAGGCCGTGAGGAAGAGGACGGAAGCATACACATAGCCATGCCACGAAGGCTCATTGTTCCCAATGAAGGTGATAAGGTAACTGCAAACAAATAGCAATTACTATTCCTTGAAACTACAAGATACTTTGTCTACAAACATCCAAAATTAAAGGCTTATGATGAAAGAGCCTCACACGAATGATAGTGAAAGTGAAACACCGCTTATAAAGCCTATTATCTAAATTTTCTATCAATGGTCCCGCTAATTGGCAATACATGGTTTGAACCGCTTTTTGAAGCAAGACTCATTCAGGCTATAAGACACATTGTAAACGGCAGTGACTAATCCATCAAGTCTTAGAACTTCAAACAGTTGGTCTTTGATTACTTTCAAAAATTCTTTTTTGGAGTAACACCATAAATATCTGACATATATTTACTTTTCGCTGTACTGTAGATTGAATTCTATAAATCTGCATTGAATTCTCTCTCTCTCTATCATATATATATATATATATATATATATATATATATATATATATATATATATATATATATATATTATTTACAAGAAGGCTCGGACATGACACGTCCGCCACAGCGTAGCACAAAAGCAGAGCTAGGGAAGAAGCGAGAAATACATTATCCCTCGTCTTATATAACCTGAGATTTGGATATGGAAAATGTTATTTTACAGTGCTAATATATTATTAAGATTCTGATAGGGATTTCTGACGTATGTCAATCACAAGTAAAGGAAACACAGGGATCTTTTAAAAAGAGTGTGCTTACTTGTTAGAGTTTTGACTCCCTCCGGTGGAGAAAAGGGGAAATTCTGTTCCCCTAACCAGATGTATTCGAGGCGCCGACGCGGCGACATGTACATACTCTCTCTCCCGTCTTTGTGTTGTGATGTGTTTGTGTGGCAGCTTAGAAATGTCCGTGTCCATATATGTGTGAAAATAAACCTATGAAAGTTTCAACTCCTGCTTCGTCATTAATGGAATTGTCATGCACTGACTGAACATTACTGGATAGTTTTTACCCCTTCACGCCGAGTGTGTGAAAGTATCGGCGTTCAGCCGATTCGACAATTTTATAAAGCTTCTCTTGAATTAATTAAATAGAGAAAGTGGAATTGGATCACGAAATAAGAGAATATTTTAGAATGAAGTTACTATAGGCTAAATTGAGATAAAATCTTGGAAATTAATTAAATTAAAATTAGAGTTGAAATATCATAACATATTATATATATATATATATATATATATCTGTCCCTTTCTCTCTCTCTCTCTGTGTGTATGTGTGCGTGTAAACAAGAAAAATTCGAATTTTCCCATTTATTTTATCTACGGAAAGATATGGATGGTACACGGGGAAGAGTGATAAGATGACATATCTATCAAATAGCAACACCAGAGCAAAGTGAGAGAAGTTCTGCCCTCCTTGCTTTTGCAAAGATATTTTGATAGGGATTTGTTCGACGCCTCGAAAGGGTATCTTAGGTATTAGGGACTTTTATCCCTTCCCCCGTGGTGTGACAAATTCCAAATTCAGCAACTTTTTAGAGCGCGTGTTAGAAATAATTAAATTTAAAAAAGTGGGATTTGGATCAAGAAATAAGAACTCATTTTAGAATAAAATAATATGGGTTCAATTTAAAAAAAATCATTATTAATAATAATATGGTAATTAATAATAATAACAGTGGTATAATATATCTTAATTAATTCATCAGGATTTAAAATTACATTAAGAGATATCATTTCATATACATACATAAATTAAGATTCATCGAACCCTTTAATAAATGACAGCAACGTTGTATCTTATTAGAATTTATTCGGCAAATGTTTCCAAATGAATGTTTATAAAAGTGATGGCTCAAATTGAGAAAATACCTCATACTTACGCGTATTTATTTTCATTAATTTAAATTTCAGTTGTATTAAAAAATGCAACACTCCAGATTTATGGTAGCAACAAAATTAAATATTAGGACATGTTGGTGTGCAATACATTCTTTCTTTAAATGCAAAATTCAAAATTCCGAGTTGTATGAACTGTTTCAGGTAATATTATTACTTACGTCTAATGATAATTTAACATACGTGTTTTGTAGGCCTTGTTAAAGATGCATTATTGGAATTAAAGATATATTATTGAATTATATCATGTTTGGCACACATACAGGATAATCTAAAGTAAATTTACAGCTAGTAAATAAAATTAATTGGGATTTTAAGCCTTTCCTACATCACATCTTCATCAATGATCCAGCCAAGAAAATTTTACAAGGGTGAAAATTTTATAAGTCAATGATATAATTATTAAGTATTTTTTTACTATAACGCAATAATTTATTCATGTAATAATATTGGCTTACTTTTGCAAATTTTTTAACATTAGCAGAGCTTCTGAATTTTGAGAATAAGTGAAAATTAGGGAATCCGTTCATTGCAATAGAAATTGATGTTCATAAATCATAATTCAATTGAATTAAAAAAATAATTGATATTTTCAAAAGGTTAAAAAATAAAGTATATTTTTTTAATAATATCATTGCATAATATTATAGTATAATACAAAATATATTCCAGATAATAAGATAATAATTACTAGTAAAGTTAGTTGGCAGACAAATTATGATAATATATTTGAAAAACCAATAAATAATGAATATAACATCTAAATAGTATAATCATATATATTATCATCTATAATATTTTATAGAATGTGATGAGTTTAGAAAAATATTATACTTTATTATAATATTTAAAAATTTCATTTCCTTTTCTAAGAGGTCACGCTAACATATGTAGAAATTCTTTTTGATTGTTGTCGCCAATTTTGTATTTGAGTCACAACATTGTGAACGAATTTTGCACCAGTCAATCAAAAAATACAAAATGAAATAATTTTGAATCAACACAGATAAAAAACATACATTCTTGCTCTAGCCTGTTTTTCACCAATTATGGGTAATTTTTTTTACATAAATATTGAAACATGAAAATATTAAACTTTTCAATATTCTATAATAATTAAAATTTAAATAAATCTTAATAATTGCGACTTTTAGAAATGATCCGCTTCATGAAACCATAATTTTTCTGTAGTATTTTTAGAAAGATTTAACTTAGAAACAAAAGACATATTAGAGGTTGCTAATTATGTACATATGATAGCGGCATTAAATCCAGAAATATATTTTATCCTAATATTTATAAAATATTAAGCAATAAATTAATTAAGTAATGCAAAAATTAATTGAATAATAATTAAGTAATGCAAAGATTAATTGAACTGAAGAACAAATGAACATAATAGAAGACAACAAGAAACAATTTTTAGGAAACTGAAGAGAAATTATAATCGCAAATGTTTATGGAGAGATGCTATGGTCACTACTAAACAATACAAATGTTATAAATGAAATAATGCGTTTAATTCCTATTTTATTTTAATGTATTTTTGTAAAGTAATTTTTTATTTGTGAATATATTTTTACAAATTTGCAACAAATCACAATTTACAATAAATTGATTAAAATATAATATTATATATATATATATATATATATATATATAATTCAAATACAACAAATTGAAAACAATATTCGGCGGATATAAATGTCAAAAATTTTTCTCATTAAATAGGTTTTGATACCTACAAAATTGATTCGAAGGTGGTGGATTTAGAGTAGAGACATCAAAATAAGTCCGAGAACAATGCCTCTGAAAGTGCGTTAACTTTAACTATAACTGACACTGAACTGTAAGCGAGAGAGATGTTTTGTCTTTCGCCTTTATTTTGAGTAAAAAAAATCATTTGGTTGGAACACTGGATTTCTATTATTATTTTAATCTTTTCGTGAGGATGTATACGTTTCATGGTTCATTACATACAATGATTGCAATACAGACGTCATAAATTATATCTTTTGGATGCGTTAACTCATGAATCAGCGATACTTTGTTTCAAAAAAAAAAAAAAAAATAATAATATGCATGCGAGTTTTACAACTGCTCGAAGTTGATGTCTTTTTTCTTTTTTTCCCCCTGGTATACCGCTGTCGCGACCTTGAATGGCTTGCAATTCTTTTTCTGTTCTACAAGGCCAGCGGAAGAATGCGGTTGAAACTGAAGAGCGAAAGTACTTCGTTCATTTTTACATTTTGTACGAATGATTTTCATGTCGCTATTACAGATTGAATATTTTATTTTCTTCATTTTTTTAAATTCATTTGGAGTTTTGCTTCAGGCAGCAGGCATTGAAGCAGTTTATTACTTTCTGGTATTCGGAATATACAAAAAGTGATTCAAATTTCCGAAAAATTTGAACGCGAGCATTAGACGAATCTTCACGCCTCAGACCTCCCTGCTTTCGAAAACCACATTCTCACTTTCTCATATACTAGGGGTGGGCATTAAGTCGATCGTGATCGATCGGTGAATCGTCAAGACATTTGGGGGTGACCGCCTTTATTAAGATCAAAGACGCGCATACTAAGAGAAAGAATTTATGGAACACCGACGACTATTATTATTATTTTATATCTTGCTATTATTATTATGTTTGTAACTATGTAGGTAAGTACATTTTCCGCATTAATTATTAATAAATATTTTTGAACTTTTTTTTAGCTCACCACATCTACGCCACTACGCCACCTTGAAAAAATTAGAAGTAGCCCGAACCCTGGAAAAGTCTGTCCACCCCTATCATATACGAAATATGGAGAAAGTACTTTTATTGAAAAAAAAATGGAACTCGAGATTTTAGCGAATCCCCATGTTTTAACCCCCTTGAGTTTGAAAAGCAAATATTTGAAAAATATCTGTCTGTCTCCGACAAGTATAACTAGAAAACGATTTAAGCTAGACGGATGAAATTTGGTGTATGATCTTTACACCAAATTTGTAGAGTTCAATCAAATTTTGAGCAAAATCTATAGACTGAAGAAGTCTGTCTGTCCGGCTGTTCGAATATAATTAATTTAACGCGATAACTACAATACAAAGAAAGTTACATCAATAATTTTCGGTACATAGATTTAACATCTATAAAATTTTGGCTATTAAATAATGATACCTATTAAAGTTTTAGCCAAATCCAAAAGGGGATTGAATTGCTATCAATCTCTATTTTTAGATATATGTTAATACGGTACTTTTCCGTTAGCTGGGCGCAAGCGAAAAATCGCCAAATAATGTAGAATTCCGCCAATTTCGCGTTTTGTTCACAAACCGTTAGCCGTACGCAAGCGAAAAATCGCCAAATAATATAGAATTCCGCCAAAATCGCGTTTTGTTCAGAGTCTAATGCAATTAATTATTATTTTCAACGTCGTACAACTTTGCACCAGGCCCGCTTCTGTTGATATACAAACATACTTACTCCAGTAAAATGGGTGGTAGCAAAACAACAAAATTATATATGAATTCCATGACAGCCGCGGCTAGCAGATACGGCCACAGAGCCTTGATGATTGCCAGAAGGAGAGAAGGGCCGCGTTGGCAGCACTTTTTCTTCTGGATGACACCAGTCTTATCTTCTTCAATCCTAGAACAAAGAGAGAGAATTATATATATATATAGAGAGAGAGAGAGAGAGAGCTACCAAATTTGGTACATGTATACCTTGGAGGTCGGGAATGTGCACCTGGGGTCCCTTTTTTGAATTTTTAATTAGAATTTTAATTATTAATTAAAAACTAACTTTCCCACCAAAAAATATTTATTTTCCCCACCGCCAAATGAGTAAGGCTTCAGTTGTTTTTTTTTCCCTAACAGTAATGAGGCTAGGCTTAAGATTTTTCGGATGATTATTTCAAACGATTCTGTTTATTTTCTTAATGTTTGATGTATTTAAAATTAAACATTGTTAATGAATCGATCTTTCAGATTCATTCTGAAGTACTTTTAAATTAAAATAAAACAGAATAAAGGAAATTAAAAATATAGCGTTACCCCAACTGACGTAGAAAACCTCACGCATTTGCGTTAACGTAACTGGCGTTGAAAATTCAAGCATGCGCATTGTGTTCTGATTGTTGACATGACAACCATTATCAACGGATGATTTAAATTATTTTTAGGTTAGTTGCATGCTTTTGTAATTAAGTTGTATTTATGTTAGTTATATATTTTTTGTATATGCTTATAGTTTTAAGTACATCGTTTTTTAAGTAGTTTTTTTAAACCTGTTTTCGACCAATTATTTTAAACGATTCGTTTTATTTTCTTAGTGTTTGATGCATTTAAAATGAAACATAGTTAATGATTCGATATGGTCATGATGATTCTGAGAAAGTTTTGTTGACAAATTCTTGAAATATTACATAAATTAAAAAAAGATATTCTTTAGTGCCCATAAAGTTTAAACGCTCAGTGACTGTTTTCAGTAATCATTTTACAAAAAAATACTTTGTTTCGGTAAAAAATATTATTATATTAATTGCAGATTAATCCTTCCCACCTTAATTTAAAGTATAAATTCTACGGGAGCTAACAGAAAATGAGAGAGATACATATTACGTTATGACTGAAGGCGTTTATAATATTATAAGTGAATTATATATCAAAATTTGAAGTTTTAAAATATTTTGATGAAGAAGCTATTAAAGTAGGAAATGCATAAAATATTTAATTATTAAAATTTTAATGAACATTAAAATTGGCGAACCGGCTGGTCATCAAAGGCGGCTAGTATATATATATATATAGCGAGAGAGTGTGTGTCCACTCTAATTGTGGCACTCAGAGCTTTGAGCTACACAGACGAAATTAAATATTTGGTTTTTAATCAAATTTTTAGATTTTTTTGATTAAAAAATAGTTTATAAAATTATCATACAATTCTTTTGCTCTATTTTCTTCTTTGATCCACTGACTTTGCAGTTTTTGATGAACATACGCCGTTCTCATTTTCGGCGTCAACACATCTAGTTTATCCACCTCGAACACATTTCGGTATCCGTGCCATATGATTCTGCAACAAATAAAGAATAAAGTCTTAGATAACAGTAAAATTATTATTTCAATTGAATAATTGAATGTAGAATGTTTATAAATCAATATCCCAATCAAAAACAAATTAACGCCTTGTTGTTTATTGGAAATCGAAAATAACAGTTCAAAATATAAATTCAATACATTTATAAGCGTTCAATGGGAGCCCCTCCAGAAATATGAATGATATGGAAGCAATAAAATAAGTCATCCTACAAATATTTCTGCATATTTGGTGTGAAACTTTCAAAAACTACAGATCAGCGTGTATGACGATACTTTATTTTTTTTTCTGTGGCAGCATCAAACAAACGTTTGGACTCCCTCTACCAACTGACATTGACGTGCTTAAGACATGCATATCTGCAAGTTTAGAAAGCATCACATCATGAAAAGATTACGATATGAATCATCGTATCGCTTGGATATCATTCATATACAGGGAGTCTCAAAAACCTTGACGGCGGCTTTTATTCCTTAAATATTGATCATAGACATATAAATTACAAAGTTGTGTACAAACAAGTGCAAAATGTTATGAAATCGATTAAAACTTTCAGGAAATTAAATTTTAAAAATACAAAATTTAAATTTTTATACGGACCCCGTACAAACAATTCCCAGTGAATAAAATGTGCCCCATTCTTTAATAAGGTCATGTACAAAATTTCAGAATTTTATCATGAAAACTATTAAAGATATGTTAAAACAAAGTTGGTGAAGGGGCAATCGCAAATTAAAATGCAAATGTTTACAGTTTCACTGCAGATGACGCGACGCAGGAATGTATCATAAGGATATAAAATATGCTTTATATCTTTAGTTTTAAAAACAAATTTTAAAATCTATGCTTCCTGAAAAATACTTTAAAATTTTATATCATGAATTACAGAATATAACTTAAATGAACACCAGTCAATGAACTTGTAAAAAAACTTATGTTATCTTTCCTTTAAGTTATTATTTCTACACATTTTTAATATTTTTGAACCAAAAAAATAGAAAAATTATTATTTATTTATTCAATTATTTCTTTCTTTGTTAATTTGTGTACGACCCTTAAAACACGAACATCCAACATGATTTTTCCTGTTTGCGAACTCATATCCAGACATCGAAAAGTGGTTTAAGTCAGCATTTATGTAATTTCATATCTTTGAGACTTTTTGTGATAAAGTGCTGAAATTTTGTACATGATCTTATTAGAGGATGGGGCAAATTTTACTCACTGAGAATTTTTTTGTAAGGGGTCCGTATAAAAATTTAAATTTTGCATTTTTTTGAGTTTAACCCCCTGAAAATTTTAATCGATTTCATAACATTTTGCACCTTTTTTTACGCAACTTTGTAATTTACAGTATATGTCTATGATCAATATTTAAAGAATAAAAGCCGCGATCGAGGTTTTTGAAACACCCTGTATATGGAGATGCTTACAATCAACACTTATTGGTATTGAATTTAAATTTTGAACGGTTATTTCCAAATTCTAAGCAACTAGGTTATATTTTGTTTCCTTTTATTATAAAATTCTTGCAAAGTTGAAATATTCTTTATAAACACCTTATATGACAAAAGATAAATATTTATCGAGGAAGAAACGTAAATGCTTATTCTACGGTCGTAAAATTTAAGCGTTTCATTTCAATTTTAATTTAAATGTTTGTGTTGCCTTTTGCTGAATTTGCGCGAATATTCGCAAATATATTAACTATGCCAATAAGAATTTTCTACTTCCATTTAAACTATTTTATTCTAGATTACATAAATATAGACCCGGATTTAAGTTGTCCCTTTATGTATGGTAGAATTGAAAAGCTATAGTACAGAAGGAGAAGATTGTAGTTTTTCGATTCCACAGTTCCTTTTCGAGTTAATTAACTAATCTAAATAAATTTAGTAATAATTTTCATTACTAAAAGTAACCAGAATAGTTTTCATTATTAAAGTTACGTAATTTTCAAACTTTATCCACCTTTTAATAATTAATGGTATTAATTCTGAGCTTCGCTTAGTTTGATGATGATGTCGTGTCCGCGTTACAACGGAAAAGGGGTGCAGTAGCTTCTGAGGGTAAAGACCCCTGAGCACCCAAGGGCAGAAGTCTGACTTCTAGCTCATGAAACTCACACCCATTCGCTTGCACAACCCCTTTTTACAGGGGGGGCACATTCACACACCTCACAGATAGAACACAGATGAAGAACAACCATGCCCGAACCGGGATTCGAACCCGGGACGCCCAGATCACGAGGAAGACGCGCTACCCCTATGCCAGGACGTCGGCTTCGTTTAGTTTAGTTTACTTATATTAACGTCTTGTTTTTAAAACACCACACATGGCCTATTTGTAGATTAAACTCGTTATTTTGAATCGCGGTCAGATGACGAATACGACACCTAAGTTGGAACCCCATTTCCACACTTCCATGCCGCACCAACGAAAGGATATTTGGTTCCGATGGACTGTACCAGAACCGTTTACACGGCGATTCTTTAGTACAATTAGGTCTCAAAGTAAGAATCTTCCGGTTCCGAAGCTTGAATCTTCGCCGCGGCCATCTCTATATCTATTAACGCTTGGCAATAGCAGAAGAAAATACATTTTAGCTACTCATGGAAGATAGGAGCAAGTATTCTAAAATTAAAAAATGATATTTCAAATGGATAACTTCTGAATGAGAATGTATTCCTTTTGTTACGATTTATAGATCAAACATATTAATTCGGCTTTCAACATAAACTAATGAACGCCGAATTAGTTTTTAAACCATATTAAATAGAGTGTTTATAATAAGTATATTGGAAATAAATCATTTAATGACTACTATTAGGGAAAAAAATGTCATGTCTGCATTATAAAAAATACTCTTTAAACAATTTCAGTCGGTTTTTTTTTCAGTTATTGAAATGAATACTGAATATATATAAAAATATTTTTGGGCGAGGTAAATAAAAGTTTCCTGATTTGACTACCTGCTCATCCAAGAGAAAAACAGCCGAGACAATAATGGTTGATGCTTCATGATAAATTCATCCTGAAAAGAGAAACATAATCTTATCACACAGAATAAATCTCTATGGTTAGAATGGCAAACTTTTAAAGATTCTCCTTTCGACTTTCGTAAATTCAACATAGAAACGGAATTCTAATATTTTGTCAAACATTATTTTCATTATGCATGATGCAAGACTTTTTCTTGGGCATTGTTAATAATACCCATATATTTTTTTTAAATCACCTTTTCCGCAGGTAGGTTGTTACTGGTAATTCTAAGATATCACTGGTAATTCTGAGAAACTTCCCCCCAAAAAATTAAACATAGGATGAGACTTTCACATCGTAAAACAATCCTGAAATTAGTTCTTCACTAATAACTAGAATCACCTTTTCCGCAGACAGGTTGTTACTGATAATTCTAAGATAACTTCAAAAAAAAATTAAACATAGGATGAGACGTTCACATCCTAAAACAATACGGAAATTAGTTCTTCACTAATAACTAGAATCACCTTTTCCGCAGACAGGTTGTTACTGGTAATTCTGAGATAACTTCCAAAATAATTAAACATATGATGAGACTTTCACATCCTACAACAATCCAGAAATTAGTTCTTCACTAATAACTAGAATCACCTTTTTAAATCACCGTTTCAGCAGACAAGTTGTTACTGGTAATTCTAAGGTAACTTCCAAAACAAAAATTAAACATTGGATAAGATTTTCAGATCATAAAAAATCCAGAAATTAGTTCTTCACTAATAACTAGAATCACCTTTTTAAATCACCTTTACAGCAGACAGGTTGTTACTGGTAATTTTAAGATAATTTCCAAAACAAAAATTAAACATAGGATGAGATTTTCACATCATAAAAAAATCCTGCAATTAGTTCTTCACTAATAACTAGAATCACCTTTTTAAATTACCTTTTCCGCAGATAGGTTGTTACTGGTAATTCTAAGATGTCACTGGTAATTCTGAGATAACTTCCAAAAGAAAAATTAAACATTGGATGAGATTTTCACATCCTAAAACAATCCTGAAATTATTTCTTCTGTATTGACTAGAATCACCTTTCAGCAGACAGGTTGTTACTGGTAATTCTGAGATAACTTCCAAAAAAAAAAATTAAACATAGGAATTTTCACATTATAAAAATATCCTGAAATTAGTTCTTCACTAATAATTAAAGGGAGGGTTCTTCCAAAAACTTCTTCAATAGTTCTCTAATAAAAGTGAATTTGTACTATCGACGCGTTTCCCCCCAAACCATTGAAAGCAAAATTTAACAAATAAATACAATTTTAGTCAAAAAATCACATATCAAATTTCATATATTTAAGTCACTGCGTTTTTGATTTATCGCGTTTACATGCCTGTGAAAGCACAGACCGACAGACGGTCAATCCCTCTTTGAAGTTGGCTAAAAGAATGAAAGATGTCTGCACTATCGAATTGGTACCGAATTTCATCCATCTAGCTCTCTTTGTTTTTTAGTTATCGTGTTAACTTATATTCGAGCAGCCGGCTCGAATTTTGTCAGAAGTTCATATATTTGATACAAAAGGACAATACAACAAAAATGTCAAGAGTTAAATCAAAGAATTCTTATCTTTATTACAGGTGGACAGACGGACACACAGACATAATGCCAAAAATTTGGCTTTCAATCTCCGACTTGCTTCACCGAAGTAAATATGTTTTTATCTCGAGGTTGCTAACGACGAGGTAATATTGCCTGACTTTAGTCCTTCTGAGGTAAATGAACATACACGTACATATATGCATACATACATATATATGCATGGATATACATACATATATATATGCAGGGATATGCATACATATATATATGCATGGATATGCATACATATATATATGCATGGATATACATACATATATATATGCATGGATATACATACATATATATATGCATGGATATGCATACATATATATATGCATGGATATGCATACATATATATATATATATATATATATATGCATGGATATACTTACATATATATATATGCATGGATATACATACATATATATATATATATATATATATGCATGGATATACATACATAAATATGCATGTACATACATAAATATGCATGGATATACATACATACATATATATATATATACATGCATACACACACATACATAAATACATATATAAACATGCATACACACACATACATACATATATATACATGCATACACACACATACATATATATATGCATACACACATACATACATATATATACATGCATACACACATACATACATACAAATATATACATGCATACACACATACATACATACATATATATACATGCATACACACATACATACATATATATACATGCATACACACATACATACATACAAATATATACGTGCATACACACATACATACATACATATATATACATGCATACACACATACATACATACATATATATACATGCATACACACACACATACATATATATACATGCATACACACATACATACATACATACATATATATACATGCATACACACACACACACATACATATATATACATGCATACACACATACATACATATAATATTATTTATATATATATATATATATATATATATATATATATATATATATATATATATATATTAGCAGCTTTATACCATTCTAGTGCTATGATTGCCCCAATGTTTTGTATATTTTTTGATCCATCTATTTATATCATAGGAAATAGCAGCAGTGTTAAAGCATGTACCAAACGTTTTAACCGTTGCTTAGTTTTGAAGTTAAACAAAAATATATATGGGACAAGTTTGGTATTTCTAGGTTAAAGGGTTTGTCCTATAGAGACGCCAACACACACACACACACACACACACACGCACACGCACACACCCGCGCACACACACACACACACACACACACACACACACACACACACACACACACACTTCCATCTTTATTATTAACAGAAATATTTTTATTCGAAATAAGCAGTATAGGAATCGAAATAATACAAATCCTTTGATAAAATTACAATGTCTATGAAATTATATATATATATATTTCATTTTTGCTTAGAACTTTGTACTGGTTTGTGGCAACACAATTCACTCATGGTTTTGAAATGAATCTTTCAATGTTTTAAGCTGGTGACTACATTGAAAAGTCAATTTTCTGCGGAAAGAATCTTTTTCTTCCTTTAATATGTTTAATGTAAGAACAGTTTTCGTCATAAAACTGTTTCGATTTTGTTTCCAAGTCCAGTTTTTGGGAAGTGATATTGGGTTTTTTTCCCATTAATGCTATTTTACATCTTTAAATACTATTTTCTGAAATTTTAATGTTTAGTAGAATTTTCTTACGAAAATCATCATAAATTAAAACATAATGAATGTTTTTGTCCAAATTTAGTATAATAATTTCTTACTATATTTTGCAGTTCCTTAACTAGAGAATAAATAATCCATTTATTCAGTAGTATTTTATAGTCGTTTTAATGCTCGACAATACGAAAAAAATTGAAAATTTCATGTTATTTTTCCTGCGAAATCCAAAAATGAAAGATTAAATAGATAAATGGCTTGTTTTTATTTCAGGAATAAGATAATATATTTCTTAAACTATTTGCAAAATTTTAGGTGAACTATTTGATAAACATTTAAATTAAAAGATTTTTGTTTCATAATCTTTTTTGAGTCAAAAAAGTCCTTATTTCCAATTAAAAAAACTTTTAGCATTTAAATGGTACATATCGATTTCATAGATGTTTTCTCGATCCTTTTCATAAAAATTTCAAAAACATAACTATTTTTAGAACGTTTTTGCAAAATGTGCATCCCGAGCGTAGTCACGTATCTTAATGAAAGAAAATATCAATTTTTGACTCTGAAAATAATAAAAGTTTGTAGCATCTGACATTATGATAAGTACTACCTTAGCGTATATTTAAATAGACGTAAAGTAAGTGATAAGACTGATAAATTGAGAGAGATAAGGTTTCGGAGGCCCTTCTAAAACTCAAGTACTACAAAATAGATTAAAAATGGATCTCTGATATACATTTCACGAAAGTTCCAGCAAAACACTTAAAGTAATGGTCTTTAAAACCACAGAAAATGCCTTTGGTTAATTTACAATTAACTTTATTTTTAAAAAAAATACTGAACGAGTAAAAAACTGAATAATATTAAAAAATTCATTTTATTTCCAGTAAAGGTTAATTCCCATTGGATTAATACATCAAAGTATCTGAGGCCAAATTCCTTCATTACAGTATTATTTCGAAAGCAATTTTTGTGTCATCTTAGGTTTTCAGAACATTGTCAACTGTCTATGTGCTTTCTCATATTTTACGCATTCCACAGATATGTCACTATTCCTATGTCTATTAACCCTAGATAGCATAACTTTTTATTTTTTTACAAAAAATATGCGTGTTTTAAATAGTTGCATATAATTTTGAAAAATTGTTAAAAAATGTTTAAATTAATTTTTAGAGAAATTAAAAAGTATGTGCTAAATGGCTGCATTATAAATTAAACAATATCCCAGTGACACAAATCATATTAAAAAAATTCTTCAAACAAATTAATAATAATGAAAGTCCCTTTTTACCAATATATTTTTTACTGTCCAGAACAATAATTTGATAGTATTTTTCATGGTGGAACTATTCATACAACAGCCATCTTAGTATTTTTCCAAGTTTCCAGTTTAAATCTATTTTTTGTAACTCTATAGCTATATATCGGTCGGTCTCTTCTACAAATGTTTCTCAAAAAGCAGTTTCCATTAGAGATGCATAATCCCCGATTTTTTGAATAACAAATAATATTGCTATTGTTATTTTTAAATATGCGTTCCAAATATCTGTTATTTCAATCATATCATTAATTAAAAATTATTACTTAATATTAAATATAAAATTTATTAATTGTAATTAATACTTAATTTACTAATTTAAGTAACGTGTGATTGAATTAATTAAACTTAAAACTATTTATTTATTAGAGTGAACCATTTTCTGGAAAAGATGTTAAAAATATATGTCATTTCTTTAAAATGTTTACTTTAGTCCTATATTCTACCACTAGATGGCTCCAGCAGTAAACAGAGTACATGTAATCAAACTCAATCATGTCACGAGCAATTAAAAATGATCTGTATGGAATAGTGCATCATCAAATACGAATATCGGTCACTCCCGTAAAGTGGAGTGGTGACTTCACACTTCCCAGTGAAGCCTCGCACTTTCCGGCGAAATCACCGCTCCGATACATTTCAGTGATATGCAATTCAATGATACGATACGATAATTCCAATAATCGGTCCGTTCACTTTTCAATCCAATCACAGATTTCTTTCGAGAGCTTCCATTGGACAGATCGTATCGTCACCGCTCCGGCAAATTTCAGTGATATCGTATCGATTGTTACTTTCTATCGTGATCCAAAACCTGTAATCGAAATATCATCAGTAAGATCGTATCAAGGATTTGAATCACACCCCTCTTTGAAAAGTATTGATCGCTGGTATTTGTGACTTTTTGATATTGGTTACGTAATAACCGCTCGTAAAATATTCGTCATCCCTAGTTAAAAGTGGATTTAAAAACACTTATTGTTGCCTTTTGGAACAGTCATGTGAAGCTTATAAATGGAAATAAAAGCATATTGCCAAATGGCTATACGACGTACTGTAGGGTTAAAAAGTGTAAAAGAGGAATAAATAATGAATTTGGTGATTGTCATTTTTCTCCAGCAATACTACTAATAAAATTGAATATGCTTTTGTTTATTTGTGTGAGTGTAGGCACTGTGCACGTCAGACTGTTTCACCAAAAGCTACCAATTGAAATGCGTCAAAATTAAGCATAATACTGACGTTTTTCTGCGATAACTTCAGGAAACTTTATTACACAAAACTCACATTTTAATGTCTTTTTTGTTCACATTTTAAATTTTAAACTCACATCTCCTTGCACATTTTAAATTTTAAAAATTTGTCATTAAAGTCTTTGGCACCAAGTCTTTTTAATGACATCATTTTAACTGTAAATATGCCATATTCAAGAAATTTAAGAACTGTATCTGATAAAGCATGAATGGAGACTTTAAGCTATCTCGTGACACATGCCAATTGCATCTTGACACTTTAATTTCAGAATTTAAAAAAGAAAAATACAGGACGTCATAGTAAATGATTGGACAGTGTGAGGGTATATTTTAGATGATGCGCGCAGAGGCGTATATACAGTGTCATGTTTAATCCAATCCAATCCATTCTTTCATTTCACATAAAATTATATATCAAATTTCTACCCAACGAAATCAGTGATCTACAGGGGGGGGAAATAAAAAATTTCGATATGCAGAAACATATAAGGCAAATATATATCATTTCCTTACTAAAAGCACCATTAATAATTAATTTTTAGGGTTCAAAGAGCCTTTAAAAATAACTTATCACAGAAATTAATTTAAGAAAAGTGCAAATATATCTAATTTGCCGATTTGCAAACAATATGTTACACAATGTAAGTTTGCCTGAAAATAAATGAAACTAATATTTCAATTCGCTTTTAGATAAATCTTTAATGTCTGTTTTTAATGTCTTTCTTAAACTTGGAAATTTTTGTTTAGGGGACATATTCGCTATAAGAAATTTAAAGCTCCACTGAATTGATCAAAATATTTTGCCTAAATAGAACAGAAGCAAAGAATATGACATCACTCCCAAGAAAGTTTTTTTTTAAAGAAAATTTTCTTAAAGAAACTTAAAAGTTTTTCTTTGAGAAAACTTAAAGTTTCTTCGAAGTTTCTTAAGTATTATTTACCATTGTATTCTAAAACCCTCCGAGCTTTTGCGCATTTGTTAAGATGGGTTTAAGGCGGCAAACCAAGGAAAGATGAAAAGTGGAGATGTTTACATTTAGCAATAAATTTAATTCCGGAAATGCGCGCATCCTTCCGCAGTGAGATAGAATCGTCGAAAAGTGATCGTCTCAGGATACTGAAACGAACAATAACTTCTTAAGAAACTTCGTTGCCTTTTCATAAGCAACTTCTCGGTGGTATCTGAATTTCCGTTGCAGAAAGAATCTGTGAAACAGTTTTCTTTTATTTAATTTATACTCTTTTTTTTAGAAACTAAGTGCACTACTTGGCATAAAATATGTATACATAATTTTTACTTGAAAATTTTGCAAAAGTTTCAAATATATGAATTTTTATTTAGAATTATGTTTTAAGAAAAGGTCTTTTAATATGAAAGTTCTATCTTGAAAATGATAAGTTGAGGTGTATGTACACACTTGAAACTTCGAAAATCGTTCAAAATATCGAATATTTTTTTATTGCTTAATAATGTTCTCTGATTCTTTAGCTTTCAAACGATACCAAGATGTTGTCAATATTCGAAATATTTCTCGAATTATAATTATTTTTCTTGAGGTGCTTTCATTAAAAACTCTAGTTATACGGTGTTTTTAAACTCATTTTATGAAGAATGATATTTTTTCACTATGTTCCTTCAATCAAACAATCATAACTCAACAAGAAATGAACCAAATACAGTTATTTATATATCAAAATAATCTGTATGAAAGAGCGGATGTTTTGAGCCTCCATCAAAGTTATATTTATAGAAATAAATTTTTAATAGCTGTTTAAAAGTTAAAATTACAGAAAAAATCTCGCTTTTTCTATTCATCGTTGATGAAAAAATTGTTTAAAAAAAACTATATATTTTTATAACTTGATTGAGGCAGACAACATGAAGACAAATATTAGGCATCATTTCCAACAAGAATTGTGTGTCTGTACAAATTGGAATTTAAGATATCATGTTTCAAAAAATAGGCTAATTAGCTCATTAAATATCATTTAATTAATTAATAATGAGTGTAATATGGCTTTTTCTCACTGAAATGAGTTTAAACAAATATTAATGACCTACTATGAAAAAACTGTATTTTTAAAGTTAAAATTTAAAAAAAAAATCTTCTAGTGTGTAGGTACACCTTAAAGAAATTGAATATTAAAAGTGTAGAAATAATTAGTTACTTTCTTTCAACTAATAAAATATAATTAAAAATTTTCTACCTTTCAAAGAATGTTCTGTTGAATAATTCCTTTCTAGAGTTTTTCAACTTACCGTAACGAACTTTTCTTTAATATTGCTTCGTTTATTTTTGCTTTTTTTATACAAATTATGCAAAGAGAAAATACTGTAATCGTCAACAAATTCGAATTAGATATTTGGAAGAATCTGTACGTTTCAGATCTCCTTGAATCCGGAGAAAACTGGAACTATGTCTATTTATCTGTAAACATTATACATTAAGCGCTTTGTCAAGAAAGACGAAATTTAGTATCTAGCTTGTACTCCGAATATATATGTTCCTGACAAATTTTAAACGAAGTCCATTCGGAGGAAATCTATCTGTCCAGTTTCCTCGTCCAGAGAACACGATAATTGTAAAAAGTAAAAGAATATAAACAAATAGAATTTGACACATCGTTTTATCCACTATATTCATATGAAATATTGAATAAAATCTGTCGAAGATCTAACCTTTCCCAGTTCAAAATACCTGTAATCGCAACAATTCTAAACCTTTAAAACTAGGATAAATAAAATTTTGTTAACAATTTCATCTAAAATAGATTTTTTTAATCAAATTTCAATCAAATATCAAAAAATTGTTAGTCTGTACTTTCGCAAGCAAGTAAATAGGATAATTCAAAAAAGCATTGTCTTAAATTGAATTTGTATGTGATTTCATGGTCACAGTTGTAGTTCTATGTCAAATTTAAATCGGTCTGGAAAAAACATGAAAAATCAAAATTTAATTTTCAGGTACGCTTATATTAACCGCATACCAACTTTTTAACCGTAAAAAAAATTGCTTTCTTGACTCAGCAAATTAACATCGAAGATCAATATTTCGTAATTATTATCCGTCAATTCCATGCAATTAATACACAAATACCGAGTTTCTACATTATATAATAAAGTACATGTCTCATGTGTGGGACTCTGAAAATAAAAATCTGAACATCTGAAGTGCTCACGGATTTGCCTCAAGTCCATAATTTTATGCAATCTGAGTAGGGAGAAATAACATGTTCATTAAAGAGTATGCGAGAAATTTTGGGAGGCCACCACCGTTGATCTGGAAATTAATTCAGGCATATTTATTTTTTAATAGCATATTTCATATATTTTGAACACAAAAATGCTTTAGCCTACCTTCTCGGCGTCCCAAAAGATATTATATTGTGGGTCTGTGAAAAGTGACAACACAGCTTCAGCCACTAGAACAGTAAATGTTATAACTCCAAAAATGAAAAGTGAAGGATCGATGAAGCCATTCAGGGAGACCTGGAAAAGAAAATTGCACGTAAAAATTTATTTTAACCTTGAAATTTTTTCTCAACCTTAAGAATTTTATTTTAAAGTTGAAAAATTTATTTTAACCTTGAAAATTTTACTTTAACCTTGAAAAATTTATTTTATCCTTGATCATTTATTTTAACCTTGAAAAATTTATTTGTACTCGCCAACAAGCAAGCTCAAAACATCACAACCATATTAAAATACGTGAAATATGTTCAGGGTGAATTTTGTTTTCGAAAAACTCTCTAAAATAGTTGCATTTTTGAATTTTTGCATAAAAAAATATTTGAAAATATCCATGAAAGCAATATATACGAGCTAAATGATTTTTTTTTAAAAAATCTCAAAAAGGATTTTTTTACAGGGCCTAAAAGAGATTCAAAATTAGCATAAAGCAAAAATCTTTTAGTTCAGAAGTTTATCAAATGATTTACTTAAAATTTTGCAGATAACTTAAAATATACATTATCTAGATCTCGAGCTAAAAAAATGCTGTATTTCTAACCATATAGCACCTCTTTTTCGCCTTGAGCAGAGAGTGCCCCCTTGTAACGTTTTACAGAAGACAACCAGTTGAATGGCTGACCTGCATCCTGAGGACGACTTTTTCCCTATGCGCAATCTTATGCTAATGCCAAATGCTTTCAGCTGGAAACCGTGGAATACCTCCACCAAACTGTTTTCTTTAACCTAATTTTCTATGTGTGTCTATAATAATAAGTGTTTGTAAATTTTGTAGTGTAGCAGTGTTTGTTGAAATTAAAATAGTGTATTTAAAACCGGGCAATTCCTTAGAAAATCACAACACCCCCACTATAACCATTCTTTAAATATTGGGTTTTGACTGATAAATAACATGAAATTTTCTATTTTATTCTCTAGCTCGATAACTGCAAAACAATATTGAGATATTATTATGCAGAATATAAACAAAAATATTATTAGATTTCAATTTTTGAAGCTTTCCGTAAGAAAATTCTATCTAAGATTAGAATGGGAGAAAATAGCTTTTAGTGATTGTTATGGCGGTAGGCCTAATTCTGGGGTATGCCAGCAAGTAATAAATTCGTCGATAGTGAACAATTAGAAAATAATGGACTTAATCCATATTAATAATAAAAAAATAAATTTATTTCTATTAACTCTTATAATAAAGGATCAACAATTACAAGGAAAGTAATAGCATGTCTACTCTATATGAGTAGGACTGGTGAAGTGGCGTAATTTCTAACACGATATAGGGGGCGACACATTGAAACAGGAAGTAGAAGTTGGTACAGTGATATAAAATAACATTAAAACGTACGTAAATGAAAACATAAAAATTAGTCTAACATCTCCAAAAACAGACACAAGAATCAGACGGGTTTTATAAAGAAAATTGTTCCAATTTTAAAAGTATTAAATAAACAATACAATATTTTTTGGGGAAAAAATCAACTTTTCATTGTTATTTCCTTCCTTGAAACTCATTCATAGTGTTACGAATCTGTAATGCTGCTTCCAAGCATAGTTGGTTCCACCATCGGAAAGAATGTTTTACAGTCATCAGTACTGGGCGGAGTCCGGTGTCGCGTCGGAGGGTCCCGGAGCTTGGCGACAAAGCTTGGCGACGAATTTGGCGACTTTGGCGCCAAAATAGATTATACCCGAAACATCGAGAATTTTCCCGATCCATCCAGTAGGAATGGAGATACGCCTCGAACGTTCCTGATTGGTTGAGAGGCGTCTAACCCCGCCTCCTGAGACCTCTAAAAGGAAGCGGCCGCAGCTGCTAGGGCAGAGTAGTCGGAATCGACGTTAAAGAAATGGCCTTCCAGAGATTAGCGGAGCAGCGATGGAGTCAAGTGAGTGCTGAATTAAGTTGTGCGCTACGGTCTGCATTAGAGTCTGTTGTGTGCTGTTGTCTGCACGTCTCGGCTGAAGATAATTGTGTGTTGTATATAGTTGTCGTCTTTGTGTTGTCCTGTGTGTCTTCGTGTCAATAAACGTCGTTGTTTCATTTTCTACTGCCGCCTGCTGATTGAGTGTTCTCCACACCATATAACTCCCTCTATCCAAATGAACCCCGGAAATTTTGTAACAATAGTTTAAAACTGTGAAAGAAAATGTGAGGGTAAAATAAAAATCAGACTTACGCTGAGGACATCGAGATACGGGGAAGTGAAAAAATTGCAGATAGAAAATAATATCCAGAAGAGGGACAAAGTGTAGGAGTTCAAATCCCCTTCCTTTTTCTGTGCATATTGGAGATAAATGGCCAGGATCTAAGAAACAGAAGAATGTCAGAATTAATAACGTTTAACAATCAACAATCATTACTGCAAGTCACGAGAATTTTTCTGAAGGGTGATTGAAAATTCAACGTACTAACTGCCTAAAAGAGGTGAAAATCATAAAATATCCAGAAACAATTTCCGGATCAACTAGATGTCATTGTTTAGTAGCTCAATTACTGGATTTTCAGTGTTAGTCCTTGCACACGGAGTAAAAATAACAATTGATAAATGTGAAATGGTGGATACACCGATTATGCGGATAGATTATTAAAAGCTGTTGTTAACGTTATTGAAAAAGATAGCATTATACTACCTCGAGGCACATTCCCACCCCCGAAGGTGCCAAATTTTGTATCTGTTGGTCAAAGAGCCTGGTCTGTAGAGTGCCATTACCTAAATACACTAAAAATGACTCATGTTTATATTTCTACATACACTAAATATGACTACTAATACATACTATGACTACTAATAATACTATAAATACACTAAATACATAATATGACTACTAATACTACTAATATATAATATGACTAATACTACTATATGATAGACTATAATATGACTATAGACTATAAGATAACTACTAATAAGATACTACTAATATATAATATGACTAATATATAATGACTAATGACTAATATGACTATGACTAATATATAAAGACTAATGACTAATATGACTATGACTAATATATAATATACATAGACTATAGACTATAATATGACTAATGTATAATATGGCTAATACTACTATTTGATAGACTATAATATGACTATAGAATATAAGATAACTACTAATAAGATACTACTAATATATAATGACTAATATGACTAATATATAATATACATAGACTATAGACTATAATATGACTAATATATATGACTAATACTACTAATATATAATATGACTACTAATACTACTATAAATACACTAAATATATAATATGATTACTAATACTACTAATATATAATATGACTATAGACTATGATATGACTATAGATTATAACTACTAATATATAATATGACTAATATATAATATGCCTATAGACTCTGATATGACTATAGATTATAACTACTAATATATAATATGACTAATATATAATGACTATGACTAATAAATAATGACTAATATAATATGACTAATATATAATAAGACTAATGACTAATATGACTATGACTAATATATAATGACTAATATAATATGATTAATATATAATAAGACTAATGACTAATATGACTATGACTAATATATAATATACATAGACTATAGACTATAATATGACTAATACTACTAATATATAATATGACTACTAATACTACTATAAATACACTAAATATGACTCATATTTGTATTTATAACAATGATATAAGCACATTAAAATTTTAAAGGACATTCGAACTTAAAAAATCAGTCCTAAAATCATAGCATAATGGTGTTAGGCATAATTAATCAATCTTAGTTTTATTTTTAATAAGTGTTCTTACTTGCAGTATAAAAGAAATAATGCGTGTACATAAAAGAAGGAATCCGATAACGCTGCAGTGCGTGCGACTATAAATACAGCGAAAGCCTCGCCACCTAAACTTTCTCATGCGAAAAAAGTTTGTTCTAAACTTTCTCGCATTGTTTTAACCCTTTAACGGGCCATTTTTTTCTAGTCATATTATGTTAAAATATTTTTAGTCTTGCAATTAGAATAAGAAAAGGGATTCATTTAGCTTATTAGATAAATTTAATTTGATTCACTCATTAATTTGGTTAATTAATAATTAAGTAACAAATCAAGACACATCATTTTGTGTAAAATAAAGAACTGAATCATCTAAGTTTCTGACTTACTAAAAAATGTGTCAGAACTGATGCCAACCTACATAATTTCATACAAAGATTGATAAATTTGGTGGGAAGCATACTTCCTACGGCCCTAGAAAGGGTTAACAAAGGTTTTATCCCAATGATCGCCTGGCGTGACATTGGCATACAATAGTTACGAAATATTAAACAAAATATTAATTATTAACGGCGTACAATATTACGAAATATTAATTTTGCATTTTTGACAAGCCAGAAAAAAAAGTAAAACTTCTTCCGCAGATCCCCTTTTTCTGAAACAGTTTTTATGATCAGTAAAAAATGTCTTTAAACTCATCAAGAAAATAATTTATTAAAAATTAAAGGAAAAGGAATTTTGATCGTCTAAGTTTTAAACTAGAGAGAATAAATTTGAATAAGAAACTCAAAATATTTGATAGTAATAAATGAATTAGAACATCGGATGTATTTTGAATACCACATTAGTACTAATGAATTTTAATTAAAAAAATTTTGCAGAAAAAGTAATTTATTTAACAAAAATTTGAAAATTTAATAAATTACATTCGAAGTACAAAACAAATGTCTTTAGAGTGACAACTGCATGTGATATTCGATGGTCCATTTATTTTTCGACAATTTTTAGAAACTACATGCAATTAATGATTGAAAACAATACAAAAAAATTAGTAAACATTTCTACAGTTTAAAATTCGAGCTTTCAATTGCACTGGATTACTACTACGACTATCTGTATGCCAAATTCCATGGCCATAAGTGTGATATTTTTATCTGGACTCTACAAACAATTAAGTGCCTTTGCAGGAGCATAAACACCTTCTCTTGTAAGTATAGATGCATAATATTTCACACTATAACAATGCAAAGATAATTGATTCAAAATCTACTTGATTTTATTTATTGTCTAAATTTATCTTATCTCTCACTCGGCAAACTATTAATATTTACGTTTCATTCAAAACAATAAAAATTTATTTTATTTTATTTTGTTCACTAAATTTGAAAGCGTAAGATTTCTATCGCAAAGATAAACTATATGAATGATGTAGATTGCTGATAATAACTTTATAGATACTTTTAAGGTGTTAAAAATGAAAAAATTATTAAAGTCTAAGTAAAAGCATATATCTAAAATTTTCAACGAGATATTTAGTTATGATATAGAAAAAGGGATAATATCATAAGAAATTGGTAAATTTAAATAAGTAAGAGGATGCTTTTTGAAACTTTTTATACACCAATATTTTAGTACATATTATTTCCAACAGAATCCTTTACAGTTTCAAAATATGATGATGGAAGAAAAATATAATCCGTTTCTTTAGTGTTTTTCCACCAGTGTGCTTAATTATGATCTCTATAGTAAGATAATGTTTAAAAATGTATAATATTAAGTTTAATTTAAAGTAAATATTGTTACGAATCTGTGATGCGGCTTTCCAGCACAGTTGGTTCCATGGAAGGTCCTAGAACTTGGCGACCATTTGGCGACTTGGCGACGAATTTGGCAACTTTGGCGCCAAAATAGATTATACTCGAAACATCTAGAATTTTCCCGACTGTCCAGTAGGAACCGAGTTACATATGAAACGTTCCTGATTGGTTGAGAAGCTTCTAGCCCCGCCTCCTGATGCCTATAAAAGGAAGTAGTCCTGCCGCTGCCGAGCAGCACCTCTGCCATAGCCCAACCCTCCAGCCGATCCAAGACGACCTCGCCGACAGACGGAAGCCTCCCATTGGACGAGAGACGGTTCAAGCAAGAACTACATAAGACGCTGCTCCCTGCCACCAACCTCTTTCAAGACCTTTTCCCACTCCTGTTAAAACCATCATCGCAATGCTCCAAGCCACAGCCGATCGGAGATGGCGCCCTACGGGCGCTGGCGCTCCTAAACAATTCCTTGTGTCCTTGTGCTGCCGAGCAATGGTGAACGGACGGTGAATGGAGTCGTGGACCAGTGGAGTCGAAGAGTAGTCGGAATCGACAGTGAGAACTGGCCTTCCAGAGATTAGCGGAGCAGCGACGGAGTCAAGTGAGTGCTGAATTAAGTTGTGCGCTACGGTCTGCATTAAAGTCTGTTGTGTGCTGTTGTCTGCACGTCTCGGCTGAAGATAATTGTATGCTGTATATAGTTGTCGTCTTTGTGCTGTCCTGTGTGTCTTCGTGTAAATAAACGTCGTTGTTTCATTTTCTACTGCCGCCTGCTGATTGAGTGTTCTCCACACCATATAACTCCCACTATGCAAACGAACCCCGGAAATTTCGTAACAATATAAAAGAAATAATGACATACAAACGTGGAATAATATAGTCGGCAATTCAAAGAAATTATTTGCAGAAAGTGCATCGAATTGAAGAAGAATAGAAATTCTGGAAGATTGATAGCATTCTAATTATATACATTGAGCATTTTACAACTCACAGTAGAGATTAATTTTTCTTTCAAAAATAGAGTATATTTTATGAACTGATTTATTTTTAAGCATTAGTTTAATGTGAGACTACAAGACTTTTAAAATACAATGAAACACACAAATTTATATGAAACTTATTCTAATAATGAATATGAATGTGTGCTTTATCATTTACAGTAAAATTTCTAAATTAGCAAAGAATCAAGTAAAAAAAGTATACTTCATAGACTAATATTGAATTCTGCTCAACACAATATGTATAATATTATTTAAAGATCAAAAACAATTAAAAAGGTAATTGTATACAGTTTTGAATAATTTTATTCCTGCGAAAGATTATTGTTGAATCTATCGAAAAGTATAACATTAAAAATTTAAAGGGATTAATGAACTGTCATGGCTGAAAATGTCCACATTATCATAGATTTAAAATATCACAGCATTTGCAAAAAAAAAAAAAAAAGAAAAAGAAATCCATAAGATTTATATATTAAAAAAAGCTTTATTATAGATTAATATGTTAGCAATTTTTCATTCACTTAAAAGAAAGCTCATAAGAGAATTAAAATACGTATATGTTATGTTAAATGTGATAAATCTGGTTATTATGTATAATTACCACTGATTATTCATAATCACCACTAAACTTGATAAATGGGATAAATCTGGTTATTATGTATAAGTACCACCGATTATTCATAATCACCACTAGATAAATGAGATAAATCTGGTTATTATGTGTAATTACCACCGATTATTCATAATCACCACTAAACTTGATAAATGGGATAAATCTGGTTATTATGTATAATTACCACCGATTATTCATAATCGCCACAAGATAAATGGGATAAATCTGGTTATTATGTATAATTACCACCGATGTTCATAATCACCCCTAAACTTGATAAATGGGATAAATTTGGCTATTATGTATAATTACCACTGATTGTTCATAATCACCACTAAACTTGATAAATGTGATAAATCTCGTTATTATGTATAATTACCACTGATTATTCATAATTACCCCTAAACTTAATAAATGTGATAAATTATTGAACTATGCTCTTATTATTTATCGCATTTCGAACTCAGGGATTTCTTCTTAAGAAAACAATCAGTTTCTTGTAGAGAATCTACTCGGAACTGAAGCTTTTTCACCTCTATTTCTTCTCAGAACCCTTACGTTCAGAGAACTAGCGATGTTGCCTCTGCTAGCGAAGTTGCAGGACATTTTTTTTAAAGTAAAAAATTCTGCCCGATGCCTTTTTGAGTAAAAAGATTTTTTTAGTTCTTCTTTTGTTTCAGAGTTCCGAAGAAGATTCTGCAGCTGTGACCCATAAATAAACAAAAACATGTCTTCTTATATAACACAATCATGATCAATAAAGTTCAGAATTTTAATAAAAAAAAGTTGGTATAATTGTTTTATAGTATTGTTTATTTGATCAATCATCTTGATTGGAAACTTGCTGCTTTTGGCACTCTTGACAAGGTAAAAGAGCACATTAAACTACGATTTAACCAAAATTTCTAATAAATTTGCTATTCTATAAAATAGTTTGGCCGCGGTGGCCTGGTGGTAAGGTCTCGGCTTGAGAGCCGTATGGTTTCAGGTTCGAGACCCGATTCCACCGAAGAACCGTCGTGTAATGGGGTCTGTAGTATGTTAAATACATCAAGCCAAACGTCCTCCTGCTGGTGTGGCGTGGCGTGGAGAGGGGGTGCCAGCTCAGGTGTCGTCCTCGTCATCTGATCGCAGTTCAAAATGACGAGGTCCGTCCCAAAATAGTCCTAGTGTTGCTTTACAATGAGACGTTAATATATCTAAACTAAACTATATATTAGTTAAGCAAAGTGTTGAATTCAACATAACTGTAAAAACATTCAATGAATCAATCGAAAAGTGACATGATAGTTTGTTTACATTTAATTGTTGCTGTCAGAAAATAAGTAATAAATGTGAATTCTGTGCTATATACGTTAGCGTTTTATATATTTAAATTTTATTGACGTTGTTAATAACAATGAATTTCATTGATTGCTTTGTTATGTTTGAAAGTATTCAGTTGCTAATAATCTATTACTTTAATGAAATATGGTAATAATTAGTGGTTTCAGTTTAAAAATGCAACCGAATCAGCAAGTGGTTGCCAAGGCAACTGATCAGTTACATTATGCTGATCAATAAGAGTGGAACTATGTGGTAAATATGCTTTTTTATTTTTTAATATCTATTTCAATAAACTGATATTCAATCAACTTTATGAGTATGTATGTTCCAATAAAAATTTAAAAAGGACTTACAAAAGTAAGAATGCGAAATCCTACAGAGAAATAATTGACCTTCGTAATGTGTTTATATGGTAGACTGTCTTCATATATCAGATATATTGCTTCAGCTATGCTACAGAGGATTAGTGTGGTCGTCAGCGTCTGAAAGAAAAGACGGAATAAAAAAAAAATGTTTCAGAAACCGAAAAATAATAAATAATGACAAATCATATTCTGATTGAAAGCTTTAAAACGCAGTTGCTATAGAAAGGATTTTGATTTAAAAATAGGCAATATTTCCATCATTTGAAATCAATAATTTTCGAATTTGAGAAACGCAATTTCATTCATTTGTTTAGGTACAAATATATCAGCCAGTGATTGATTGAATGGATGATATTATGGCAGAATATTAAGTTCTAAACATTGATAATATAGATGCTAGGTGGAATGCGAAACAAAAATAATTATTATGAAAACATAATTATTATTAAAACATAATTATTATCAGAAACATAATTATTATCAAAAACATAATCATTATCAGAAACATAATAAACTTATCAAGGCAATATCTACCACCTGGGGGAACCTTAGAAATGAGAATAAGAAGCTTACGACATGGTGGTTGGTTCTCGCCATTCTGGTGGATACAGAAATGATGAGGGATTGACTATCCCTTACCAATGACGAGGCGTATTTCCCACGGGAAGGGTTGTACCATGGCTTGTGAAAACCCTTAGGATTCACATACCCGCCAATGCTGCTACTGCGGTCCGGTCATTCAAAGTAATCCGAATGTCTGTATTAGACCGAACAGGGTAGCCAGTGTAGTTATCAAGATTATATGCCTCTGAGGTTTTAGGGACAGAAATTCCTTTATAAATACAATTAATAAAGATAAAAAATGTTTTCTATAATAGTTAGAGAGTTTATATAAAGTTTCAACATCGAATGAATCATTTTCTTCCTATTTCTTATTTCTAACATTTAAAAAATATTTTCCAAAGTATATTATTATCCATTACTTGAAGGCAGAAGTGGAGGAAATTGACTACATCAAAATATTTTGCAAAATATCTGCACTTTTAAAATCATGCATAAAAAAATATTAAACTTTAGAACACAAACTCTGCGAAGCTGGGTAACAGGAAAACAAGTCGAATTCAGAAAAGAATGTTTGAAATGAAATGCTACTCAGATGAAATAGATGGTATTTGAATATACAGAATGACAAGCTAATACCAAGTAGAAATCCCCGAGGTGGCCTGGTGGTAAGATCTCGGCTTGTGAGCCGTAGGGTTTCAGGTTCGAGACCCGATTCCACCGAAGAACCTCGTGTAAGGGGGTCTGTTGCACGTTAAATCCGTCATGCCAAACGTCCTCCTGCTGGTGTGGTGTGGTGTGGAGAGAGGGGTGCCATCTCAGGTGTCGTCCTCGTCATCTGACCGCAGTTCAGAATGACGAGGTCTGTCCCAAAATAGTCCTAGTGTTGCTTTACAACGGGACGTTAATATATAACTAAACTAAACTGAGACGACGATACTTTACACATAGATAGATGGCATCATATATCTCTGAAAGAAATGTATGACGCCACGAAAAAGTTTTGCGTTCATATAAGTTTCTGTGCAAACGATAATACGGCACACGTCTATTTGGATACCGTTCTCATGCAATTATTCTCTGGTTCATGGTGTTTATATTGCCTTCACCCATTCCACACTTAGGGACCCATACATATTGAAAATAAACCTTTATTGTCATTTTAACTTAAAAATGGATATGACTTCCACCTCATAATGTTACCATGCCTCACTACAATTTTATTACATACATTTCTGGACCCACTAATTCGAATCTTTTGGATACGGTCAGGCATATCAGTAAGAAACAAGAAAAAAAGCCGGCGTTCTCGCATAGGGGTAGCGCGTCTTCCCCGTGATCTGAGCGTCCTGGGTTCGAGTCCCGGTTTGGGCATGGTTGTTCTTCTTGTTATATCTGTGAGATGTGTGAATGTGCCCTCCTGTAAAAAGGGGTTGTGCAAGCGAATGCGTGAGTAGCAAAGTCGTGCTCTTGGCCCTAGTTGGCGCTATTATAAAAACAAGAGACGCTCTCCCACCGGCTTAAATCGCTGTCTTAGTTACAGAGGCCTTGTCCATAGCAAGTGCCATAAGAAACAACAACAACAGGAAAAAAAGACATACGAAAAATCTCGAAGTCGCTATTCTGAAAGACTTCCACAAGAAGCTCTCAACACGCTTCTTTGAATAAATCGACAAAAGTGATAACATCGCATTTAAAGAAATTGAAATATACAACCCATCGTTTCCAAAGAATGCTAAGCGACCTCGTCATCTCTTACATGTCTAAGACATCACCTAAACTTTCACTCTGGGCCGAATTTGCCGAAATTCATTTATGTAATTCTTCTTTTCTTCAATTTGCATTTTTCATCTCGATTTTTAATTAATTGCTATCTCACCGGCGTCCTGACATAGGGGTAGCGCGTCTTCCCCGTGATCTGGGCGTCCCCGGTTCGAGTACCGGTCTGGACATGGTTGTTCTTCCGTTGTTCTATGTGTGAGATGTGTGAATGTGCCCTACTGTAAAAAGGGGTTGTGCAAACGAATGAGTGATGCATGAGTAGCTAAGTCGTGCAATTGTCCCTAGTTGGCGCTACTATAAAAACAAGAGACGCTCTCCCTCCGGCTTAAAATCGTTGTCTTCGAACAGCGGACTTTTCAGGGGCAAGTGCTATAAGACAAAACAACAACATTGTTATCTTACAAGTAAATCCTTATTTTATCTTGAACCACCACATATTAAGTAATCTCATTGCCATGTCATTACTCTATTCATCTGTTATCCGGAATAGAATAATGGCAAGACATTCATCTGCTATCTATTCATCTGGAGGTTAAGAACATGGAGTTTAAGCACTCCGTAACACACCTCTAAAAATCAGTGGCCGCGGTAGTCTGGTGGTAAGGTCTCGGTTTCGGAACCGGAAGATTTGAAGTTCAAGACCCGATTCCACCGAAGAACCGTTGTGTAAGCGGGTCTGGTGCACGTTAAAACCGTCGGGGCCAGAAGTCCTCCCGCTGGTTTGGTGTCGAAGTTTGGGGTTGAAGGATGCCAGCTCAGGTGCCATCCTCATCATCTGGCTGTGATTCAAAATTACGAGATACATCCCAATATAGCCCAAGTGTTGCTTTAAAACGGGACATTAATATAACTAACTAAATTAAACCCCTTAAATCGAATCTTTTGGATAAAAAAAAGTTTTACTGTGACCCCTTGAGGCCTCAACTTGGTTCAGTTCCAATGTATAAATTTATACAAATACATAAAAGTTCTTACCAATTTAGCAATAGTGAGCAGTGTCCACGGACTTGGTCCATGCTTAAGTTGAAAATTCTCTGATCTGCCGTATCTTTCACGACAACAATTGAAGATGCTAGCAATCCATAGGAATGCGCAGGGCACGAACACCAACACGGAATGGCGGAAGCAGCTGGTTAGAATTGGAACATCCGAATTCCATAAGGAATCCCAGTTCTGAAAGAAATAATCAAAACTTTATTAAAATAGAATCAGTTAATATAGCAAGCATTACTAATAAAACTGAATTATTTTTTATGATATTTATAATAAAAAGTGAATCAATGAAAAATAAATCATTAAACCTTTTTTCTGTTTTAGAATTTGTCTACAAAGCATGAAATATCTCTGATATAATACATCCGAAACAGATATCCAATCAGTTGTCGAATATTACGTGGTGCGAAAACGATATGTAAGAGAGCAAAAATATATTTAACAATAGTACTCGACACCAAAGCACATGTAAAGAAAAAGGATTTTTTTTAAACCAGTTGGAGGGGTCACCCCAAAACTTTTTAGCAGAGTCCCTAATTATGGCGAACTTTTCAGCATAATCCCTAATTATGGTGAACTTTTTAGCATAGGCCCTCATTATGGTGAACTGGTGTTTTGGTCGCATTTTCTCCCAACAGATTGAAATCAAAATTTGATACAAAACTAGAACAGCATTCCCTAACCGAAATCCATATTTAATATATTAATTTATTGGGTTTTGATTTATCGCATTCACATGCTTTGGAAAGTACTGTCATACAGTCAGTGAATCCCTTGTGGGAATGGGATCAAAATGTGATAAATGATGTGAACCTGTAAACACTATAGTTACTTAATCTGTGTACCGTATTTTATCCGTCTAGCTCTCTTTGTTTTGTAGTTATTGAGTTAGCTTATATTCGGACAAAATTCCTTGAACAGATTTTGCTCAAAAATAGATAAATAAAGATACAATTTTGGGTGAAGACAATATACCAAATTTCACCCATCTAGCTCAAAGCGTTTTTGAGTTATCTTTGTCCCGGACAAACAGACATTTTCTCAAGATGAGGTTTTCAAAATCAGATATGTCAAAAAAAGTCGACATTAGACAAAATTTGGAGTTAGAATTACTTGATGATTACAATACTTTCTTCATACTTCGTACACGAGAAAATAAAAATATATTTTAAAAGTACTTAAATAATTAAAAAACGTAAACTTTTTTATCGTCTGCAATTTTATTTTTAATTAAATTTAGAACATCTCTTGCAATAAACAATTTTCAGATTCTTTAAGGCGGCATCCTGGCAAGGGGTAGCGCATCTTCCCCGTGATCTGGGCTTCCCGGGTTCGAGTCCCGGTTCAGGCATGGTTGTTCTTCATTTGTTCTATCTGTGAGGTGTGTGAATGTGCCCCCACTGTAAAAAGGGGGCTGTGCAAGCGAATGTGTTGCGTGAGTAGCCAAGACGTTCTCTTGGCCCTAGTTGGTGCTACTAAAAAAGAAGAGACACATCCTCGGCTTAAATTCGCTGATTTCGTCAGTGAGCTTGTCCATGCAAGTGCCCTTAGAAACAATAACGGATTCTTCAAAAAATACAGAATTTACTAAATGTGTTTTAAAAACCACAAAAAGCTAATCTTGTTCCCGTAAGTTATAAATAGTTTTGTAAAGATATTACAGAATTAGATAGCACGGTTGAAGCAGCAACTAGGAGGAAATTATGATGTTTCATAATATCTATAAGGCTATCATTTGAAATGTCGACACAAAAGACAGAAACAAATCTTTCTTTATAGTATAAAAACATAACACCAGAATATACTTGTTGAATTTAAATTTAAATATTTAATCAATTGTCAATTAACCTTTTATATATTTTAACACTAGGCTTACCATGAGTTGCCATACACCTATTTCTACCAAAGGGGAATATATTTTTTCCTAATTAAATTCCTTTCGGTATTTAATTAGAACAAATCTAAATTGATCTATCTATTATGAAGTTAAAGTAGAAACAAACTTTTATATTTTCAATAAATTTGTTGAGCTGTGGGTCGATGAAAAGGCAGTTCTTCTGTGTTTATTTTCTAATCTAGGTCTTCAAGATCATCTGTTCTTCTACCACCATCTACCAAAATATTGACTCACACGTCTTCTTACTAATAACATATAATAACTTCTATCTGACTGACTTTCAGTTTCGTCTTCTTGCTTCTTATATACGCACATTTTACTAACACATACTTATTTCTATATTTATACCTATATACGCGTCCCTATTAAGTCGTCACATATTTAAATATAAATGTATGTATTCTCAACAATATTTATTCGAATGGTCAAAATGACCCCTTCGATAAAAGTAGGTATACTATATACATTCCACTGAAACGAAAAAAAGCAAAAGATAATATTTGCGATAATATGTCTTATAAATGTAAGTAAAAATTAATTAAAATATTCTCAAAAAATACGGCAATAATTTTCTTAAGGAAAATTAACGAAAAGCTTTCTCAGAGGGGTCAAAATGACACCTCGGTAAATCTAGTGTTAAATTATTGCAGAGCAAAATTTGCAGAAAATGTGTTTTCAGCGTCTATAACCTATAATGGCTTTCACTTTTATAAATACAGAGTATAAACGAGAGCGCTCATAATATGTTAACACGCACTGAAATGCAAGCTAGTGCTTTGCACACATTGCAAGCTTTAGTGTATTTTAGCTTTAGTGAAGCAAGCTTTAGTGAAGAGTATTTTTCACCTACTCGGAACTAAGAGGCTGCATCGGAATCTTTAAGTCGCTTTAAGATGAAAAATGCATTATTATTTGCTTAAATAAGCACAATGCTCTAGAGAAGCGATACAAATTCCTACAGGTCATGAACCTTTCGCAATCTATCGGAAACAATTTAAAAATTCATTCCAACAACAGGCAAATGTAGATGTAGTGAGAAGGAAGACCCCCCCCCCCTGCATTATGCAAGAAACTGACCCCTCATAGTCTCCTTCAACAGCAAAAAAAAAAAAAAAAAAAAACTAAATGACCCCTTTATGGTGGAAGCAAGCCTTTGTCTAATAAGAAAACAAAAAAATAAAATATCATTTCTCGTTCCTCAAAGCCCAGCCTTCAGGAACTGCCTGGGCCGAGGTGGCCAGATGGTAAGGTCTCGGCCTCTGTCTCGGAGGGTTTCAGGTTCAAGACCCGATTCCACTGAAGAACCATCCTTTAAGAATGTCTGGTGCACGCTAAATCCGTCGGGGCCAAACGTCCTCCCACTGGTGTGGTGCGGAAATTTGGAGAGGGGATGTCAGCTCAGGTGTCGTTCTCGTCAAGTGACCATGGTTCAAAATTACCAGGTCCTTCCCAAAATTGCCCTAGTGTTGCTTTAAAGCTGGCCGTTAATATAACCAAATCAATTCAGGAATTGCCGCGAAAAAGATCCTATGACTCTACCCTTAACCCTTCGCACTCGGAAAACTAATTCGATGCATAATTCTTCACTGGATTCAAGGATTTGTTTATTAATTTCTCCACAATTTTTTATATATATTGTTTACACATAGATTCTAAAATCCAACGTGCTTTTGCGCATGCTTTAGAATGGCTCTGATTCCTCAAAATAGAGGCGAGAAGAAAGATGAAAGAAGATGTTTACATTTAACAATAAAGTAAATTCAGATTACTCGCGGACTTATAATTCATAAACAATGCAGATAATTCGCAATAATGCCGCAAAAAGATACTAATTCACCATAAAATATTTCAGAGCAATTTTTATTTACTGTATGGAGCATAAAAATTTAAGTATAAATTACAATTAATAAATGGAAGATGTCTGTTCTTAAAATTTGGTAAATCACTTTTTTGCAAAATAGTAATAATTTTTTTTATGTAAAAATGCTTTTTTTTTATATTTTATTGAATTTTTGAGAATATTTTGAGTTTAACAACGATGGATAATCGAGAATTTATTCCATTAAAAACATTTTATCTTCAATTAAGCAATTGCTGTCAATACGGAACGTCTTAATAATATTATAAATATTATTTTTAAAATGTCTAGTATTTTTAAAATATATGGTACGGTAATAGTAGTTTAATATCTTTAAAAATATTTTTAATAACGATTCTTTTACTTAAAAATATTATTTGAAATATATTACATGACATATTTTGCAACATTTGAACTAACTCTTAATTTAGCCATATAAACAATCGATACGCAATTCTGAATTAAAATAAAATAATGCGGCCAAAACCGACGTATAAGTGAAACACAAACAGTGTCAAATAATCCAGAAATCAAGGTCAAACAATGACGAATTCCGGAAATGCGCGCATTCTCTCACATCTCACCCCTTAGTGAGATAGGATAGTCTAAAAGTGATAGCTTCAGGATACTGAAACGAACAGTATATAAATTAATCTGTATATTCTTATCACTCAGTAAATATTTTTAACTATCTAAATTAATCCATTAGCTGCTACGATCTTTATTTAGAGATTTGTAAATTTTAAGCAAGTCATTTCACGTCAAAAATATATATGTTAAGCCTGACAGTTTAATTAATTTTTTATCTATGAATCAATATTGTGTGCAGCAGAAAATGTATATTCTGTGCTTCGTTTTGTTTACAAGCGAACAAATTTAAAATTCGTCTGCAAGTTGAATGCGCCAGAATTGTCATATTTGAAGCATTATATTTTTGGACTGGTTTTTTTTTATTACAATGCAATTCCGTACATAAATTTGTAATTTAGAGGTCATGGTAAAGATCATTTATTTAATAAGGCTTTTAGTTTTTTACTGAAATGATTTTATTGATCATTTTATAACGCTAACCCTTTTCGAAACTATTTAATACTTTCCAAACAAAATATAATTTGAATATAATTATACTATTACACAAATTTTTATGCATACATATAATTTATCTGGCTAAAAATTTAAAAAGATAGCAGTTAATGAGTACTATATGAAACGTCAAAATGATCCATGAAATGCGTCTGAGAAAAGACATACGATTACAAACAATTAATACAAGGTCATCATTAAGATTATGAATGGATACATCTGTGTTCTCGAGTCTTCCCATACATTAAAAATTATCTGTCAAATATATATATATATTTTAAGAATTTTAATTTTTACATAGGATATTTACTATATATCCAACAAAAATTTTGTCTTAAATATCAATGTATATTTATTTTCAAAAAACAATTACTTTAGTTCATAAAAATGCGCGTAAATCAAATATAGAAAAAAAAGACTCTTTCGATGATTGTTTTTACAAAAGACATTCTCTGTAGACCGAAAGACTGATTATGAAAAGGTTGCCGATTAGCTAAGGAAAATTTCAGCTCCCATTCTTTTATGAACCAGATAATCATTTTTTAAAAAAAATCTACAGCTAAATTGAATTTACTGCGAATAAACTCTTAAAAAGAAACCTGCAAGTTTGAAAAGGAAATACAGCTTTATAAAAGACACACTAGAGCAGGATGGAAAATAAAGATGCAGCAAAAAATTATGAAATTAAAAAAAAAGGTAATATACTGACAATTTTGAAAAGTCATTGCTAATAATATACATAAAAAAATCAAAATAATTAAAATAAAATTAATTTTTATCGGATCATTCTAATTCTTAATTATTAAATTATAAACAAAATTATTTGATTAGTTCAATTCTTTTATGCTTTCTTTAATCCTAAAAATCTAAATTTTCTGAAATAATTTTGAAAGAATGCAATAAAAAAGTTGCAGTATTTATTGCACGCTGACACTTTAATATATCCAAATTTATAAAAACCGATTTTTCCGAGAAATGTTCGATTTTTAGAGATTCGATATACAATGGATGTTATATAAATTATCTATAAATAAATTTGGTAGAATCCTAATTTAGTATGCCCCTTTATTTCGTCAAGCATGCCAACAATAAAAATTCGTCCATCAAGATGGCTGACTATTTAAACAATACAGAGAAACAGTTACAGTTACTCACCATTTATATTAAAATTACTAGATTTATTGATCACGATTATTTTATCTAAGAACACTTCTTGAACTTTTATAGGGTCACAATTGCTGAATCTCCTCAGAATTATGAAATAACGAGCTTTTGCAAACTGGTTTGCGCCGATCAGAACTTTAAATAATAGAATTTGAATACGAGATGACTTCGGCATCTGAAGTCCCCGGACAGAATTTTTTAACTTAAAAAAAACATCCTAGGGCTTTCTTAGCAGTTGGAGCGGAAATCTGGTAGCTTCGCTAGCAAATTGACATTGGATTTTTTTTTTTGAATAACTCAAAACAAATGGAATAAATCCGGCATGCAAAGCCTTCGGCATCTGAAGAAGGAACATGGCATAGTTTTTTTTTTTTATCTAAAAAATATCCTACGGGTTCGCTAGCCGTGGGAGAGAAACCTAGTAGCTTCGTTAGTTCATTAAACTTACGGATTCTGAGAACAATAAGAACAACACTAGGAAAAAATGAAAACATCCGTTCCTAATAGCTTCGCCTCTAGAGACTGGTGCTTTTTCTTATGAAGAAAGTTGAAGGAATAAATATACTTAGTCGATTCAATTAATTCGCCATTTGGGCAGGAAACGATTTCCGATTTCTACTTTTCAGTGATACAAACGCCATTCTGTCGGCACCATATATATTACGAAATGGAAACATTGAATTCACAAATACAATATCCCTCATAATATTGGCGATCATATTATTTCTGATTGTCTCAATCATCAGACATCGGATTATTGATCACACATAAGCTCAATAAAGCTCGGAAAATGCACGAAAAGAACAACAAATCGCAATTAGAATTTTAAGACGAAAAACTGAGAATAAAGACAAATATTGCTTAGATTAAATTTTTGGGGTAACGGATAGGCGACAAATTCGGAAGCACACTAAACTAGGATTCAACCATAAATTTTACGTGGAAAAAAATCATTGAATTAGTAGATGAATTTGATAGATTTTATAAAATGTTCGATATCGAAATAAATCGGTTTTATATAACACTATTTGGTATTTATAAATACAAAAAATTACGTTCTTTAATCCACAGTTCTTTTTCTAAAGAACTGCATTCCTAATCTTTACCTCTAATGAATATTAGAAAATATTTTTATATGGGAAATTAAAACCTTAAATTCTACGCCTTTTGTTGATTTATATTATTGCATAACTGTGAATAACTGCATTATTTACTTTTCATTATCACCAAAGAAAAAAAAAAGAAGAAGAATGAAAATGGTATTTCAAAACGATCACTTACCCAAAACTCAGAATCGCAAAAATATACCATTCCAGCTGTCACACTCGACTGGTTGTCTTTAATTAGGCAAAACAAAAGAGCGTTAAAAATAACATCACACGTTGGAGTTCAAGGCGACATTGACTGGAAAAGACGAATATGTCCAAACGGATCTACTCGAGCGGTTGGATCTGTCACTGCTCTAGTCCAGATAATGGATAAAGTTTAAGAAGTTTGTTTTTGCGTGTCCCTTGTCGTTCCTCTTTTTGTCATTCACTTCATAGGAGAATCTTGGTAAAGCGAGTTTCCTCTTCAGTTGTACTTATCTCAAAAACTGATAATTTTCGAGTGGAAATTGAGTTGTGCAACAATCGGTTACTTCCTTAAGAAAAAGTTTGTTGCTGGTCACATGGATTTGAATTCTGATATACATACATTTATAACAACAATGTCAAAATTATTGAGCTTATGATTGAAAAGTTGTAATGTCAATCCTAAGGGGACAGTGATCTTTGAAATAAGCAAAAATAAAAAAGTTTTTTTAAAGGAATTCGATATATTTATATTTTAATACATATACATAAAAAATTTCATAACTCTAAGTGAATAATCCAAAAAAAAAAAAAAAGGCCAAATAGAGTCAACTATCCCTAATATTTTAAAAGTTTTGAAAATTCCTATTAAACAGTATTTTCATCTTAAGTACTCTTTAATATTGATATAAATTTTTTGAAATTACTTTATATCTTACCATTGTCATTCTTTTCATTTCATAGATATTATAAAAAAAAAACATTACACAGCTACTTTCTAAATTTTTCAATATTTTTTTTTATTTTAGGTTAATATTCACTATTTTTTATAAAGTAAATATTTAAGTCTGTACTAACAGTTTTAAAATAAAGCTATAGAAAATATTTCCTCTATTAAATATCAGGAAATAGACAAAAATAGAAATTTATTATTTTTTTACATACAAATTTTAAAACTTCTCGCAAAAGGTTTGCTGATATTTTACTTAATATCGTTAATGTTTGTTTTTTTACTTTTAAATTCCAATAAATCATTAATAATAAATATATTTTCGAAGAAGAACCATCTGTCTACATCAGTGGTTCTTAACCTTTTTAAGCCGCGACCCAAATTTGAGAAATATGTTCATGTCGCGACCCCAAAAAAAGTCAAATTTTTTTCATTGCTTTATTTTAGATCGTATTTTTAAAAAATATTCAATCCTACGATGATGATTTTTTTTAACTTACAAATTTTTTATTTATTTTTTTAATAATAAAGATAAACAAAAGTACTTTTCGATCCAAGGAAAATTTAATTAATAATCAAGTGTTTTTAATAATTTTTATTGACCAAATTAAAATATATTTAACTTTTTGAAAATAATTGACATTTTAACTTATTCCTAAAAAAAAGAAATATCAATACATATGTTAAGTCTTTTAAATTTTAAATGCAAGTCATACAGTTTTAATGAGAACCTTGTGCTTGAATACATTTTGAAAGATCTTTAAACCTCGGTTGAATGTTTGTCAAGGAGCACCTTATATCTATTTCAGGATTTAACTTGTTCCGGTAATTGTTTTTGATTACACGCACAGCCGAAAAAACAGCCTCACACATATATGTTGTTGCAAAGGTATCTTAAATTTTTTGGATATTTTTTGATCTTCTTAATCACATTCATTTTCGATTGTTGATATTTATTCAAGTCGTCATTTCTAAAATGTCTGAAATTTGGTGCATTACTAACTTTTTTGGTTCGACTCAGCGCGACCCAAGAAATATGCTTCGCGACTCAATTTTGGGTCGCGACCCATAGGTTAAGAACCGCTGGTCTACATCAAAGTTTCATCGATTATTCTTTCACCGGCAGACGATAATTTTCTGTCTCAAAAAATCAAACAGAAATTAAATTGAAAATGATGCATTAATTATTGACATAACAGCAGAAGTTAAATTAAAAAATATATATATTTGGCAGTTTTGTATAAAAAGTCTTAAGATAGATTAAGATTAAAATTAATTAAAGATACTTTTTTTTTCTTTAATTTCGTTGACAAACTTTTTCGAATATTTCATGGTTAGCTCTTAAAGAAGAATGCATTAATCCTAATTCTAAATGCTCAATTTCTAATGCTGAAAAAATGTGGGTAATCTCTTAAATCTCTTCAAAAACTTGTCTGCTTTTAAAGTATTTGTCAGACATTTAAAATTTAATTCTGGCATCACAGCAATGGAGTAATGAACTATGATTTTTAATCAACTTTAACAAATTAACATCAATATTTAAGTAGAATATTATAATTCTATGTATGTATGTATTCAAAAATAATTAGAATATTATAATTCTAGCCATTTTTCGGTAATCTTTTAATAATCTTCAAAAAGAAGCATCATCATTTCTTTTAGGAAACTACATAGTTTGTTATTAGTAATGCTTTGGTTTTTATTGATTTGTATCAAAATAAAATGACTATCAGCGTATTACATTTAATTATAGATATACATTTTCTGTATTATAATAATGAATAAAATTTCTTTTTAAACAAATGATTTAATTTTTTTTTTAAGAAACAAACATAACTTTCTGAATTAGATTTTTTTCTCCCTAAGTTAAAATGTATAACTTTGAGAAATATGATAATTCTAGCTTAAAAATATGCAACTGCCAGAAATTTATTTTAAATTATTAGTGCAATATGAGATGTTTCACAATATTCAATTCATGTAACCATTTCTGTAAAAATGAAATTAAGCAGAAAAAAAGAAAAGTAAAATACCCTTTCAGAGAGGAAAAACAAGACACATATCCGCATATTCCCCTTTTTCACACGTTTAGAATTTCGCTTTTGCCAAATATTTTTGACAGACTATTAATTCCTCGCTGAGTTCTAGGCATTTTAGCGATTCTTTCTCAAACTAAAAATCCCAGACCATACTTGTCCGGTATCTAAAACAGTGCACTGTTTCAAACTGTGGAACCTGCTTTTAAGACTAAACCATACTTGTCCGATATCTAAAAACAGTGCACTGTTTCAAACTGTGGAACCTACTTTTAAGACTAAGTTTATTTGCTTAGTACAGCGCCATCTGTCTTTCTCAATTATAGTTATACTCTCAGTTTAGCAGTTGCAATATCAGGTGCTTCGCGCATATTTATCTGTTCTGTTGCCGCATTTATGCATATTTTTTATTTCCAGACAGAATGCCTTTAAGTATCAACTCCATATGAATGAAATGTTAGGATTATTAAATGAGCTTTCAATAGTTTATTTTAAGTTTACATTTCTTATTTTTGTTTGGAATTTTAAAATCAAGATTCCGTTTTCCATTGAATGAAAGAATTATTATTTTGTTATTCTTTTATTCACTATGTTCTAGGAAAGAGAGGAAGTGGCTTTCTCCCGTATTCTCTAATAAAGCAGAATTTATAAATAAAGGATATAAGAAAGATAATGGTAAAGGAGATAATAAAAGTAAAGGTCTTTAATAAAGGAGAATTTATATTTTAAATGCGTTTTTCCAAACTGATTAAAACCAATTGACACAAAACTACAATTGCAGTCACAAAATCAAATAACAAATTTGATATATTTAACTGCGTTTTTGAATTATTACATGCTTTTGAAAGTACAGACTTAGAGAAATTCAACCTCTCTTGAGATTTGGCTCCAAATTTTATAGATCTGTACACTATAGATGTTAAATTGTGTATTAAATTGTGTATTTTATTCATCGAGATCTGCTTCGTTGTCTAATTATTGTGTTAACTTGTATTAGAACAACTGGACAGGCAATTTCATCTGAATGCTTTTTTGCCCAAAATAGGAATCTACAAATTCATTGTAAAAACCGTATACCAAATTTCATTCTCCTAGCTCAAAGCCTTTTTCAATTATCTTTGGCACAGACAAACATTTTCTAAATATGGTCTAATGGTCTCTAAAAGTAGTCTCTTGAGATGCTAATCAACAGTATGACCTAATTTTTCATCCCAAAACAATACAAAATTGGGCATTTTCATATGAATAGTATTTTAAGTATAAATTTAAATTTGTTTTATAGATTCTTCCTAGTATTAAGTAAATATATCTCATGCTTTCCTGAAATCCGCTTTGCTAATAATAATTTGTATTATGGACAGGATAATAATTCATATTTTAAAAGAGAAGTGAAAAAAGTATGTGCATTTAATAATAATTTTCATCATTAACTTTGGTGCTCTTTCAGAATTCTCATGTTTATTATTATCATTCTTGATATATTATTAATATTTGCTCAGAATTCTAATGATTCTTGTTGGAAAATATGTTTAAAATATTTTTTAAAGTTGATTTATGCAGCAGAAAATTGCTATTAATCGAAATATATTTTAAATGTTAAGATGCTATAAAAATCAATTTTCTATTTTAATATTTTTAAAAGTATAGCTGAAAAACTCCAGAATTTTGCTTAATATTTAATTAATTATAATTAAAAATTTTTTAAATCAGTCCGAAATGCACATTTTTACCCTCTATAGTATATGTGTGCCATGTTTAGTAATTGTATGTCTAGCCTGCAGAGCGTTAACACACAACCACTGACACATATATATACGTGTTTACCTTTATTATTAGTAGAAATTGACCCTAACAAATGGTTCGCCAAAAACATTGCCTATATTTAATTTTTAATAAATCTCTCAGATATAGCTCCATGTGCATGATTTCAACAAAATATCGGACATTAAAGTCATGTTATTTTAATTGTCTTAAGTTCTGTTTATCATGTATAAGAAATTTTCTAATGAAGACAAATCCCATGACATCATAGTGCTATTAAAAATGTAATTTTGTCTTCTAATAATCTATCATCTAATTTTCAGCATCTTGTAACTTCACATTTTTTTGCCTTGTAAACTATACAAATCTATACTTATAATAAAGCTCAATGTGTGTGTGTGTGTGTCTGTTGGCGCTCTACAGGCCAAGTCATTTGACATACAGCTATCAAATTTGGTACATGTATACCTTAGAGGTCGGGAATGTGCACCTGGGGTGACTTTTTTTAAATTTTTAATTAGAATTTTAATTATTCATTAAAAACTAACTTTCCCGCCAAAAAAATCTTCCATTTTCCCCACCGCCAAATGAGTAAGGCTTCAATTTTTTTTTCTCCCAACAGTAATGAGGCTAGGGTTAATATTTTTCGGCGGATTATTTCAAACGATTCTGTTTATTTTCTTAATGTTTTATGCATTTAAAATGAAACATTGTTAATTAATAAATGTTTCAGATTCATTCTGAAGTACTTTTGAATTAAAATAACACAGAATAAAGGAAATTAAAAATGTATCATCTGCATAGCGTTACCCCAACTGGCGTAGAAAAATTCACGCATTTGCGTTACCGTAACTGGCGTTGAAAATTCACGCATGCGCATTGTCTTCAGATTGTTGAAAATATTATTAACGGATGATTCTTGATTTAAATTATTTTTAGGTTAGTTGTATGCTTTTGTAATTAAATTGTATTTATGTTAGTTATATATATTTTTTGTATATGCTTATAGTTTTAAGTACATCGTTTTTTAAGTAGTTTTTTAAACCTGTTTTTGACCGATTATTTTAAACGATTCATTTTATTTTCTTAAAATTTGATGCATTTAAAATGAAACATTGTTAATGAATCGATCTGTTCACGATGAATCTGAGAAAATTTTGTTGACACATTCTTGAGATATTACATAACTTAAGAAAGATATTCTTCAGTGCCCATAAAGTTTAAACGCTCAGTGACTCTATTATCAGTAATCATATTATTAAAAAAAATGCTTTGTTTCAGTAAAAAATATTATTCTATTAATTGCAGTTTAGTCATTTCCATTTTAATTTTAAGCATAAATTCTACCGGAACTAACAGAAAATTAAAGATACGTTATGGCTGAAGGACTTTATATTATTATGAGTGAATTACATGACTATCAAAATTTGAAGCTTTAAAATATTTGATGAAGAAGCTATTAAAGTAGGAATTACATAAAATATTTAATTGTTAAAATTTTAACGAGCATTAAGATTGGCGAACCGGCTGGTCGCCAAAGGCGGCTAGTATAAAATATATCTAGATTAAAGTCTAAGAATAAAAATTTTATCTTTTCTAAAATGTGGTTCAATACATTGTTAAAGTATAGTTTATTAAAATAATGATGAAATAATTTTATGAGGCAAGGGATTTTTATACCAGTTCAATATTTCACTATACTTTAAATTGTAAACAAAAAAATTTCATGATAAAAGGACTAAAAAGTCTTATGCATAAAAAAGAAATTCAAAAATGCGGTCTAGTATTAAATAAAAACCATTCTTCATTAGCTCTCAGCAATGTAAGAAACTCACACGAGTAATTATTTTATGAAACAATGAAACCAGTTTGAATGTTAGGATAACAATGTAATCTATTGGTAAAACTAAGCAAAAAAAATATTTATTTTTAAAAAATTAACAAAATTTATTCAAAATTCGCATGACTATTAAGTTGGTTCATGAAAAAGGTATGTGTTAAAATTTTAAAACGGTGTAGAATTTACGTTTTTTTTGTTTTTTTGTTATAACATTTTTGGAAGTTATCATTAGGAAGCGCCAAAATTCAGTTTAATTTTGAATAAATTAAAATTTCAAAACAATGACTCCAAATTACAAATTCCCTGCCTTTAAAGTATAGATATGACAGATTTTGTAGTTGCAGGTCAAACGGTCAGGCTTGTAGAACACACAAGCATACAAATGTCTTCAGTATTAGTACAGACAACAAAATATCGCTGCCGTACAATCTGACAGATCAATTGCTCTACTACTGCCTCTGTCTGGAATGAACAATTTTAATATGATAAAGTTTATGTGCAAAAATTTTTCCATGTATTGCATTATTTTCTATGCGTCATGCAGCAAGGATTAAAAAAGTCGCTCAAAATGCTTTAAAGGCAGAAGTTGGATCAAGAGCTGATAAATTTAGATTATAATAATTTCTTGGGTAGTCAAGACTTACTAAGAATAAAGTTTTTGAAATTTTACTAAGTTTTTTTTTTTTTTTTTTTTTTTTTTTTTTTTTTATAAAAAACCTTAGTAAGATGTTAATAATTATACTCAGTAATTTCAAAGCACATTATTGCTTAAAAATTATTTCTGATTTATTCTAAACACAAGTTATATATATATAAAACAATTTTTTAAGTCAATTCCTACTTAGGTCAACAATTTTTTTTTATTTTAGTTACTTTTTATTAAATAATTACAATTAATATAAATATGTATAAACATATGACAGAATTATAATATTAAGTGCCAAGATTTTTTTAATTGAATTCCTACTTATTTTCTTATGTTATTTATATCTATCTTATATTCTTTATGATCGGCTGTCGTGTCAGTAATCTCAGAGCTTGGCGACCATTTGGAGACATGGCGACGGATTTGATGATTTTGGCGACCAAATAGAAATTACTGGACAAATTTAATTATTTAATTAATATTTGAAAAAAAAACTGTATTAATATCAAGTGTCCTCCACTACAATATATATATATATGTATATATATATATATATATATATATATATATATATATATATATATATATATATATATATATATATACATATATATATATATATATATATATATATATATATATATATATATATATATATATATATATATATATATATATATATATATATATATATACATATATATATATATATATATATATATATATATATATATATATACATATATATATATATATACATATATATATACATATATATATATATATATATATATATATATATATATATATATATATATATATATATATATATATATATATATATATATATATATATATATATATATATATATAACTTTCTCCAGTCATGCCGTAGCTTCAGGGGTAACTATTATCATAGCGATAACATTGTGTTAGGAATTATGGTCGAATTCTAATATTGGTCAAGATACGACAAGGATTATATCTTAGCATTATACAAGATATAATCCCTGCTGTAGGTCATATGTCCCTATTTCTACATGGATGCAAAAAACATCATTACTTAGGAAGCAAGAACCAACTACCATACCGGAAGCGTCTGATCACCATTTTTGGGTTTCCCTCCCTTGAAATAGGGTTAAAGACGGTTATGACTAGTAAATGCAACGGTTCAAAATTCCACCACTATACGACGGCACTAGATGTAGCAGAAATGATATTCCTTTTGTTTTATTTTTTGAAATGCATGTCGATTATGCATAACGTATTTTTCACATTCTCATCTATGATATAAAGAAAAAGTATTGTAATAATCAAAAAATTCGAACTCGAGATTTTGACGATCTCCACTTTCTAGCCTCCTTGAGTTCGAAAACGATATTTTCGAAAAATATCTATCTGTCTGTGAATCTGTCTGTATATCTGTCTCCCTGTAACAAAGATAACACAAAAACAGTTTGAACTAGAGAGTTGTATTAGTATTTAGTTGTTACTCCAAATTTGTAGATTTCTATGAAATTTTAAGCAAAATCCATACTGAAGAATGTCCGTCTTTTCGAATATAAACTAAAAAACAAAGAAAGCTATATGGATAAAATTTTGTACATGGATTTAACATTTGTCTTGTAGACATCTCCCAAATTTGAAATTGAATTTGGCGGTTGATTTTAGTTAAATCATATCACTGATTATCAGATCCGCCCGAAGGCACACGAATAAATAATACTGAATGACCGGAGCGCCGCAACAGCAACACTGGCGGGAACTGTGGTTGAGTCCTAAGGGCCATCACCGGCCACGGTACAACCCTTCCCGAAGGAAGTACGTTCCGTCATTGATGGGAGGAGCCAGATCCCCTACCTTTTTGTGTACTCTCCAGAGTGGCGAGATCCAACCACCATACCGGAAGCATCTCATCCTCATTTCGAGGTGCCCTAAAGGGGGTTTTGATTTTAGTTAAGTTAAAACTCAAGTTAGCGGTTAGATTAGTGGAGCGTCTATCGGTCTGTACATTTAGAAGCATGTAAATCCGGTAATTCAAAATTGCAATGGCTTAAATACAGGGTGTTCATTAATTATTGTCTGGGTTTCCATACCTCATAACTTTCGAATAAAAAATATTACGCAAAAAACGATTACGTATTCGTAAATTACAACTCAAAGAATATTATTAATGATATTAAAGTGTAAAGCTTGCACAATTTGCACTTTGTAGGCATTCAGCTGAAGGCGATTATGTATTCGTAAATTACAACTCGAAGAATTTTATTAATGATATTAAAAAGATTAATGAATTTGATTAAAAGATTAATGAGTTCGTGGCTCGTAACACATCGAGACGAAATTCGATTTCCCTCAAAGTGTTCTCCAGCACAAGGGTCTTGTACACAATTTTATTGACAAACTCCCATAGAAAGAAGTCCAGCGGTGGTATATCTGGTGATCTCGGAGGCCATGGGATTGGTCCACCTCTTCCACACTATCTGTCGGGAAAATTCTCGTCTAAAAAGTCACTTACAATCATGCCCCAATGTGGGGGTGCACCATCCTCTTAAAATATCACATCTGGCTGATGTTGCTGCTTCTGAGGAATCGCATACATCTCCCGCATGTCAAGGTATGTCACGGAGTTTATTTTTGTTTTAGCAAAGAAGAGAATTCAAATAACTTCAGTATGTAATAAAGCGAACGAAACATTTACCTTTGGGCTATCTCTTTCCAATTCTCGATAATCGAGTGGGTTCTCCGAGCCCCATATTCTACAGTTATGTTTATTCACTTTTTCTGACACAGGAAAAGTGGATTCGTCACTGAAGAACCATTTACGAAGGTAATTTTCATCATCCTCAATTCGAGTCAAAATTTGTTCAGCGAACTCAAAACGACGCGGTGTATCATTCGGATATAAAGCTTGCACAATTTGCACTTTGTAGGCATTCGGATGAAGGCGGTTATGGAGAACGTTCCATATCGTCGTATGCGGCATATGTAACTGCACAGCTGCTTGTCTCGTTGATTTTCGTGGACTGCGAGTAAACGTTTCTTGGATGCGATCAACATTTTCCGGTGAAGTGCTCGGTCTTCCCGCTCCCTTTCGGTGTAGAACGCTACCAGTTTCCTGAAATTGTGTTAACCAGCGTCTGATAGAAGTATCCGAAGGAGGATCTTTCTTGTACGTGATCCTGAAGTGACGTTGAGTAGTAATGACTGATTTAGTTTCGAAAAAGCACAATACACACATTGCTTTTCCTTGCGTGGTCGCCATTTTTATTTATGACGTCATAATTACCCAGACTGCAATGCAAGATCGCATTGTTGCCACGTAAAATTCTTTGAGTTGTAATTTACGAATATGCAATTGGGTTTTGCGTAATATTTTTTATTCGAAAGTGATGAGGTACGGAAACCCCGAGAATAATTAATGAACACCCTGTATATCAAATATGATATGTCATAAAGCATAGTTATGTGTCACATTTTTGTTTTAATCGTTTAGAAAGAACGTGTATAACATACAAATTCGATTTTCGAATACTCTGAACCTCCTGCTAATTAACTGCAGAATCAGCTAATTCATCTACTAATCCTCATGCAGGGATTAATCGCCAAAACACTCGCCAAGGATCATATGATAGGTTCAGTAAAAACGCTAAATTCACGCCAATGGTCAATATTTCTTAAGTATTGTACACCAATGAAATGCAAAACATTCTCTTGGATAATACCTTTATTAAAGAGCATGCAAGATTGTTTTAGAGAGACCATTCTCGCTCGTTATATACAAATCTATAAGTATTCTTAAGTGAAAATAAATGCTCCAATTTACAAAGTAGTTTATCTAAGAAACCTTTTTAATAATGGGAAACAAATTTAAAAGCTTCATAAAGTTGCTTTTTTTTTTAGAATTTTTTATCAGTTATTCTCGCCAATATTAGTCCTTGCACTACTACTTTGCAAATTGTATATTTGTTTGCCATTTTCTTCTTCAAACGATGGTTGCAGGATGTGAAGTGATGTTAAAGTCATTTCACATCCTGCATTGCTCGTTTGAAACAGAAGCTAACCCGCGAATACCCATAGACGGTACAGACAGCTGATTGGTAAACGGATTAAATGAAATCAGCCCCTTGGAATATCTTTGACATGTCTTTTGATCCATTTCCTGTATGGGTATATCTCAGTGAAAATAGCTGGTTTGTCGAGGCTACACAATTTATTCGGTTGTGAGATTCCGAACGATGTGACACCAAGTGCGACATTTTTTTTACCGAACTTGGTGAAAATAGCAGATCCTGAGTCGCCCTGCAGAAAAAAATAAAAATTATTAATTTTGCAGGCATGCTTCGATTTTTTGTTATAGATAATTTATTGCTATTGTTCAAACACATAACCATCAATAAAATTCACAAAATTTTAAGTTGTATGCGATTTGGTTATTGTGATGTTTAAGATACTGGTACCTTGTCTCTGTCAGTTGAGAATGGTTAAATAACTATGGTTACGGTTTAGTGAGGTAATACTATTATGGGATGGGCAACATTAAAGTCACAAGAGCACATCAAGGAATATTTAAAAGTAAATTACGTCCTTGGTTTGTGGTCAGTAATTTGGCTATTATGATGTTTAAGATATTTGTATTCTATCTCTGTCAGTTGAAGAAATTAGGAAATGGGATGGGATGAAGGGAGGGGTCTTTATGGGATGGCAGCATTAATGTCACAAGAGCGTATCGAGGAATATAAAAAAGTAACAACGTCCTTGGTTTGGGGTCATTAATTTGGCTATTATGAAGTTTAAGATATTGGTAGTCTGTCTCTGTCAGTTGAAAGAATCAAGAAATATGATTACGACGTAGTGAGGGATGGGATGGCAGGAGGGACATTTATGGGATGGGCAACATTAAAGTCACCAGAGCGTATCGAGGAATATAAAAAAGTAACTACGTCCTTGGTTTGCGGCCAGTAATTTGGTTATTGTGATGTTTAAGATATTGGTACTCTGTCAGTTGTGAACATGTGCGAATCAGACCTATTATTGTATGCGAAAAGCTAAGAATGCAATTCATAAATTTCCCATTTATTTTGTTTTAATTTCCTAACTTATGATGTCATGAATAGAGTGTACTTTCCTAGGAAAATTGCGTTCAAAAGGTACTAAAGGAATTAAGTATTCATATTTATCTTTCCGATAAAATACTCAAATATCTGTTGCAGTATAAAGCTTGGAAACCAGAATATTTATTTTCACTTGACCTATACATTTCTCAGAAAATTTTAAAATTATCGGGCCAGATAGACTTTACTTCTTAAGTTCCAAATGTTGGCATAAAAAAACTTACTGAATACTTAAAATAATTACATTAAGATGTAAAAAAAATGTTGAATATGTATGTGACATAGTTTTGCAGATGAGTGTCAGAAAAACAAATGACAAACTTGTAATTTAACTTCAATTTATTTTTCTACAGGAGGGCATGATTTTTGCAATGGGAGGATGCGTCTGTTCGCACCAGTGCAAAGGTGTAAAATGTGACAAATTTTCCCTTAGTGCTTTTAGTAAGAGATTCTTATAGGGAATTCTTTGACATGTGTCGATTCAAGAAAGGAAATCTTGGGTATTTTCTGGAAGCTATGCAATGGACATTGCGGATGTTTGTCCCTTCGTTCTGAACGTCAAAATTGCAGTAACATCAAATTTTTAGGGCGCATGTTAAAAACAAAATAATCAAATAAAAAAGTAGGATTTGAGTCAGGATATAATAGAAAATTTGATAATAATTGGTTTAATTTAATGTAAAAATTTTTATAATTATGGTTTAATTTAAGATAAAAGTAGCCAATTAATTAGGATTTAAACTAAATCAAGAGATACCATTACATGCATATCTAAATGATTCTAAAATACTCCTGGAGACAGTATTATAAAATAGTGTTTCGAGTACTTACGAAGCATGATTTCTGATTTGTTTCAGTGGCAACAGCGCAGACGTAGTGACGAGCTTTGCTTTCAGAACCATCCACGCACTTTTTTTTATCAACCTGTGTCATTCTCCCCTCTCGCAGTTTCTTTTCGGCTGTCAAGAAATAAATTATTGTTATCAAAAATAATTACTTATTAAAATTGAATCTAATATAAGCATGGTTAGCAACCAAAATGGCGACAAGGGAATATTAGTCATTTATGCAATGTCAGTGGCAATATATGTATTAGACTTACAGCATACCTTACAATTCTTTCGTATCTTTCGTATTGTTATATCTGGATGTATTGGAAACTATTATTGTGGTTGACTTTAATATATATTTTATTTGCATTTTAAACGTTGCCAACCTCAAACAACTGAACTTTATAATGATACGGTTCGAAAAATTTAATTTTGAAATCGTGATATAAGAATGAAAAATACACAAAACTTCATCGTTTTGAGTGAGTCCCGGCGGTAAGGTCTCGGCTTCAGAACCGGAGGATTTCTGGTTTGAGGCCCAATTCCACCGAAGACCAGTCGTGCAGGCTGGTGTGGTGTACGCTAAATCCATCGGCTCCAAACGTCATCCCGCTGGTGTGGGGTGGAAGTTTGGAGAACGGGGTGTGCGAACAAGTGTCGTCCTCGTCATCCGACCGTGATTCAAAATTACAAGGTCCGTCCCAAAATTGCCCTGATTTAGCTTTAGAACGGGACGTTAATACAGCAAAACTAAACTAAACTAATTAGAAACATGTAAACACGATACATCAAAAACGGAACAACTTAAATATATATCGAATTTGTTATGTAATTTTATAACGACAAGTGTAGTTCTATGTCAAATTTTGGTTTCAGTCAATTGGGGAAAAACACGTCTGAAACGCAAGTTAGTTTTCTTAACGGATAATCTTAACAGCGTGCCAGTGATCAGTAGCCAAAACGCTCGCCAAGTATGACATAATAAATTAATTAAAAATGCTAGATTTACGCCAAAAGTTGATATTGCGAAACTACAGTACGCCAGTGTCATGCAAAGTGTTCTCTGCGTTAACACCTTTTTTTAGAGAATATGACAGAAAGTTTTTGGGACACCATTCCAGCTAGTTACATTTATTGGTAGGAGTGATAATGCCTTTACTAGGGATTGTAAGAAACATGTTTGGTAGGAGGAGTGATAATGCTTTTACTAGGGAGTGTAAGAAACATGCTTGGTAGGAGTGATAATGCCTTTACTAGGGAGTGTAAGAAACATGTTTGGTAGGAGTGATAATGCCTTTACTAGGGAGCGTAAGAAACATGTTTGTAGGAGTGATAATGCATTTACTAGGGATTGTAAGAAACATGTTTGGTAGGAGTGATAATGCCTTTACTAGGGAGTGTAAGAAACATGCTTGGTAGGAGTGATAATGCCTTTACTAGGGATTGTAAGAAACATGTTTGGTAGGAGGAGTGATAATGCTTTTACTAGGGAGTGTAAGAAACATGCTTGGTAGGAGTGATAATGCCTTTACTAGGGAGTGTAAGAAACATGTTTGGTAGGAGTGATAATGCCTTTACTAGGGAGCGTAAGAAACATGTTTGGTAGGAGTGATAATGCCTTTATTAGGGAGTGTAAGAAACATGTTTGGTAGGAGTGATAATGCCTTTACTAGGGATTGTAAGAAACATGTTTGGTAGGAGGAGTGATAATGCTTTTACTAGGGAGTGTAAGAAACATGTTTGGTAGGAGTGATAATGCCTTTACTAGGGAGTGTAAGAAACATGCTTGGTAGGAGTGATAATGCCTGTACTAGGGATTGTAAGAAACATGTTTGGTAGGAGTGATAATGCCTTTACTAGGAAGTGTAAGAAACATGTTTGGTGATATAATTCCCTCAGGTTATCTATGAAGAAGTATAAATATTATTTGGCTTTTGCAGAATTAACTAATCAGTATTCATAAAGACTTTAAGGCTGCGGTGGCCTGGTTGTAAAGGGTGTTCAAAACCCGAGGGTTACATGTTCGAGACCCGATTCCATAGAAGAACAGTCATGTAAACGGATCTGTTGCTTGTTAAATCTGTCAGGACTAAACGTCCTCCCGTTGATGTGATGCAAAAGCTTAGAGAGGTGGGGATGCCAACTCAGATGCTGTTTTCATCATCGGACCACGTCTCAAAAATAGTCCTAGTCTTGCTTTAAAATGTGACGTTAAACTGAACTCAGTTTGAAGACTTTATGTTATGAATGGTACTTACTGTTATTTTCTGAATATTTCCCCCATCCAGCTACTATCAAGTTATCGCCTATCTTATTCCGGCTTCTCTTAGGCAAGCATATCGGCGCATTCAGCTTGCCGCATCGGATTGGCCTGCTCAGTTTCATCAGAGCAATGTCGTTGATTCTGCCGTTGATGCTGAACAAAGGATGGGCTATTAACTTCACAACTTGAACTGGCACGCGAGTTCCGCTGTTGTTTAAAATGCCAACTTGGAATCTTTCAGGTGGGTAGTAACAAGGAGCTTTTGGCATTTTCTTCTGTAAACATTGGTTCTCTTGAAAAGCTTCACGTCTGGAATAAAGAAGGCAATGATTCAATTTTAATTTAAATATCTTGTAAAAGAAATGTGACCTAAAATGGCATTCATTGGAAAATATAAATTTTTGTCTATAATTTTGGGTGGCCATAAAATAACTTTCCCTGTTTGGTAGTTTCTACAGCTACAACGAAGGAACGAAATGATACCACATTTTATATACAGACCGTGGAAAGGCTTGGGAAGACGAATTCAGCAGTAAATAAATTAGTACCAAAAGTTGCCGATATGAGAAATATTGGCGCTGCTATCACTTACAAACGAGGGAATTTACATGTCGAGATGGATTATGTAAAATTCCTAGCGCGTGAGTGACAGCAGCGCCATGCATTCCTTGTAAAAAGGAAAGAGAAACGACCTGTTAGCACTTCGTTCTTGACTGTTGTTCGTGATTGACTGTTGATGTGTGCTTAATATAAGCCCTACCTTACCTCGGTAGACTTTATAGGTAAAACTGTTCTACACTAGATAGTATAATGGACCGTGGCTGATCTTAAGCGGTTCTGCACGTCTTAAAACAGAACATAAGACGGGCTGTTATAAACATCGAAACTGACAGTTTACATGCAGCAGTTTGTTATGAGCGAGGATAGAACCTGAGACTTTGCGGTTCGCAGCGCAGTAACATGACCACAATACAAAAGCAATTGCTCGTGTAACGTAGCTGTTAACCGGTTTATAAGCTTGCACCACAGATTCTACCTTCAGTGAGTCGAACGATATGGCTGTTGAGTGGTGATGTATTTATTAGCTGTTGAGTCTTATGTGCCTGTACCCATTTGAGTAGCGCCAAGCGTTTGTAGGTGAGTGGTTGCTGTTGCACCAAGTGAGTCTGACGGCTTTGTGTTTCTGTGGCCTTTTTTTGTGTTGATGCGTCAAGTGAATCTGACGACTTTGGTTTGCTGTAAGTAGATGGCTCCACAACAGCTGTACGAAGGTTCATTGTCCGAGGTCACCAATGTAGCGTTTTGTTATGAACGAGGATAGAACTTGGGACCTTGTGGTTGGAGCCCAGTAACATGACCACAATACCAAAACAACTGCCTGTGTAGCGTCGCTATTAACTGGCTTATAAGCTTTCACCACAAGAAAGTCATACTCCGCATGCAATATATTATATATAGAGAAGGTCAGAATATTGAAAATGTTGCATGGCGACCAGGAGACCTTAATATTGATGAATAAAAGTTTATTTTCTGCGAGTTTCATGAATCTATCAATAACTGTACTCCTACAGTACCAATATTTCCCCTATCATCAATTTTTACTAATTTTTTTCTCTGATTTTGTCTTCACGCGCCTTCCACAGTCTATATATGAAATGTGGTTTTCTTTCTTTCATTCGTTTTAGCTGCGAGGCCGGCAAACAAGGAAAGTTATTTTATGGTCACCCTGAATTATAATGCTGTTTTTGTGATTTTTCTGGTCATGGTCAGCAGTAAATTAAAAAAAAATCCTCTCTGGAAACTGGGAAGAAAGATAAATTCCCTATTATCTAAGTTATTGATCTAGAATTCCTTTCAGTCCTTACTCAAAAACAATGAAATATTACATTTTTAATCAATCCTGGATAATGATTTTATTACTATCGTACAATTTAATATTTATTGCAAAATAAATAATATTAAGATAACATCATATCTGCTTAACAGATCATTTTTAAATAAAGTTGGCATTAAAACAATCTCCATTTTACTTTTATTTAAATTGTTTTATTCAAGCTTTTAATTTTTTAGTCCACGTGCATTTCAATTATTTCTAAGTATGAAAGTGAAATAAAGGTTGAACTTTTATTTAATTTCTTTTCAAAGCTGGCGAACTTTGTTCTTCTTAATAAGGCACTACAGTAGACTCCCGATTATCCGCTGTGCGGATTATCCGCGCCTGCCGCTCAAAGTTTTTGTTTTTGACTGATTTTTTCAAAAAGGTGCAGTTTCATAGTTATGATTTGGTAATTACATAATACATTACAGTATTAAAACAGTACATATGTATTCATTTTTCTGTGTAGCCTTGACGCCTCTCGTAAGTACAAAGCACTTTTCTGTTTTCAGTAACAAAATGCATTTTAGGTTAGTTTTGAGTGATATACTAAAATATTAAGCGTTAGTTAAATATTTCCTGCTGTTTATTTTACGTTTTATTGTACATAAAACGATTTTTCAAAGTTGGAATGACTGTTTTCTTTTTTGCTATACCCGTTTTCAGCTTTTTTCGGATTATCCGCGATTTTTGTTATCCGCTGCGGCCGCGTCACCCAATTCCGCGGATAATCGGGAGTGTACTGTATTTCGGCTCATTTCATTTATTTTTCTATCTTCAATATTAAGGAAATTATAGCGAAATAAATATTTCAGTCTCTCACCATTTCCACTCGCTTTGACCTAGATGGTTGATTACATTTCTTAAACATTTTCCAATCTGGTTAAATTCCAGGTATCTTGGAAACGGATCGAACGATTTAGATGAAATTTTATATTTAAATAAGGTTTTGCTTTTTAAGTTTATTTATATAGATGGCTTTCCTGAAAAAAACGCTATTCCATACACAAAAGAAGACAATTAAGAACATAACTAAAAACATAAAGAACATAAGTAAATATTGTCATATGACTAGACATGAGCTGCAAAAGCGTTTCAGAGATGGCGTAGTGGTTAATGCTTCGGACTCCCATGCATATATAAAAGTCATAAATGCCGTCAAACATAGGAACTTACTCTAAACATTAAAAAAAAAGTGAATGATTAAAATTTTTATAGAAGTTTTCGAATGATAAAAATGAAACATTTTAAAAGAATAAATTATCTATACACTATGTTTAAACTTATTAAATATCGTTTGATCCAAACAGTGTTTCATAATTGATAGAAAGAAACGCGTTTAACTTACTTTAGAAAACAATGTGCTGCAGTTATGACATATCTTGGAGAAATTATTGCGCCACCACACATTATATTTCCGTTTGCCATAATAGGAACCTTTAGGAATATATAGAATTAATATTGATAACTTACTGAATTGAAAGAAATTAAACATGCTTGAAAAAAATTTCTCTAGCAAGTTAATTACACTATTGATTGGAATAAATATTTTATCTTTGTCGAAGAATATAATTACATATTAAATAAACGGTTTTGTGTATCAAATTAATTTAAAAGGAATTCACTTAATTAATATATACAAAGGTGGATTATAAAATGTGAGCAATTTTTTATTGAAACAAATATCAGCATTGAATTTTCTACGAATTCGGTCATATTTTAAGTAGAATCAAACTAATGATAGAAGATTCCGATATTGCAGTTATAAAAAAAGCTTCCATAATAAATGCTCATTTTATAAAACTAGAAAAGATAAAAATTTCCAAATTTCGTAATAAAAAAAAGGATGCAGTTATTGTTGTGTATGAAATAGAGAAGTTCTAGCTGAAAAATATAATCGTGTTAACGAATTTTTTTCATTCTTTTTCTGATCCTTTATTATATTAATTCATAGGTTCCCAAAGTGGTCCAGATGGATCCCCAGGGGTCCATAGGAGAGCACACGGGGGTCCACGTAGACGTGAAAAGAAAACAGGGGTTCACAAGTTGTAAGTAGGGGTCCACGAAAAATTTTCTGGTTTTCATAATCAAGAACAAAAATTTTGGCTTGGATTTACCTATCAACGTAGGCAGGTAGCATCATTCACTAGGTAGGTACTCAAAAATATTCGAGACTTAGTCCAAACACAGAATTGAAGAGAACAATAGATAATAAATAGTACAAATGTACACCACATGTCGAGACTTGCAAAGTGCTGCCCGTGCGCCCGCTCGTTCGGGATGCTTGTTTGAACCTGCAAAGGTATGAAATGCGACTTGCGCTCTGCTTGCAATCTACATTAGTATAAATACGAATGCCAAGAACTGAAGCCAAATATTGATAATTTACAGTCAATTCATCAAGTACATCCGTCTCATTAAAAGTATAACTATTTTTTATTGTTGATTTACATTTCAGAGTTCATTGTTGATTTTTTTTGTCAATTGTTGATTGTTTGTAATGATAAATGTTTATAATTTTGTATAACCACAAGTAATATTTTAATAAATAGGACACAAGAAAATGTGCTACTTTTTTTTTTCTTCTTCTTAACACCCCAATTTAGGGTGATATTTTTTAGGAGTTTTGGGAATACAGTAGAAATGTAGCAGCAGGGGGTCTACCGAAAATAGTAAAACTTTGAAAGTGGTCCACGAGAAAAAAAAGTTTGAGAACCTCTGTATTAATTGATAAACCCTATATATTTCTTTACTTATTCGGCATTAAATCTTTAATGTATAACACTTTTAATGTAAAGAAATTTTTATGTAAAATATTATATTATAGAAAATAAAAAGAAAAACAACTATTTTGATTGGCCGCTTAAAACTCTATCTTTTTTGCCTTCGTTTGAGCGTTGATTTGTTTTGTTTTTTGTACGATTAAATCATTAATTTAAAATAATTAATGATTTAATCATACATTTAAAATCTATAAACGGATGATCAAAATACATGTAATAAAACAAAAGAGAAATTTAAAAAATAAAAGAAGAGTAGTTTAAAGTGTGGAAAAGGTAAAATTTCGGTTAATGTCTGATTTTTGTACTTTTAAAAGTAGACATTATCCTTTCTCCCGTTTTACATAATAAATGTGCAAAAAAATAAATGTGCATAATAAATGTGCAAATTTTTACATGTGCAAAATTTTCTTCAATTCGGCCCCGCAATCTAGGAAGAGAAATGCCGCATATATAAATTTATATATACAAAAACCTTAATGATTTATATATTTCTGTGTGTATATTTTGAATGCATGTGAATTTTTATCTAAAAAAATGATTTTTAGTGTAACTCTAAAACCTTTTTATTTCACTTCACATAAGAATCAGGTAAGTATTCCACTCTAGTAAGTAACTAACATAAACTTATAAAGTTTGAGACGTTTAGACTACAAGAATTGTTTCTTACAGTTTAAAAATTGAAAAAAAAATATGATTTTAACAATAAAGAATTAGTACAGAAAGATTCTGAATGTTTTGCTAACAAATGAGTTATTTTTGTTTCTAGGCACGACATATTTTACTTATATCTACACATAAATTTATTACAATTTTTACATTTAATTTTGAAAAAAAAGGCGTTTTTTTTTTTTTTTTTTTTTTTTTTTTTTTTTTTTTTTACATATTGTTACAAACGTGTAATTTTACTTTCCGGTACGAATAGTGTCATCATAAGAAAGACTGATTTACAGTAATCCATATTGGATGCTGCCGGATGCCTAGCTAGTGCTTGGCGATAAACTTGGCGACCATTTGACGACTTGGCGACAAAATGGATAATGCTCGAAACTTCGAGAATTTTGTCGAGGAACAGATATACGCCTGAGTGGTCTAGAAGCTTCTAGCCCCGTCTCCCGGTGATATTTCTATAAATTTGAGCATACATAACACAAAATTGTGTTTTGATCTTATCTGACACTTTTACTTCTTTTAGATTATCAAGAAGAATGAAAATTTTAAAAAAGTATTTTTCCGATTATGTCTACAAAGTACGGAAATCAGAAATTTATCTATTTATTTATATTTATAACAAAGCTAAGTGTGTGTGTGTATGTGTGTGTGTGTGTGTGTGTGTGTGTGTGTGTGTGTGTGTGTGTGTGTGTGTGCGCGTGCGTGCGTGTGTATGTGCGTGCTGGCCTTCTAAACCACTTTGCATAGAGTCTCAAATTCCACTAAGATACTCTGAAATGTGTGTACCTCGAAACGATTTATTTTTCCAAATTTTAATAAATTAAAAATAAATTTTTATGTTTTTTCGCTATAACTTGTGGAAATATCCCCGCATCAAAATGATTTTTACCTCGTTTTAAAGTTTAAACAATTATCTTTCTATTGATGCCAGTTTAGTAACTGTAAAATTCTTGAGTCTAGATTTAATTAAATATGAAACGGATTTTAGATACATTTCATAAAAATATTTTTATTGCTGCGAGTGAAACTGAAATCGTTCTCATTGTTTCATTAAACATTTGATCACCTGATTTTCTCCCATTGTTGAAGTTCCAATTAATATCCATGATGTTTACAGGACAAATAAAAAAATAAAGTTATAATACACCGCTGAATTTAGAAAATGAACCGGACATAAAAGCCAGCGTTAGGATGTCATAAAATAGGTTAAAATTGGATGTCATAAAAGTTCATATATACAATGAATAGATTATATATAAGACTATTAAAATACCACGGCATTAATGTTGGGTAATTTGATGGAATTATATACATAAAATTTTAGTTATGATCCAAGTGAAATTAAGTCATTTCACTGACTCTCCGACCCGCCCGAAGGCACATGGATAATAATACTGAATGACCGGACCGCCTCAACAGCAACATTGGTGGGAACTGTGGTTGAGTCCTAAGGGCCATCACCGGCCACTGTAAAACCCTTCCCGAAGGAAGTACGTTCCGTCATCGATGGGAGGAACCAGATCCCCCACCTTTTTGTGTACCCTCCAGGGTGGCGAGATCCAACTACCATACCGGAAGCATCTCATTCTCTTTTCGTGGTGCCTCCTGGGGTCTCCAAATGAAATTAAATGTAACCAATATTTCTAGCACACTAGCACATTTCTAGTAAAATATATGAAAAAACAATAACTTGTAAATTGTTTTGGATTTCATGTACTGCATGAATTAAGAATGAATGGTTTGTTTAAAACGTTATTTACATTAACAAGCGCACAAGGATCTAACTAAACTTTCACAGGTTAACTTAGTTTGTGACATGCTTCAAGTGCCCTTTTTTTTTAACCTTATATAAAGTAGATTTATATACATTTACGAGCAGGAAAAATTGGCCAATCTATGCATATCAGGTAATTTTTATCTGTTACTCCGGCAATATTTGGAGAAATGATTTTCTTTAAATATCTCAAATGCTGAACTTCTATGAAATCCATTGTTTCTCGAATCATCAAACGTTTGAGAATGTTTTATATCTGAGAATCATGCAGACTCGTTTGATACCTGAATTCTGTAATTTTAACTTACTTTTTAATTTTATACGTTTTAATTCTATAACTGTAATTAAATTTATTGAAGTTTCAATTGAAATAAAGCTACTTACAAGCCATGGATATTTGTTTTCCTGTTCTATCTCTTCTCCATTTATAATTTTTTTCGAGACTGCTTCGTCTTCATGAGATATGCCGCATACTGCAAATAATATCATAGTTGTTTTTATTGTATTTGACTCATTAAAGAAAATATGAATATAAAGATTCTCCAAGGTTAATGCAATATTTGAATTTGTTACCAATCTTGCCGGAAAGTGTTGGAAACCTTATTAAAAAACGCCAAAACTCTAAATATGTCACAATTATTGTAGGTCAATACCATGCAAGGCGGGTATTTGGGATAACACCTTTGTTAGAAAGTATGCGAGAAAGTTTTAGGGAGACTTCCTTCGCCGATTTTGTTTAAATTTCTTTCAGTGGTTTTTCTCAAAAAGAGAATATTTTTTAACTTGGTTCAAATTTTGGATTCCAAAAACTAAATAGAATATTTGAAGAAAAATTATTTTAATTGTTAAAATACAAGTTAAAGAATGATATAAATTATGAATTCCCAAATAAATCAAGTCCCTAAATAAGGTTTACCGTCTAAGTACATTGAAGCTGCCATGCGCAATAAGCTATCTAATGAAATTAAATATGAATTAACTCAGTTTATGCTCCTTTTTTAAAAAATATCTTCAATACAATTCGGTTTTAGCGGCGACCTAAAGGCGCCAAGAAAAAAATTTCGCCAAATTATATATAATATATAAGTTCTTTTTGTTGTACTTTATAATTGACATTTTTGTACTATTTATTATTCTTTGTTTCGATTTTAATTCTTTATATTTAAGTTAGTTAACACTTTTCAATTTCGATAATCGGTCTGAAAAAAGTATAGAATGTTTTTATATATGCGTGGGTGTGATTATTAATAACCACCGGTAATTATACAAAATCACAAGTTTTTTTTCCAGATATTTCAGTCACAAATGAAATTAAATTTTTTAAATATCTTATTTGTCACGCCTTTGAATAAATATGAAATAAAAACTTACTTTTACAGTTTCTTCTGGCCCTTCTGCACTGTAAAAATATAATAAAAGTTAGAACTTTATGCGTAAGATAATTTTTTTCCCCTACTAATGAAATAATCTGATTAGTTTCAAATTTGTGTCAATAATTTTGTCATTAAATTTGAAAGGACGAAATGTTTGAAATAGACATATAATATAAGAGAAATTGAAGATATAAAATATATTTCGTTGCTAAGTAATCAATCTGTGTTTGAAATATGGTATTTGGAAAAATTTCCTCTTTATACGACTATGCTTTCTAATGTTGAATTAAACAATATTACCTATAGGAGTATTCTTTCATTTAATTATTTTTGAAGCAGTTAAATCATAAAATAAGAGAACTTGACGGTATAAAATGTATTTCGTTATTAAATAATTAATTTTCTCCTATGATTACCATCATCAAAATGTGGCATTTGAAAAGCTTTCTTTTTTTCCGCTGAGCTTTCTAATATTGAATAATACTGCCCATCGTCATCTTAACCTAGTAACCGTCGTATTATTCTCTTCAGTATTTATTGAATATTTCTGGATGCTTTGGTAGGGAGGGAGTAACTTTAGGATAATTTGCAATAAATGATTTTTATCAATGAAATGATTGAATATGTGTTACCTATTAATCAAATGATCAAATCATTTATTGCAAATTATCCTAAAGTTACTCCCTCCCTACCAAAGCATCCAGAAATATTCAATAAATACTGAAGAGAATAATACGAGGGTTACTGTGTTACGATGACGATGGGCAGTATTATTCAATATTAGAAAGCTCAGCGGAAAAAAAGAAAGCTTTTCAAATGCCACATTTTGATGATGGTAATCATAGGAGAAAATTAATTATTTAATAACGAAATACATTTTATACCGTCAAGTTCTCTTATTTTATGATTTAACTGCTTCAAAAATAATTAAATGAAAGAATACTCCTATAGGTAATATTGTTTAATTCAACATTAGAAAGCATAGTCGTATAAAGAGGAAATTTTTCCAAATACCATATTTCAAACACAGATTGATTATTTAACAACGAAATACATTTTATGCCGTTAACTTATCTTATGTAATGGTTTATTGCTTTGAAAAATATTGAAATAAATTATATTCACATAGGTAATATTATTTAATTCAATATTAGAAAGCTTAGAGCGGTAAAAGGAAAGATTTTCAAATTTTACATACAGATTGATTACTTAACAACGAAATACATTTTATGCCGTCAACTTGTCTTATATAATGGTTTATTGCTTTGAAAAATAATTAAATAAATTATATTCACATAGGTAATATTATTTAATTCAATATTAGAAAGTTTACCGGAATAAAAGGAAACTTTTGCAAATACCAAATTTTGATGATGGCAATCACAGGACAAAATAATTATTTAACAACTAAAAACCCGTTATGTCGTCGGTTTATCTTATATTATAATTTACTGCTTTAAAAAATAATTAAATTTAAAATACTTACATAGATAATATTATTCAGTATAAGAAAACTTAGCAGAATAAAAGAAAGCTTTTTGGAAAATAACATTTTGATGATGACACGCCGACTCAGAGATTCCTTGGAGCAATAATGAAGAATATGTGAAATTTCATTGAGAAAGAATTTTTAAAAATCAGTCATTAAGTGAAAAAAAGAAGATCTGCAAGTAGTCAGTAATAATTAGGGAAAAAATAAACTTCACAATAAGCCGATAATGATTGTTTTTGCAATTCAATCCGGGTTCTAGACATGAACCTTCTGATATAGTTGAAATAGCTTGTTTTCATGTCCGCTATCTATTTTTAATGAAAATTTTTTTCTTCTTATTTGTAAGGGCTAAGGTAATCTATTATTTATTTCATTTTCTAGGCTTTTTAAATAAACCTCGGAGCTTTCATTTGGAAATCTTTTCTTGGTTCTTTTAATTTTTGAAACTACAGAAATTGTTTATTTTTAGATTACAGGAAATGGAATTGATGGGTGTATTGGCGAAATCAATAGCTATTCTGACAATGCGTATTAAATTAAAAGATTTTTAATATTTCCTATTTCTTTATATGATGAAAATAGTCCATTAGAATTAATCAAAATTTTTCTTCTTTCTACATTGTAATGCAGTATCATATTACGGAATATTGGCCTTTTTTATTTACTTATTTTTAAAAAGATTACCAAGTCTATATATTATAGGTGTCTTAGACACATTCGTTTCAAAATATATGTCTTGCCATCAAAATATCCATCATTTTGATGACAAGAATATATAACTGGCCATCATACAATTTTCATACATATAAACAAAAATATACAGGTGGACAACCTGTTGACATATTTAATACATTTTTAAATTTAAAAATGTATTAAATTTAAAGAGATTTAGATTAGATGTAAAAAAATTATGGATTTCAACTATTTAGGTTATTAGCGGTTTTAACCCTTTAAAGGGCCATTTTTTTCTAGTCATATTATGTTAAAATATTATTATTTATTTAAATATTTAAAAAATCAGTCCTAAAATCATAGCATAATGGTGTTAGGCCTAATTAATCAATCTTAGTTTTATTTTTAATAAGTGTTCTTACTTGCAGTATAAAAGAAATAATGCGTATACATAAAAGAAGGAATTTGATAACGCTGCAGTGCGTGCGACAATAAATACAGCGAAAACCTCGCCACCTAAACTTTCTCATGCGAAAAAAGTTTGTTCTAAACTTTCTCGCATTGTTTTAACCCTTTAACGGGCCATTTTTTTCTAGTCATATTATGTTAAAATATTTTTAGTCTTGCAATTAGAATAAGAAAAGGGATTCATTTAGCTTATCAGATAAATTTAATTTGATTCATTCATTAATTTGGCTAATTAATAATTAAGTGCAAATCAAGACACATCATTTTGTGTAAAATAAAGAACCAAAGTATCTAAGTTTCTGTCTTTCTAAAAAAATGTGTCAGAACTTATGCCAACCTACATAAATTCATACGGAGATTGATAAATTTGGTGGGAAGCATACTTCCCACGGCCCTAGAAAGGGTTAAGTTACCTTTGACATGCACACAGACGCATGGACAAATAAATATTCTGTAGATGAATAGCAAATTAATTCAATATAAATCTAAAAATTCGATGTAAATGTTGCATATTAAATTTTAGCTTTCTAATCTAGTTTAATTTTCCTTCACCAGGAATATGACATATGCATATTAACTTTAAATATGCAGATTTTATATAATCTGCATATTAACTTTTTATATGTAGATTGTTGGCGTCCTGGCATAAGGGGGAGCGCGTCTTCCCCGTGATCTGGGCGTCCTGGGTTCGAGTCCCTGTTTGGGTATGGTTGTTCTTCGTCTGTTTTATCTGTGAGATGTGTGAATGTGCCCTCCTGTAAAAAGGGGTTGTGCAAGTGAAGGTGATGCGTGAGTAACTAATTCGTACTCTGGATCCTAGTTGGCTCTACTAAAAAATAAGAGACTCTCCCCCACCGGCTTAAATCGCTGTCTTAGTAACAGCGGGCTTGACCAAAAGTGCCATAAGAAAGAACAGCATATGCTGATTTTTTACTTTAAGGAAGTCAAAAATATTGAAATTTGTTAAAATTTTGAGGGATACTCGAAATATTCGAGGCTACTTTATCGGATACTTTGCTCATTGTGATTATTTTCTGTAAGGGCGTGAGGTCAATATCAATCATTTTAGATCGGACAGGGGACGTATTTCAAAAAATATATAGAGAACATTATGTCATGAAAATTATTACACTTTAGTTCAATTATGGATGCACTTTTCTTCCTTTCATTTCGAAATAGCATTAGAATGATAATGATATCTTATTAATTTATTATCGTCTGCTAAAATATGCACTGCGATTGTGTGGGGTGTGATTCAACTAGTTGCTGGCGAATTCTGGATAGTTATTTATTTCCAGGCACTGACACAGATAAACTAGATAACTTAAACTCTGATAATGTTTGGGGGTTTCTAGCTTTTAATAATTACTAAAATTCAGAATTGTAAATGTAAGCTACGAAATGTTTATAACTATTTTTTATGTGCTGCCCTGTTTGTTATATTACAAAGATATTCGTTACGAGTGCAATTTTTTTATGATTGCCAAACGAAATTTCTATCTATAACGTTTTCATGAAGTCGTTAAAATTATTAATTAGACTAGCCGCCTTTGGCGACCAGCCGGTTCGTCAATCTTAATGTTCGTTAAAATTTTAATAATTAAATATTTTATGCAATTTCTACTTTAATAGCTTCTTCATCAAAATATTTTAAAACTTCAAATTTTGATTGTCATATAATTCATTCATAATATTATAAAGGCCTTCACTCATAACGTAATATGTATCTCTCTCATTTTCTGTTAGCACACGTAGAATTTATGCTTTAAATTAAAGTGGAAAGAATTTATCTTGAATTAATATAATAATATTTTTTACTGAAACAAAGCATTTTTTTATAATCTGATTACTGAAAATAGAGTCACTCAGCGTTTAAACTTTATGAGCACTAAAGAATATCTTTTTTAATTTATGTAATATCTCAAGAGTTGGTCAACAAAATTTTCTTAGATTCATTATGAGCAGATCGATTAATTAACAATGTTTAAATTTAAATGCATCAAACACTAAGAAAATAAAACGAATCGTTTAAAATAAACGGTTGAAAACGGTAGAATTTATGCTTTAAATTAAAGTGGAAAGAATTTATCTTCAATTAATATAATAATATTTTTTACTGAAACAAAGCATTTTTTTAGAATCTGATTACTGAAAATAGAGTCACTCAGCGTTTAAACTTTATGGGCACTAAAGAATATCTTTTTTAATTTATGTAATATCTCAAGAGTTGGTCAACAAAATTTTCTTAGATTCATTATGAGCAGATCGATTAATTAACAATGTTTAAATTTAAATGCATCAAACACTAAGAAAATAAAACGAATCGTTTAAAATAAACGGTTGAAAACAGGTTTTAAAAAAACTATTACAAAAACGATGTACTTAAAACTATAAGCATATACAAAAAATATATAACTAACATAAATACAATTTACTTACAAAAGCATGCAACTAACCCCAAAATAATTTAAATCATCCATTAATAACGTTGTCATGGCAACAATCAGAACAGAATGCGCATGCGTGAATTTTCTTCGCCGGTTACGTAACGCAAATACGTGATTTTTTCTACGCCAGTTGGGGTAACGCTATGCGGATTAGAAATTTTTAATTTCCTTTATTCTGTTTTATTTTAATTCAAAAGTACTTCAGAATGAATCTGAAAGATTGATTCATTAACAATGTTTAATTTTAAATGCATCAAACATTAAGAAAATAAACAGAACCGATTGAAATAATCCGCCGAAAAAGTTTAACCCTAGCCTCATAACTGTTGGGAGAAAAAAACAACGGAAGCCTTTCTCGTTTGGCGCTGGGGATAATGGAAGATTTTTTTGGCGGAAAAGTTGGCGGTGGGAAAAATGGAAGATTTTTTTTGGCGTTAAAGTTAGTTTTTAATTAATAATTAAAATTTCAAAAAAAGGGACCCCAGGTGCACATTCCCAACCTCCAAGGTATACGTGTACCAAATTTGGTAGCTGTATGTCAAACGGTCTGGCCTGTAGAGCGCCAACACACACACACACACACACACACACATTGAGCTTTATTATAAGTATAGATAAGAATTTTTAAACTAATAATCTAATCAATGAATTTCTGTAGTAATTTCTACGAACTACTACTGTAATTTTGAGGCCTTTTTTTATGTCAAACAATAATAAATATGAAATTCAAAATCAATCGCCTTTCGCTAATAGATTGTTAAGTTAGATTATAAATTTAATCAATAAATTTCTCTAGTAGTTTCTACGAACTACAATTGTAATTTTGCGGCTTTTTTTATGTCGAACACACATAAATATGCCATTCAAAATCAATCGCCTTTCGCTAATAGATTGTTAAGTTAGATTATAAATTTAATCAATGAATTTCTTTAGTAGTTTCTAAGAACTGCTGTTGTAATTTTGCGGATTTTTTTATGTCGAACACACATAAATATGCCATTCAAAATGAGTCGCCTTTAGCGAACAGATTGTTAAGTTAGATTATAAATTTAATCAATGAATTTCTGTAGTAGTTTCTACAAACTACTATTGAAATTTTGAGGCCTTTTTTATGTCAAACAATAATAAATATGCCATTCAAAATGAGTCGCCATTAGCGAACAGATTGTTAAGTTAGATTATAAATTTAATCAATGAATTTCTTTAGTAGTTTCTAAGAACTGCTGTTGTAATTTTGCGGATTTTTTTTATGTCGAACACACATAAATATGCCATTCAAAATGAGTCGCCTTTAGCGAACAGATTGTTAAGTTAGATTATAAATTTAATCAATGAATTTCTGTAGTAGTTTCTACAAACTACTATTGAAATTTTGAGGCCTTTTTTTATGTCAAACAATAATAAATATGCCATTCAAAATGAGTCGTCATTAGCGAACAGATTGTTAAGTTAGATTATAAATTTAATCAATGAATTTCTTTAGTAGTTTCTAAGAACTGCTGTTGTAATTTTGCGGATTTTTTTTATGTCGAACACACATAAATATGCCATTCAAAATGAGTCGCCTTTAGCGAATAGATTGTTAAGTTAGATTATAAATTTAATCAATGAATTTCTGTAGTAGTTTCTACGAATTACTATTGTAATTTTGCAGCTTTTTTTATGTCGAACACAAATAAATATGCCATTCAAAATGAGTCGTCTTTAGCGAACAGATTGTTAACCCAGATTAAAAAATTTTAAATGATTAACATGGACTTCATTGTTTTGAAAACCTTTCACCTTGTTATTCGATATGACAGGATTATTAAGTTCAAACAGTTCACTACAAATTATTCAGCTGTAGTGGTCTCCCTAAAATTTTCTCGCATACTCTCTAATAAAGGCGTTACCCCAGAGAACGTCTGGAATGGCACTGGCGTACAATGGTTACGAAATACTAACCTTTAACGAGGGTATGGCATTTTTTCAGAATCTACCGCGTCATCTCTTCCTGATTTTTTCCGTGATTAGTCAATAGCATGCGGTTAATAGAATCTGAAAATAGAATTTGTGCTTTAGACTCATTTTTCGAAACCAATTGAAACAAAAATTTGACGTAGCTACAATTGTAATCACACAATATCAAATTTGATATATTTAAATTATTGAGTCTTTATTACATTTACATGTTTCTGAAAGTACAGGTCGAAAGAAGGTCAGCCCCTTGCAAGATTTGACTCAGAATTTGACAGTTGTCTACACTATAGATGTGCACCTCTATCTCGAATTTTATTTATCTATCTCTTTGTTTCATAGTTATTGTGTTAATTTCTATTGAAATAACCGGATTGATAGATTTCCTCAGAATAGATTTTAGTCAAACTTTCATAGAAACATGCAAAACTGGTGTAAAGACTGTACACCATAGGTTCCCAAAGTGGTCCAAGTGGACCCCCAGGGGTCCATAGGAGACCACAAGGGGGTACACGTAGACGTGAAAAGAAAACAGGGGTTCACAAGTTGTAAGTGGGGGTCCACGAAAAATTTTCTGGTTTTCATAATAAAGAACACAAATTTTGGCTTGGATTTACCTACCAACATAGGCATTTAGAATTTCACTAGGTAGGTACTCAAAAATATTCGAGACTCAGTTCAAACACAGAATTGAATAGAACAATGGATAATAGTACAAGTGTACATCACATGTCGAGACTTGCAAAGAAATTGCGAGAAAATTTTTGATAGCGTTTCCCTCGTCATATCTTATCGAATAAAGTTTTAGTGCCGTTACCAGCCTGTTAATAAAAAAAAAGGAGCAGATTCAACATCACAGAACGAGGAGATTTCAGATTACTTCTTACAAAACTGAAGCCAAATATTGATAATTTGCTGTCAATTCATCAAGTACATTCGTCTCATTAAAAGTATGACTATTTTTTATTGTTGATTTACATTTCAGAGTTCATTGTTGATTTTTTGTCAATTGTTGATTGTTTGTAATAATAAATGTTTATAATTTTGTATAAGCACAAGTAATATTTTAATAAATAGGACACAAGAAAATGTGCTACTTTTTTTTTCTCCTTAACGTCCCCAATTTAGAGTGATATTTTTTAGGAGTTTTGGGAATACAGTAGAAATGTAGCAGCAAGGGGTCTACCAAAAATAGTAAAACTTTAAAAGTGGACCACGAGAAAAAAAAAGTTTGGGAACCTGTGCTGTACACCAAATTTCAACCGTCAAGCTCAAATCGGTTGTGTTATCTTTGTCACAGACAGAAGGAGATTTTCCAAAAATGTGTTTCTTGAACTTAGCGAGATCTAAAACGTGGAGATTCGTCAAAATCTCGAATTCAAATATTTTGACGATTACTATACTTTCTCTATACAACATATATGAAAAAGTAAAATGTATATTTTAAGGTTTTTATCATGAAATATACTAGGTAATGTACATCTTAGGAATGAGAGTTATTTAGAATGTGTCTTATAAGATTTGATATCAGCATCTAAAAACAAAATTAAGACGATTCAATGTAGTGAAAAAATTTTTCTTCCAAATATGTTGCAGTGCATTTAAAAAAATAATATTCTAATCGAATGAAGGACATTCTTTACTACGCCATTCTTTTGAAATGTTCGTGTAAATTAAAAAATTTTTAACTGATAAAATTTTAAAAAATAAGAATATTTATTTACAATTTTATGTACAAACTCCAACATGGTTTACATAATCAGTACCGCATAAAAAACATTTACAATTTAATATCTACACAAATAGTAAAATAATATCAGAAAATGTTTCGTTTGCTATTTAAAAAATGTTCACGTAGTTCAATTTATATCAGGAAATTGCTCAAATGTATAAAAAGGCTACCGCGAAAGAATCCAAACATTTATTTTAAACGGATTGCTGATTGTATCGAGTTAAATTTCAATACTTCATTCGATTTATATTTCATTACTTCCGAAATTTAAATTTTGAACAATGGAAAATACTTTTAATATTTAATAGTAAAATTGAGGAGAGAAGTACAAATTTAATACAAAATAATCTTAAATCCCTCATAGAGGATCTGCTTTTTAACTACTATCAATATTTTAGAGATTAAATAATTTAAATATTAATTAAAGAATGATAATTTACTATTATTATTATAATTATTAAAAATATTAATTTAATAATCATTAAGATATTTGATCATCATGTTGATCAGGCATGGCAGTCAAATAGTATTTTCTAAAATTCAAAAGATTACTAATGGCTGGCCGGTATCATCAGTAATCTTTAATTTAAAATTTAGATAGCCTCTCCTCAAATTTAAAATTTAATAACCTCTTCTCATATTTAAAGTTTAAATAATCTCTCTTCAAATTTAAAATATATTTTGTAATTTTAAACTTAAATAGTTTTTTCTAATTTAAAATTTAAATAGACTTTTCTAATTTAAAGTTTAAATAATCTTCTGTAATTTATAACTTAATTATTTACTGGTATTGAGAAAAAAAATTAAGATATAAAATGCTTTTAAGCTTCAAATATTAAGATTTCACTATTGCATTTTAATTGATTGCATGAATTGGAAGTAAAGCAAGTTTCAGAAATTTGCACTCGAATGTAATAAATAAGTAAAATGGGTAGCAAATTCGCGAAGATCTTAGAAGTATTTCTAGATCTTTCGGTGAAGTCACCCTCTTAACTAAAATAGCCAAATATTAGTCATGCGTGTACTAATCATACTTTTCAAGTTATGAAGACGGAATCGATACATGCAAAAAACAGACACATTAAATTACAACATTCACAGAACTTCAAATCTGAATGTCACAATTCGTGGTATAATCGCGAAATAGTGACAAATATTTTGCTGGCCCTCAGCTCGAATCTGAATGAGTACAATCCGTTTTGAATTTTTTTAAAATATATTTTTGAGCATGAAATTTCAGAATTTCAAAGAAAAATATAATTATATTGAAAAAAGTAAAAGAAATATGTTGAACAAAGTTTATACAATATTTTTAATTTTTTGGTGCCAGGATCTCGCACATGCGCAGTTCTTGCTTGTCTGCCATACTTAGAGATTTTAGAATATATTATGTATCATGAAATATTAAGAAAAAAAGCTTTTCTGAAATTTGACGTTGTATGTGCAGATGCTCTCGATGATTAAGTGATGTCGTGGAATAACCTCCAGATAATGTCAAGTCTTTTAAGGCTTTCCATTCGAATCTCAATGCGAGCGTTCCGTTTTGAATTTTTTTTACGGTTTAAATATTTGTACATAAAATTCTAGAATTTAAAAATATATATATAATTATATTCAAAAAATAAATGAAATATGCTATGCAATGTTTTATACAACAGTTTTAATTTTTCTGTGTCTGGATCTCACACATGCGCAGAAAATTCTTTTCCATACATTGTGATTTTAGAATATATGTTGAACAGGAGTGCTTCTCTGAAATGTGAGATTGTAGGCACACCAAAATTGGGATTGCAATATCGGATCAAAAGTTCAATATCGGTATTCGGTATTTCTTGGATCTTAATACCGGTAGTAGAAATTTTAGAAAAAGAAAGAAAACACATGTGTTCCTTCGTTTTATTTGCCAGCTTTATTAGAGAGTGTAAAGATCACAAAAAATAATTTGTAACTTATAAATTATAACAGTATATAACGAATCACAAACAAGTAAAGGAATATTTATTTAAATCACAAAAAAGTGTAAATATCACTATTCAGTCTGAAGTACTATTAAAAATTTTTGAAATGTGATCTTAATAAACATAATGCATCAATTGTATTGTCATTATGCCTCGAACGTAATTTTGTGCAAAAATGACCAGCTGTCGAAAACGCTCTTTCGGCATCTACGCTAGTTGGTGGTACTGTTAGCAATGCGCGATATACTTTTTCCAAGTATTTATCTCTAAATCCCTCATCTTCAAATAAATCGATTTCTTATCGGATGGTTTTGGATATAGCTGATTTCTGTAGTGTATTTTGGTTTGTTAAATCTCTTTTTATTTATCGCTCATTCTAATTTTTGTTCAAGAGACAATTCCTTTTCACTATCGACATGAGTGTCATCATGATCTTCGATAACTGTACCGAATTCTTCTGAATGTGGATAGGTTTGTGGGTAAAAAATTTTAAGAAAATTTACTCTAAACTTGATCAGATTTGAATTGGTTAGTCTCTTTTCTTCATTTGCCATTTTAAAAATCATTATAATTATGTAAATACCGTAAGACATTTTCTATTTCGATATGCCTTTCTTCTGTGCGATTTTTCAATGTAATATATAATTCTTCATATAGTGATGTGTGCTGTTCTTTCAGTGATTGCAACATGGAATTTATTGTTGCATTAGATGTTATTAGATTATAATCTCTCCGACATCTCCTCCTTTCATCTTTCCTCTCATCCCTATTGAATGAAACCCATCCTAACACATGCGCAAAAGCGTTTTACAATCCGTTGTCAATCAGCATTTTATCACTTCTCTTGATCGTACGATGCAACTTTATATTCACAGTCTAATTAATTTCGCCCTTTAGGGAGACAAAAACGTAAACTATTTTGCTATATTGGCGATCCCTGAACATATAGTGTCGGCGCTGCCGAGCTTTTTTATTAATTCTTATTTCTCATCAGAAAAATTAATAAGGCAAAGACTGCCCTTTTAGTAAATAAATGTAAACGAAAATAATTGGCCTGACACCATATTTAAATTTTTTGATAACATTTAATTGACGTAGGACGAAACATAACATATAAGAACACTATTACACAATTTAGTACGTTAACATCATAGAACTTTCCAACATCCATCTCTCTCCTCTCTCGGCCGCGTCTCTCCCGCCGTTCTTCTTCTCCACCCTCTTCCCTTCAGTTCGTTTCCTGGTTCTAAACATCCGCAGCGCCCTCACATATAGTGAAGACAATTTTAAAAATTTCTAATAAATACCGAAAAAATGGTATTTAAACTTGTGAATACCGTTATTACAAAATTGTACAAATGGCTCAAAATATCGGTATTCGGTATCCTGGTATACCGGTATTGCAATCTCTATACACAATCGAAGATTAAGTAGCGTCCTGATATAATTGCGAAATAAGGGCAAATATTTTGCTGGCCCTCAGCTCGAATCTGAATAAGTACAATCCGTTTTGAATTTTTTTATATATATTTTTGTGCATGAACTTTCAGAATTTCAAAGAAAAATATAATTATATTGAAAAAAGTAAAAGAAATGTGTTGAACAAAGTTTATACAATATTTTTAATTTTTTGGTGCCAGGATCTCGCACATGCGCAGTCCTTGCTTGTCTGCCATACTTAGAGATTTTAGAATATATTATGTATCATGAAATATTAAGAAAAAAAGCTTTTCTGAAATTTGACGTTGTATGTGCAGATGCTCTCGATGATTAAGTGATGTCGTGGAATAACCGCCAGATAATGTCAAGTCTTTTAAGGCTTTCCATTCGAATCTCAATGCGAGCGTTCCGTTTTGAATTTTTTTTACGGTTTAAATATTTGTACATAAAATTCTAGAATTTAAATATATATATATAATTATATTCAAAAAATAAATGAAATATGCTATGCAACGTTTATACAATATTTTTAATTTTTCTGTGTCTGGATCTCACACATGCACAGAACTTAATTCTGTTCCATACATTGTGATTTTAGAATAGATGGATCATGTAATTTGAACAGAAGAGTTTCTCTGAAATGTGAGGTTGTAGATAGATACACAGACTATCGAAGATTAAGTAGCGTCCTGATATAACTGCGAGATTAGGGCAAATATTTTGCTGACCCTCAGTTCGAATATGAATGTGGGCATTCCGTTTTGAATTTTTTATTTCTTTTTTATAGTTTTGAACGTAAACTTCTGAATGTCAAACAAACATAGAATTATATTCAAAAAATAAAATAAATGAAATGTGCGGAACAACGTTTATATATTTGTTTTTATTTTTCGGTGTCAGGATCTCGCACATGCGCAGAACTTGCTTCTGTTCCATACATTGTGATTTTAGAATAGATACACCATCAAATATTAAAAAAAGAACTTTTCTAAAATTTAAGGTTATTTAGTGGCAGGTTCTCGAAGATTACTTAGCATCCTGGTATAATCTCATGACAATGAGAAATTTTTTGAAGATCTTCAGTTTGAACATTGAAAGTTGAACATTGAACATTCAGTTTGAAAATTGAATGCGAGCGTTCAATTTTGAATTTTATTATATTATTGTACATAAAATTCCAGAATTTCAACGAAGCATACAGTTATAAACAAGAAAAAAATGTATTGTACTACATAGCTTTTGCATAGTATTTTTAATTTTGCGGAGTCAAGATCTTGCACATATATATACTTGCTTCTCTTCAATTCTTTGTGAGTCCGAGTCAAAATCATTGAGAAGGTTCGGATGTATCTTTAGTCTCCGCCAAATTAGTGAATGATGTCATCTTCGAAAGTGCGGAAGTCGCCAAACGCATCAACATCATCACATCATTCGGAAGCCTACGCCAGCTGTTGGATTGAAGTGGGACTGCCCGGGACGTGCAGTCCTTAGGAAGGGGGACAATGTTACGAATCTGTGATGCGGCTTCCCAACTTAGTTGGTTCCATAGGAGGTCCCAGAGCTTGGCGACTTTGGCGCCAAAATAGATTATACCCGAAACATCGAGAATTTTCCCAATCCGTCCATTAGGAGCAGAGATACGCCTCAAACGTCCCTGATTGGTTGAGAGGTTTCTAGCTCCGCCTCTTGAGACCTATAAAAGGAGCTGCAGCTGCCGGGGAGTAGTCGTGAACCAGAGAGTAGTTGGAATCGACAGTCAAGACCTGTTCTTCCAGGGATAAGCGGAGCAGCGACGGAGTCAAGCTAGAGCTGAACTAAGCTGTGCGCTACTGTCTGCAGTAGAGTTTTGTTGTATGCTGCACGTCTCAGCTGAAGATAATCGTCTTCTGTGCTGTATATAGTTGTCGTCTTTGTGCTGTCCTGTGTGTCTTCGTGTAAATAAACGTCGTTGTTTTTTTCTACTGCCGCCTGCTGATTGAGCGTTCTCCACACCATATAACTCCTACTATCCAAACGAACCCCGGAAATTTCGTAACAATATTTTTTCATTCCGTACAGACGATGAACCTTTTCAAGATGTTTGCAAAATGAGATTGATAATTATTTTGATTTAAGTGCTCACCATTAACAGGGGAAATAGTCTCCCTAAAACTTTCTGGCATAATTTCTATTAAGGTATTATTACATAGAATACTTTGCATGGTACTGGAGTACGATACTTATGAAATATTAAACTTCATCTTGAATTTGATACTTTTATTGAATCTGTCGGGTAATCCTTGGAGAATCTTTTTTTTTTTTCTTTTTTCTTTTTTTGTCGATTAGTCAATAGGTTCGGTTAATATTATCCAAAAATATAATTTATATATTTGACGCGTTTTTACTAATCGATTTAAATAAAATTTTGACTAGGATTGACTTGAAGTCATAATATCATATGCCAAATTTGATACAGTTAATTCAATGTGTTTTTGAATTATCGCTTTTATATGCTTCTGAAAATACAGACCGATTGACGGTCAATCCTAGATTGACGGATTTGGCTTAAAATTTAAAAGATGTCGACATTTCAGATGTTAAATCTGGGTACCGAATTTTCTACATCTAGCTCTCTTCGTTTTGTAGTTATTACATTAATTTACATTCGAGCAAACGTACCTCCTCTGAGATCTTATTACTAACAATTTCATAACAATGTACAAATTTGCTATAAAGACTAAATATCAAATTTCACCCGCCTTATTCAAAGTGTTTTTGAGTTATCTATGCCACAGACAAATAGACATTGCTTGAATGTGTTTTTCGAATTCAAGGAGGTTTAAAATACAGAGGTTCTTCAAAATTTCAATTTTCATTGATTTGACGATTACAATATTTTCTCTATATTTTGTATACTAGAAAGTAAAAATGAATTGATTCTAGCTAGGGTTTATACAAAAACCAACTTTTTGGAAAACCGGTTTTCAAATTCAATATTTTCAAAAAACCGTTTTTAGCTGGTTTTCGAATGTTTGTCAAAAAAAAAAATAGAATAGGGAAAAATATTTTATTTAATTTATTTAAAATAAAGAATAGAAATTAATATCAAAGTCAAAGTCAAAATATAAAAACATTAAGGATTACACATGATTATTATTATTATGGAAACAGTACTTACTTAGACAAAACTTATTATTATTACTTACACAAAATAACGAAAACTCAAATAAAAATTTCAAATAATATTTATATTATTTTCACTCATTTTAATTTCTAAGAAAATAGGATTTTAAAAAACATAAAGCATTCACTGAACGGTGGCTAAGTCTCGTTCTTATTTTGCCTGATAATATAAATAATATTGCCTGAAATTGAAAATACTCATTCACTAGCTACTGAGCTTGGTTTTATATTTTTCATGACATCAAATAACAAATCTAAGTTTTTTTGTTCTTTTATTCGTTGCCTCAAATAATGAAAATTCGGCTTTCAATGTCTATGCATTTGTAAGTTTTCTTCAGGGTCTTCGAGAAACTTAAGGATTGATTCTTCCATGGCTTCTTTTAAAAAAGCATTACTTTGATGAGTAGTTTCGTCGATTTGCTCTTCATTAGAATCGGTTTCCACATAAGAATTCGGAAATATTCTAGACCATATCTTTCCAGATAACTTAATAATTTCGGTTTTTGAAACTAAGCACTAGCTTCACTAGATATCTTGGCTGAACTAGAAATGTTTTGTGGATTTTGCAAATACAGAAAAAGAATGGCTAATTCTACTTGTCTTCTTTCTTGAATTTATTCTTCTAAAGCGTATAATAATTTCAAACTTATTTCAGTGTTTAAATTTTTTGATTCATTTAATAAAAATTGAAATATACCTTTTCTTATTAATAAATTGGCATCTCGTCGCCTTAAGCCCGCCGTTCAGCTGCTGGACGAAATGGCCCCAACAGATAAAATTCAAAATATTTGTTTATTATTATTATTGAAAAAGATGAATATCCAGGTGTTCCAGAAAACCGGTTTTAAATTAAAAAAACCGGTTTTCAAATGTGACAAATTTACTTTAAAAAAAAACGGTTTTTTAAAACCGGGTTTGAAAAACCGTCAAACCCTAATTCTAGCAGTGAGATTAGTGAAATCGATAATGTTTCTATGAGGGACTAATAACCAAATTATCTATATTAACAACGTCTGTGTTGTAATATCAAGATATTCAGTCATTCAAGGTAAAATTGTCACGCGATGTTTTCAAAATTAAACATCGCGTGACAATTAAAATTTCATGAATAAGTGAATTTCTGTGGAAGTAATTTGCATGGTTTTGAGTTACCATTTTTGCTAATATCATGAGGTCGCTGCGAGTGTGAGGTGAAAATTAAATAACGCCACGCTCTTTCTGGTTAATGAACTTCGAAATGGTGCCTACGGAATACAAATTAGTGTCAGTTTAGTGAAAACTACGCAGACATTGCCACGTGATCATGCAAAATTAACTTTCAGTTTTAGTGCGAAAAGAGTCGATTACTTGGAAAACTAAATTACCAGTTTTTACCATCTCTTTTTCATTTCTAATTATACGAAATAATTTCATAACACACTTTGCACATTACATCATAAAAGTGTTAATTATTTGAGATCATTTGTTGAAACAAAGGCTCTTTTAGTTTATAAAACTTAAAAAGGTCCCGGAAGCTCATTGCAGCTATAAAGTTACCATGTTGCAACTTAGTGAACATAATTCATTAAAAGTTTCTCATTTAACTGAAATGTTTTTAGAAACAAAATAAAAATCTAAAACAAGATAGAATGCATAAATTATTCATTACAAGTACTAGATATAATACAGGTGCTGTAATAATAATTATTAGTGGACGAGTGAGAAACACTTTTTTTTATATTAGTTCAAATTTTATGGTGGAGTCTGGAAGTGAGTTTTGAGATGAGCAACATTGCTGATGAGGTAAGTAACAGTTCTCATTTGAAATATAAATAATTGGAATATACCTTTATAAAATATTTCCTGCAATTTTTCCCTTATCAAATTAGACATTCGATGTCAAGGTTTTTGACATTTTTTTTTCTACAATCAGAAAGAGTTTATTTTTGAAACCATAAAGATTCATGACAAATAAAAATACTATATGTTTTGATGAATGGAAAATGAAAAGAATTCGCAATTTAAGCGGCGATTGTGGAAAATGCGTCAATTCAAATTGAATTTCGAAGCTATTTTAGCAAACAAATATGGTGTGGCGCGGAAATTTGGAGAGGGGGTGCCAGCTCAGGTGTCCTCATCTTCTGACCGTGGTTTTAAAATTACATGATCCGTTCCAAAAGAGCCCTATCGTTTCTTTAAAAGGGGACGTTAATATAACTAAACTAAACTGGAGTTAAATTGATATTACAATATTTATAAACAAAAAAGGTTTGTGTGTGTGTAACAATAAGTATTTTTTTTTACTTAGTTTAACCTCTTAGATGTCTGTAACGCGCCTAGCGCGTTCAAGTGAAATTTCTGCAGGGCGGCAGTCACGCGTTTCAAGCGTTCTTTTACATTTTAAATCTTTTAAACGTTTAAAACGTTTTATAAATGTTTACTTGTTTGAGCTTTTATCATTGTTTGTTCTAATGCGGCGAAAACCAGAGGGAAACAGAAATTTTCGCGGACAAAAGAGGACGGTGAAAGGGTAAAAAAGGCAAAGTAAATTTGTAAAATTCTCTTCTAGACCGTATTCTTACTTTTTCTCTTTTACACACCATTCTGAGGGAACATATTGCCCTATATATTGGTTCCTATCGGACAAGCTCTGCAAATGGCCAGTTCTTCACTGGTTTAAACATATGGATGAGCAAACATGATACCCTTTAACATATGGATGCACACTGGTCTGCAAACTCAAAACACTTGTTATTTATTTTAGCAGTCAGAAGCTTCAGAATTTATTTAATTATGTTATTTCTTTTTTAAAAAATAGTTTTTCACGAAGACTGCTAGTACTGCAACTAAATTTTCACCTAGAAGTCCACTCTATTTTAACGACACAACAGTGACAGCAGGAGAGTCACGAGGCAAGCCGAAAGGATGTTCATGCTGTCTGGTGATAAAATCTGTGTGGGGAATCACAAAATGCTTCATTTTCATGATATGTGCGACGTTCTTCTTCTACCAAGCATGGGCGTTTTACGAGCACTACTTCACCTACCCTTTGACGACAAATATCGCTGTCATTAATCCGGATTACTATAAGATGCCTGCAATAACATTTTGCAACAGAAACTTGTGAGTTATTGTTATTATTTTTGTATTATATTGCATGCATGAAAATCTCTTTGTTGCCATCTGTTGGCAGTATCCAGAAATTTCAGGAGTATTTAAAAAAAGATATGGAAAATATTGATTCATTCCATATGTTACCTGTAGGAAGTATACAGGGTGTTTAAAAATTCATGTGCAAAATTTCACTATAGTAGAGGACCCTAATTTGCAACAGAAACTTGTGAGTTATTGTTATTATTTTTGTATTATATTGCATGCATGAAAATCTCTTTGCTGCCATCTGTTGGCAGTATCCAGAAATTTCAGGAGTATTTAAAAAAAGATATGGAAAATATTGATTCATTCCATATGTTAAATGTAGGAAGTATACAGGGTGTTTAAAATTCATGTGCCAAAATTTCACTATAGTAGAGGACCCTAATTTGCAACAGAAACTTGTGAGTTATTGTTATTATTTTTGTATTATATTGCATGCCTGAAAATCTCTTTGTTGCCATCTGTTGGCAGTATCCAGAAATTTCAGGAGTATTTAAAAAAAAAAGACATGGAAAATATTAGATTCATTCCATATGTTACCGTGTAGGAAGTATGCAGGATGTTTCAAAATTCCTGTGCCAAAATTTCACTATAGTAAAGGACCCTAAGGGTAAACTGTTTTCTGTGTAATTGGATGGTGCCACAAAAAGAAATAGATTTGAAAGGAAACAAATTATTTTCTTACGCAATCGTTGAGAAGTGTTTTTAAAAATAACCATTTAAGATCATTCGTTATTCATCAGCTACAATACAAGTTGTAAAATATTTTTAAAGCGTTTGGCGTCCGTTTTCCTATAGAAATGAGCGGGTTCCATAAAAAAAATAATTAGATATGAAAGGAAACAGGAATTACTTTCCTGTAGAATCATTGAAAAGCGTTTCTTTACAGCAATCTTTTTAATAATTATCATATAAGATCATTCATTATCTACCAGCAATAATACAAGCTGTAAAACATTTTTAGAGTACTTGGCACAGCGAACTTCTTCCATTCACACTCTTCTCATTTTCTAATGGCAAAAGATTAATTTCGTTACCTGCTATCCAACCTAAATTTGAAAATTTAAATAGAAATTCTTAAATGAAATGATTTAAATACCAGAAAACTCTTTTAGCAAAAATTAGAGGAATGTATATTTACTTAAAGTCAGCTAATATCTCTCCACAGATAAGTAATATTTCATTAATTAATGTGTAGGACATTGCTTTGATTAATGATGAACGATATCCCAGAAACGTGTGAATGAATGAAACATGTGGATGATAGATAGAATTTTGCAATTGTAACCGGAACAAAATGGAAATATTCCTTCCTTTCTCATCAAAACTTTTAAATGTAATGTAAAACGATAAGTTTAACTCGTTTGTGATCTTGAAAATCCATAATTATACAAGTTTATGTGAAATGCCAATGGATAATTTTCTTCTATGTTATTGATACTCAAATGTGTTTCATTATATAAGAATTATGAACAAGATTCTGTATTGATTTATTCTGATTGATTTTTGATATAATATTCTTTGTGTTTTCTACTGTATAAATTTTAAATGAAGTTTAAGACATGTGAATTCATGCACGTTCAGAAGGGGAAGTGTTAAAGATTTCTGTTCTTCCAGATGGCAATGTTAAACGTCATCTTATATTTGATACTTAATTTTTTTCCTTGCTTCACTTTCGTGACAAGTAGCGGAACGTAGGAATGGAAGGTGCCTGGGAGTCTAATAAGTCATTCCCTGACCAATTTTACTGTCCATAGTTTATATATCTTCAAGTACCTATTAAGAATGAATAATTGGAAGAACAATTTGAAATTCCTGAGTTATTTGGCTATATATACAACAGATGGTTATCGGAAATGGTAATAAACGGCGTTTAGAATTGCAATAAAAATTATCACAATTACATGTGGTTAGAAACAACGCCAAAATAATTCAATTATGGCAACTGCACATTCCTTTTAAGTCTAACCGAAGATTTAAATGAAAGCAGCATTTTAAGAAACTTTTATAATTTTTGCAAAAGCCTCTGGGGGTAATTATTGAATGTGATACCCCAGTAATAGGTAGTGAAACAGCAAATTTATTTTTTGAAAATACCTGTTTAGACTAGCTTGATTCGCAAACATTTCACGGATGTTTAATCTACGAACACGACTGAGATTTTTACCTTCTCTATGACATAACTCACTCTAGATAAACACTTCAATAAACATTGGATCTAGTTATCATGTTGGCAAGATAACATAGCTGACATATTAGCAATTAAAAGAGTTTTAGCTAAGAGTGTTTTGATTTTTGAAGACCATAATTGGGAAAGGTCTGCCGAAATTTCCCAAAGCCGTGTTTAGAGAAAACCATTGCAATATATAGTATATCTAAAGAAAATCTGCCTAAAATGTGATTTCTTTTTAAGATTCAAATAGAATGCAAGTTTAAATATAAAATAAACATGCGATGTTACCAAAATTCATGAAGAAAAATACCTTTGAAAACTAAAATAGAAACGTTTCTCCCATTCTAAATCGTATTACATATTTTTCAGAATTTTTAAAATTTATTTTTCAGAATAAAACGAACATATTTCTGTGGAAAATATCCTGATTTGTGCTCAAAACCAAACAACTTGACGGAATTTTGTGAGAAGCATCCTTACATGTGCAAAGGCGATGTTTCAAAATTAGTTGTGAGTGATATATTTTAAAATCTTATTTAATATTTTGCAACTTAATCGGCTGTAACAGAATAATATATTTTTATTATAGATTAATCAAAGGGCCACAGCCTTGGTTTTGAAATTTTTAAGAATGGGGTGGAAGTGCGGGTAGTGTGGCGAATTGGGCTGAGCGAGGATAGAACCTGGGACCTTGTGGTTCGCAGCTAAGTAACATGACCACAATACAAAAGCAATTGCTCGTGTAAGCAATTGCAATAGCTGTTAACTGGTTTATAAGCTTTCACCACAGACTCTCCCTCCAGTTAGTCGGAGGGGAAACGAACGATATGGCTCTTGAGTGGTGAGGTATTTTAGTTGTTGAGTCTAATGCGCCTGTACCTATTTGAGTAGCACGCCAAGTGTTATGACGAGCTTATGTGGATGAGTGGTTGCTGTGTCAAGTGAGTCTGACGACTTTGGTTTGCTGTGGGTAGATGGCGCCACAACAGCTGTACGAAGGTTGACGTTCATCGTCCGAGGTCACCAATGTGGCGAATTAGGATGAGCGAGGATAGAGCATGGGACCTTGTGGTTCACAGTCGAGTAACATGACCACAATACAAAAGCAATTGCTCGTGTAGCATGGCTGTTAACTGGCTTATAAGCTTTCACCACAGTAGAATACATCTGGACAAGTTGGAATCACTAAGTGCTCAGTTGGAAAAGACATGCAATGTGGTAGTGCATTCAGAAAACTCAGAAAATAAATAACTTTACTGAAATGAATAGGCGATTTTATGCTAGTTACATAATCAAGCAAAAGTATCAAAGTTTAACAACATAAGATTCAAAGATTTTCATTTGTTGTGTGTAGGTTGGATGCATATTTCAAATTTTCTGCGCATGGTACCAGGACATCCTCTCGGTCCTTGGTCATGTCTTGAAGGTGCTTATTCCAATGATAGCACCAGGTCCTCTTTGCTGTCAATGGATATATCACACGCAACTAACTTCACTTGTAGTTTTATACCCCGATTCTCCCAGACATTAATGTGGGATTCCCGACATAGAGCATCGTATTTCGAGTGCTTGCTTTTCGATTGTTCTGTGCCAGATCTACCGCCGTGTCTTCTGTATCTGGTGTCTTTATCGCATTTCACCACTTGCCATGGATTTCTGCAGATATCCGTTGGTACAGGCGTCCAAAGAATTTATGGGTCGAAATAAGCCTTATCGAATTTCATGTAAATGTTGTACGAAATGCCCAGTGTAATCCGTAGTTCTTTTTGAAGAAACACATTGGTTTGTTCTGTCTTCATATAGTCAATTATTTTCTCTCACTGCATTAGTGTGTGAACCTCCTGCGCTTTTGCAGTGATACTCATCGCATCTAAGGATCTTCTCTGGCGATTCTGATTCGTCTAAGTGGTTCTTACCCTTTCTAGTAATTTGTTAACTTGTTGTAGGATACTCCGGGTTATTTAATTGAAATGGACATATATTGCAAATAATTTAAACAATATCGCAAATAGAGCTGAAGATTATTCGATTATATAGAATTTCAATTATACAGAATACTGAATATTGTTAAAATTAAGATTTAAAAAAATGCTCTCTTTGGACATTAATTCCAAATAACATTTTCAGTTTCGTAGAATATACATTTCAAATTATCATAATTCCAAATAACATTATTTTTCATAGAATATACATTTCAAATTATCATAATTCCAAATAACATTATTTTTCATAGAATATACATTTCAAATTATCATAATTCCAAATAACATTATCTTTCGTAGAGTATACATTTAAAAAAAATTGCAAACGCAATGATTTTTTTTGGTGGTGGTGATGGTAGGGGGGGGGGGTATTTAATTAAATTTGTTTTCTTGTCTAATCAGATAACGAGGTGATTTTTTTTAAATTTTGCTATCTGCATTAATATTTAATTATCTAAAAGTTAATAACTGAACAAGCTCGTTACCAAAATCGGCTAGTTTTAGGAAATTGCAAAAGTGTTAAAATTTTTCTTTAATAGTTTGTACGCTTGAATGAGAAATGATTTTTTAAATATATTATTATAATATTCAATTAATTTATCCTAATTTATCTTTTCCAGATTCCAATGTTTGGATATTACACCAATTCGTCGACGCGTACTCTTCAGAATATTACGAAAATTCTTCAACAGCTTGTGTTTACTGCCAGCCACACAGGATTTAAACGTTTTCCTGAAATTGAAATGGAAAAGTATTTGAACAATTAAGAATGTAACGTATTGAATGTCATTATTTAGATAAAAAGATTTACTTTTAGTTAAAAAAAAGTTATTAAAGATAATTTTTAAACATTAAAATGTATAATTTTACTGAGATATAATTTGCTGACAATTATATTTTATTTTTATATCTTTTAATATATTAATCTGTAATATCTCTAATTACAAATTCTCGAATTTTGTCATTGGCGTTTAAAAAATAGCTTCCATAAAAATATTACTATTTATATTAAGAAACTATCAATCCAAAAATAATCAATATGAAAATTTACCTATATAATATTTCCTGAATTTATATAATAAAATATACATTGTATTTAGTGAGCGCTAATGCTGATACAACTAAAACACAAGTGAACTTAACCAAATTAGAAAAATAAATATTAGAAATAAATATTAAGTTTACAGCCAAAGAATCAAAAAGAAAAAGAAAATGAATCCGGCCCGAAGATTTTCTCAAGGGTCACCCTCAGGCAAGGATTCAAACCAGAGATTTTTTCTGTGAGGGGTCTGATTTTCGTCCAACAAACTCACCCCTCGTGACCCGAAAATCCCAGGAAATTGAGGTTTTGGAGATAAATTAGTATCACAAGATTAAAGATAATTATACAAAAACAAGTAAAATCATTTCCAAATTTTAATCCAAATAAGAACACAGCAAATCAAACGACAAAGACCATAAAAATAGAACCAAATTCATTTAAATAAGAAAGCAGAACACTTACCAGTTGAAAGTACAAATCCAAAAGTGAGTGCAAAAAAAAATCCACAATTAGTGAGGTAAAAACGCTTGTTAGGGCAATTGCATTTCTTTAAATTAAACTAAATTTAATTTTTCCGAGTTTAAAGATATATAAGCTTACCACGTTTCGTCATAATGCATCGTCATCATAATTGAAGCGCCATCTGTTGAGTTAAAACTCAAAGCGAAAAAACCGGAGGAAGTCAGAAATTAGACAAACCCTCTCTTAACAAAACTTCTATATTGCAATAGTTTTTAGGAAATTCATTAGTAGTTAAGTTTTTAATGAGATTGTTTGTTGCTAAAATATCAGAAATTTTATTATTGCAAATATTTTTAATCCTGTTAAATTGTGAGAATATCAAATTTTTGAAAATTTTAGAGTTTAAATTAGAATGGTCATTACTAAGTTCAATTATTTTAAATTTAAATTCATCCCTTTTATCATAAATACCTATTAAAGTTTTTCCATTCGAAATTTCTAAATTTAAATCTAAATAGTTAGCTTTAAGTCGATTTTCGTTTGTTTGAGTTAAAACTAAATCTTTTGAGTAACAGTTAATAACACCATTAGGATTATCCAAAGATAGTTATATAGATCTTTAAAAAAGATAATTTTATTTTTTATATATATAGATTATGGGAGGAAGTTTACGTCATGGATACGGGGATACTACCCTATACCAGATGTTATTCCTACAATCTTCGTGTTTTTGACAAGAATAACCAGACAACGAGGCGTATAGTAATGCAAACGAAACGAGGTGAGAAAATATTGTATTTTAGAATCGAATCTATAAATATAGTAGTTATCAATGACACAATAGTTTTTATCGTTTTTCAAGTATGGCTTTCGCTGTCCCTTAGAAGTTAAAAAATCCCTTTGAAATAAATCGATAATCTTAAATGTGCAACTTAAGGTGTATGTACACACTTGAAACTTCGAAAATCGTTCAAAATATCGAATTTTTTTTTTATTGCTTAATAATGTTCTCTGCTCCTTTAGCTTTAAAACGATACCAAGATGTTGCAAATATTCCAAATATTTCTTGAGTTATAATTATTTTTCTGGAGGTGCTTTCACTGATAACTCTAGTTACGGTGTTTTTAAAACTCATTTTATGAAGAATGATATTTTTCCACTATGTTGCTTCATTCAAACAATCATAACTCAACAAGAAATGAACCAAATACAGTTATTTATATATCAAAATAATTTGTATGAAATAGCGGATGTTTTGTGCCTCAATCAAAGTTATATTTATAGAAATAAATTTTTAATAGCTGTTTAAAAGTTAAAATTGCAGAAAAAATCTCGCTTTTCCTATTTATCGTTGGTTAAAAAATTGTAAAAAAAAAATAAACTATATATTTTTATAACTTGTTTGAGGCAGACAACATGAAGACTAATATGAGGCATCATTTCCAACTAGAATTGTGTGGCTGTACAAATTAGAATTTAAGATATCATGTTTCAAAAAATAGGCTCATTAGCTCATTAAATATTATTTAATTAATAAATAGTGTAATATGGCTTTTTCCCACTGAAATGAGTTTAAACATATATTAATAATCTACTGTAAAAAAACAGGATTTTTAAAGTTAAAATAAAAAAAAATCTTCAAGAGTGTACGTACACCTTAATAACTGACATTTTCCCCTATTTTCTACCATCTCCAAGATAAGAACTCACTCTAAAATTTGTCTCCCAGGTGGCACAATAAGTGATCGCATCTCATAGTGCATAACGTTTATAGTATATGTAGACACCACTTTCATAACTTTAACTGTTCATGGTTCTGAAGTTTATATTAATTCAACAGTATAAAAGTATAACATAATTCAACGATAATACTGAAACACTGTAAGCTCATTTTTTTAATTTAAAATGAATGTAAAATTAATTTTTGTGGTGCATTATTGTAGAAAAATATCAGCACTTTTATTTTTAATTAAAAATTCAACTATAATTTCAAAAAATCCTTTTTTATGCAAGCCCTTACAAATCTAAAAGTTGGAACATTCTAAATTTGATAGTAGTTTCAGTTTTGATTGAATGAGTGTTTCTTCATGCATTTTGCAGTTTACAGATAATATAAACATGCCGAAATTTTTTTTTGCTAAACAATTATGCAAGTAATATAGGAACAACGGAAATTAAATTACTTTATGATACAAAATGTTATGTTTTTTTGTCAGATGCTGCGCTATATACATCCATAGATATAAAAGTGCGATATTACTAAACAGCAGAATAAAATAACTTAAACAATAAAATGCAAATAAACGCTAGAATAACATTTAATTCATTTAAATTAACGTTTAATTCATTCATTCATCTATAATAAAGAATCCTCTATTTTGAGCTGGTGAAAGTGACCTACATTGTGAACTTTATACTTTCAGGAGTTTACTAGATTTAGATTTTCAGTGCGAACTTCAGTTGAATTTCAGTATCATAATCCGATTCCAGAAAATATCAATTATATATGTAAAGCCTGCTGCACAATAATTCTGATGCCGAGATTCAAGCGCTTTTCCGTTGATATGGCGTGGCAATTAGACATCCTCCTCATTTCAGAGTAATTCAAAATCAGGTCAGTTTCAAAATTATCCTAGTGTAACATCACAGCAACATTTTAGTATAACCAAACCAAAGTTCTTGCAAAAATTGTAATAAGGCTAGGATAACCTGGTTGGTAGAGCGTCGGATTCGCGCCCATTAGGTTGCGAGTTCGAACCCCGCCGGCCGAAGATTCCCCGCGTACTTGGTGGCTGACGCGCGTTAAATCTGCCATGGTCACAAAATCTTCCATGTCGAGACTAATACCACTAGGGGTACTGGACCAGGGGTGATCGTTCTCTGATTCAGGTCTAAATTACAATCTGTGGTTGAGTGAATGAAGTCCGCCCCGTAAAAAGGGTAGTGACGTGTGTGTAGCTAAGTCGTTCTCTTGGCCCTAGATGGCGCTACTATAGAAACAAGAGGCACTCTCCCTCAGGCTTAAATCGACTGTCTTCGAACAACGGGCTTGTCCATGGCAAGTGCCATAAGAAACAACAACAACACAACAAAAATTGTAATGAAAGTAAGAAATAAAATGCATACATTCATTATATTTCGATTAATAATTTTTTTTAAAAAAAATCAGATCGCTTTTATCTTGTGCAATTATTTTATAACTCAAAAATGGAGATCTATTCTAGTTCATTATACATTGTTATTTAAATTGTCACACTGGCGATGAGTTTAATTTATTTTCATTATTGGTCCGTTAGAGGGAAACACCATTTCGCAACAGACCTTGTATGAATCCTAGTCAGATCACAAGGACGACATCTGAACTAGCAATACTCTTTCCAGACTTCTTTACCATAATGATGGAAGGATATTTTGACTCGTGACGTCAGAATACATTAGACTCGCTTAAACGATGAATTTTCATTAGAATCGGGTTTCGAATCGGCAGCCTTTTGGTTTCGAAAAATGAGATTTCATGATTAAATGATCGTGGCAATGACTGAGGTTAATTCTAGACCACAGAATTATAGGTCTGAATCCAGCTAAAAATAAAAAAGTAAATGGATTTTAATTTCTTTTATTCTTTCTTATTTAATAATTGTCTTTTTTTAGGCTCAGTGAGTGTAACTATACAGCAAAAGAAAGAGGAATCTCTTTTCCCTTGGTCCGAGTCTCAAGTTTTCTTGTCAGTTCACTCTCCCTTTACGCCAGAAAATGCCATAGAATATGGGCATGTATTGAAGTCTGGATTCAAATACGGTTTAATTGCACGATTGGTACGTTCCAATACTTCTTTATTTTCAAACATATTTGTTTTTACTTTATTTAAGTCATGTGACTACCTTGAAAACCCAGATTTTTTAATGCGAAATTTTTTTTATTTAATTTTTTAATTTTAAACAATTTTCTTTATAAAACCATGTGAATTTTGATTCTAGGAAGAGGAACACCTCCTCCCTGCTCCGTATGCAACGAACTGCACAGATTATGAAGCCTTGTGGTTCCAGAATAACAAGACGGGGGCCCGGTCACATGATGTACTGTGTTTTTTACTTCTTAAAACACGTAAATAATCCTAATAAAATTAAAATTCTAAGGAGATTTTTTTTAATATTACAAATGTTTTATCCTAAATAATCATTTTCTGTCATATTGTTTTTTTTTCTTCTTTTTTTATTTAATGGAAATCTTGAAGTGATGAATAAGATAAAGCGCTTAAACGCATAAGAATTAAAGCAGAAAGTTGCCTTTATAATGACTACAAATGAACTCTTGAAGGTCAAACTTTTTCAAGGGCGGGATTGTACTTGTCATTGATATATTTACTCATGTGCTATATAGCTTTTATAAGTCACTACATTTAACGACAAATAAATAAAATGCAGAAAAATAAACAAAAAAACTCTATAGTATTGCATACTGATGCTAAATTTTATATGCAGAAACATTTATAAAGCCATTCGTGTGAATAAATTGTTTTTTTATATCTTTTCATGCGTTTTACTCGGTATTTTTTAGTAAAACATATACAAAATTTCTCAATATTTACTTAATTATGCAATAGTTCAAAAACTCAATAAAAGGCTAGATATTTTTTTTTTTATTTTTGTGGACGAGGTGGGTGAGACAAGAACATGCGAGAATATCGCACAGTTTTACTGATTTTAGCCCTTATTAGTTTTTCTATTCCTACATTTTTTCCTATTTTTACTTTATCGTTTAAGAAATATACGAAGAGAAAGTATTGTAAGCGTAAAATAATTGCTTTTAACAACGTTGTGTATTTCCAACTCAAGATTCTGAATTTGAAACACACATTTTAAAACTTATTTCTGTCCGTGAACATGATAACGCAAAAACACTTTGATAAAATTTAATACATGATTTTAAATCAAATTTGTAGACCTCAGTAAAATTTTTGAATGAAATCCATTTACAGAAAATTTGCTGCCCATAGAAGAGATATTTAGACAATATGGTTATTTACAGTAATATAATGTCTGAGAATTATTACGAATCAAAAGGTGCTAAGCAAATGTATTTTGGAATACAGATGTAACATCCAATATATTGTTACAAAATTTTTCTATACAGCAAAATACCGTCGATCAATCGTAATGCATTTAATCTCTAATAGTTCAGCAACTTGCTTGCTTGCTAATCCTCTAGTCTTTTTACTCGTCGGCGACTACGACCACTCTCACACACACAATTTCCGCCGATACACAAACTTCTTCTTCGTAGCTTCTGAGTGCCCGTCTTTTATAGTTCCGGGAGGAGGGGCTAGAATCTTCTGACCAATCAGGGCGTATCTGAGTGTATCTCTGTTATTACTGGATGGATCATGAAATTTCTCGAACTTTCTGGTTTTATCTATTTAGTCACCAAACTCGCCAAATTCAACGCCAAACCGCCAAATGCTCGCCAAATTTGTCGCCAAGCTCCGAGGTTATTGACGCGGCACCCACTCAACATGCACAGGACAGATCGTACAATTGTCTTTCTTACGATGACACTATTCGGGCCGGGTAGCAAAATTACAGATTTGTAACAATATGGAGCCCTGACAAATTTTGAACAAAATTCGTTAAGTTGTTGGCCATCAGTTGGTCTATATTTTCGGTACATTCAAATATGATAATTTAAAAACGCAATGAATTAAATAAATGAAATTTGGCATGTGATTTTATTATTAAAATTGTTGCATTGTGTCAAATTTGGATTTCAATCTCGAGATAAAATAAAAGATATGTATAAGTTTTTTCCCTATACTATAAAGAACAAGATTTTTATGCTTTGGATTCTCAAAGCAAAATTCTGAGCTCTTGTTCGAGGAAACCACTTTTGCTGATTTCTTATGTTATTGAAGTTATCAAGCGCTTACCAAAAATATTTAATTACATTTGATTCTTCTCTTTCAGATGTGTCAAAGCTTGTGTTCTTGGAACTACAGTATGGAGACTCGTGGCTGCGAATACCGCCTCAATATGTTTCATAAGTGGGAAAATATATGTCCTGACGGTAGGGCATGTTTATTTTCATGAAAACAAATGATTACAAAATTAGATTATACAAGACGTCTTAGGCTTCCTACTTGTCCGCCAAGATTTAGATGCGATGTTTGCAAATAAGTTCAACTATTTTTCAAAGAAAGTGAACTGAGTCTATATATTACATGATAATAATATACCAGGTGTTTCAAAAATGACCGGTATATTTCAAAAATCAATAAAAACTAAACGGGCAGCGATAAAAATACACCGTTTGTTGCAATATGCTTGGGAGAACAGTAAATTTTCAGGCAGACAAACTTGTGAAATTAGTTGCAATTTTCAACAACAGATGGCACTGCAGTGTGGAAAAAAATCTAAACTACGATATTTTCTAAATATCCACTATGCTCAGCAATAACATGGCGTAGTCTCAGAAGGAAATGAGCAGAAACCCGTGTTAACGTCTCAGGCGGGATGGTTTCACATGCAGAACAGATGTATTGCTTCAGTTGTTCAATTGTTTCTGGATTGTGGCGGTTCACCTGATCTTTCAAGTGTCCCCACAGAAAGAAGTCGCAGGGGTTCATGTCTAGCGATTTCGAAATTTTTCAAACAGATCCTCTATTGTATCGCTTTTCGGCTCTTTAGTTACATTAAACTTTCGTTGAAAACTTCGTCTTGTTGCAATAACCCTGTGTTCTACCCGGTGGAATTCCAACACCAGAAAAATCCTTTGTTCTAAGGAATAAACCATTTTTTCGCAACAAACTTGCAATCTGTGAACAGCACACGTTTAAAGCAGAAAGACGACTTATAGAATGGCGAACTCAGACTACGTTTTCTTCTATATCTTTCAAATCACCTGCAGCGCCATCTGTTGTTGTAAATTGTAACTAATTTCGCAAGTTTGTCTGCCTGAAAATTTACTGTTCTCCCAAGCATATTGCAACAAACGGTATATTTCTTTCGCTGCCCGTTTAGTTTTTATTAATTTTTGAAATATACCGGTCATTTTTGAAACACCTGGTAATATAACTAGCTCTTGCTAGTCTCTTGCTAGTCATTTCTTATGTTATAACTAGATCTTGCTAATTATATGGCAAACGTTGTTCTGCCATATAAATTATTTCTCATGAATATTTTGGTTGTTAATTAAAAAATAACAAATGCATTGTAAGTGTGTGGTGATGGGTTCTATGACAGAAAGAGGAATGGAACGCTGTAGACGATGATCGCCAACCATTCATTTTCTCAATCCAATGTATTTCATTAACGTAACGAACATACACATTGTTTGATCTCTTAAAAGTTAAACGTAAAGTGAAAAAAGTAATATATTTTTTATCCAAAAGTATAAAAATGAAATAAAGAAAATCAATATTCATTTCGAAGAGCAATTGAGTGTACGATATTTTTTGTCAGTCCTCTTTAGCCAACACAAATAAGATCAATGGTTTGCCCTCTCGAGAACATACCACGTATAATTGTCCGTGTTATTGCCCAAATCTAAGCCGCAGACATCGTTCGGCCTTGCGACTTATTGATTGTCATTGCGATTGCCAATCTAATAGGAAATTGGATGGAATTTGAATTCAATTGGTACGTCTGTGAGAATCATCGGAATTCGTGGCAGCAAAACATTTTCGGCTCGGAATTTTCCATTCAAAATGGTGGCATCGATAACGTTTTTCATCAATTTTTTAATGACCAATCGCGTGCCATTGCACAGCCGTGGTGGGTTCAAATTCCGAAGTAAAATAACCGGAGATCCAACTTTCAGTCGTAGAAGGTGTGGTGACGTGCCTGGCAAATCCAGTAAGTTCAAAAACTCTGTTGGATAATTTAAAGTTTCGATTTGTATGATACCAAGTCGCCTGACAACGACTGCTGTATCTTAAAGTTTAAATCGTCGACTTCCACATTTTTTACTGCCCAAAATGGCTGTTTCTGCCAGCCACATACGATTTATGTATTGTGTGCGTACATCGGGAAATATGTGGTCAATCAACGATAGTGCAGAAATGAGTGGGCAATTTTATGCATCCAGTATTTTTATAGACAGCAACTTTTCCATCGCCGATATCTAATAATTGGTCCGAGAATGTGTCAGCAGATGGATCTTGTAGCATTTGGACGCGCATGTTGGACGGGTTAATTATTTGGATATAGTTCATACAAAAATACTAAAATTGCGATTAAAAAATGGGAGGGTGGGGGGTAAGAGAGTGACATTGTGGGGTTATAGGTATTTTTTGATGCCAAATTAAAAAAAAAATACCAAAAAAAATTGTCAAAAAAATAGAAAAAAAAATTGGATAGGAACACTCTAATTACCTAGCGTTATGAAATATACTTTACGACCTATTCTCATACCTACCAAATACACATAAAAATTTCATAAAAATCGATCTAGCCGTTTTGGAGGAGCACGAACACAAACACGGCGACACGAGATTTTTATATATTAGATAAAAGTCTGTAAACATAAAAATAAACACTCTAAATCGCGAAAAACGGCGGATACAATAGAAAATGGACTAATTGCCAACCCGTGGAACCCGCGGGATACGCAGCTGGAGGGTAAAATTTTTGATGGCAAAGTCTTGTTTTGAAAGCAGCATAAGCCATCAAAATTCGATTTTTCGTAATTACTGATATTGCATTGCATAGAAAAATTTATATCAAAAGTAAGGAAAACGAAAGAAACGTACTTTATCGCATCTATTTTTCTTTCACAGATAATCCTGGATGGGGCGATTTCTCAGCTTTTGTGGATTGCCTCAATAATTGCAAGCCAGATTGCCTGTAAGTTCCCCAAAATTGCTACAATTTCCTATTGCACTCTATTCAACGAAGTCGAACGCTTTGTAATCCCCAATAAGTTTTTTTTAAGCTTTTTTATTACGTAAATCGATAAGGTTTCACGTTAATTATAATCAAACTGTGAAATTTATACGCAATATATTTTAGTGCTTTTTCTCTCTAAACAAAGACATTATTCTGGTTATTTAGGATGTCCAAGTCCAGGTTCTGCCACAAAATTTATAAATATTAAAGCATTTACACGCATTTAACTCTGAAAGCAGTGGTTGTTGAAATATTAACTCCTTTGTCAGATACATCAATTCGTGTCTGCATAGGATTGCTGTATTAGATATACCTATATACAGGGTGGTCAAAAAAAACTTCCCCTATATATGAAAACCTAGCGGCCTATCCGCTCAACCAATCGAACCAAAATTTCAGACATGGTTGTTTGAAGGTATGCGCTGGAGATTGTGATGATTTTAAACAACACAGAGCTCACGGTTACGGTTACAGTGAGAGAATTTTGAAATTTTCGAATGGCAACACCCATTTTTTCCTTGCACAAATTGATCCGTGCATTGAAAAACCACAAATGGCGTTGGAACGATTAGTGTGTAACGAAAATTGCCGCCGTAAAACATATGCAAAGATTGTTGTTGTTGTTGTATATGGTTTATTGGCGCAAGAGCCATATTTGGCTATACTGCGCCAAGCACACGGTAAAATAAGATCAGACATTTAAAACAACACATTTTAATAACAAGTGAAAGTAATAAAAACCACGTAAAATGCGTCGATACAAATATTGAAAAACTGTCTCAACGTAGGACAATGATTAACGTAAATGTAAAATAATCATATAAAAAATACATTTAACATAAAAGGAAGAACAAACAGATGAAATAGATGTTATATATAGTTGATGAAACCAATCGCTCTTAAAAATTTAAAAATATTTGGGTGGTATTTTTCACCCACTAGGTCTTGCAAGTTAAGAGAAGACGAGTAGAAAAAGTTATGACGATGAACATTAAAATCGGGACATTCAATTAAAATATGGTTCACACTAAAAGCAATATGACAAGTGGGGCAAATTGGCACCCTTTCACCCAAGATGAGATGACGATGTGTAAAACGGGTGTGTCCTATACGGAGGCGAGTCAATTTCACATCAACCTCCCGTATAGGGTGAACAGGCCATAAATCAACTGTAGGCTTTACGGAATGAAGTTTATTCTCCGTCTTCGAATCCCATGTTAATTGCCATGTTGAATAAATATGTTTAATGAAAAATCTCTTAATGTCGCAATACGGAAGTTTATGGGACAAAATGGAGTCGGCAGATTTTGCCGCTGCATCAGCTTCTTCATTCCCAGAAATGCCTACGTGACTCGGGATCCAACAAAAAAGGATATGAAAGCCTTCATTTTGTAGGAGACGCCAAGTAAATAGGATTCTAATAGCAATCGGATGCATCCGATTGCTATAGTGCGAGAGTGTCTCCAGAGCACTCAAACTATCGGTATAAATAATGAAGTTACGCTGAGAGGACGGCGAAATTTTTTCCAGAGCACAGAAAATTGCCATCAACTCAGCAGTAAATACAGAACAGCAATTATGTAAACGATAGTTCAGTGTATCAGAAGGAAGAATTATGCCACATCCAACATGGCCATCTGATTTTGAGCCATCCGTAAAAATCGGTATAAAAAAGGAATACCGACAGCGATGATGCAAAAACAGGCATTTGAAAATAATTGGATCATTTGACGATTTATTAAATCCTGAGAAAGGATTCATGTAAGAAAATTGTGGTATATCCCAAGGTGGAAAACAAAATAAATCTACCGTCTTAATTGTAACGTTTGAAAGGCCCGAGTCATGCAAAAGTACTTTCGCTCTCTCACTAAATGGAAGAATGTGAGAGGGACGAGCCTCATATAATCTGCGAAGACTAGCTGGTAATGTTATATTAGAAATGGGATGACTGGGCAACGATTTTGTACGGAAATAATAACAGGCAGACATTTTTTTGCGCCTTAAATCAAGAGGTAGCTGGTTGCAAATAGAATAGAGGCTCTCAACGGGAGAGGTACGAAATGCTCCTGAACAAATCCTTAAGGCAGAATGGTGAATGGTATCCAAGGGTCGCAGTATAGAAGCACGTGCGGAACCATACACCATACACCCGTAATCCATGCGAGAGAGGATGACTGCTTCGTAAATATGGAGCAGAGATGTCCGATCGGCTCCCCAAGATGTTTTGGAGAGAACCTTTAAAATATTTAAAGATTTCTCGCATTTCTTCCGCAAGTTTGAGATATGTGGAAGAAAAGTGAGTTTCCGATCAAAAATTAATCCTAGAAATCGTATTTCATCCACAACTGAGATGGGTGTATTTCGTATTTGAATGACAGGATCTACATGGATATTTCGTTTTCTGCAGAAATGGACGCACCGGCTCTTCTCTGGAGAGATAGTATGCCCGTGGTTATCACACCAAGCCACCACTTTATTAACGGCATTCTGCAATTGTCTCTCAATTAAATTCATATTACTGCCTTGGCATGAGATCTGCAAATCGTCAACATAAAGTGATCCCTGAACAGTTGAAGGTAAAACAGATAAAACTTGACTAATATGAACAATAAAAAGTGTAACACTGAGGACACTTCCCTGCGGGACTCCCTCAGCTTGAATAAAAGAATCAGAATAAAAGTTGCCTACACGTACTCTGAAAGTCCGATGTGATAAAAAATTCTCCAAGAATATGGGAAGATTTCCCCTAAAACCAAATTTAAAAAGTGTCGAAAGTATGCCATAGCGCCATGCTCGGTCGTATGCCTTCTCAGTATCAAAAAATATGGAGACAAGGTGATTCCTCCTAACAAATGTGTTGCGTATCTGGGTTTCCAGGAAAACGAGGTTATCAAATGTAGATCTACCTCTACGGAAACCACTCTGCAACGGGGAGATACATCCCTGTTTCTCCAGTTCATATACAAGCCGTGCATTCACCATGCGCTCAAAGATCTTACAAAGGCAACTCGTCAGAGCAATTGGTCTGTAGTTCAGAGGATTTGATGGTTCCTTATCAGGTTTTAAGATTGGGATCACAATAGCTTCACGCCATTGCGAAGGATACCTCCGTTCAAGCCATATTCTGTTAAATAATACAAGCAGATTCGAAAGGGAAGTTGTATTCAGATGGCGGAGCATAATATATGTGATCCCATCTGGCCCTGGACTGGTATCATGGGCTTGAGATAAGGCCATTTGCAGTTCAAACATCCTGAATTCACAGTTATAGGGAAAAGAACATCGGTCATTAAAGCGCAGATGCAACCGTTCCGTGGAATTCTTAAGTGCCAGAAAAGTAGGACTATACGAATCCGATGCGGAGACCTGTGCAAATGCTTGACCGAGAGCATTGGCCACTTCCGATGGAGCGGAATGCGTCTTATTTCCTGTATTTAAAACAGGAATAGAGGTTTCCCAATATATTCCACTGGCAGCCTTTACTTTCTTCCATAAATGCTTACTGGATGTGGAGGATGTGATAGATGATACGAATTTAATCCAAGATTCCCTCTGACTACGGCGACGAATTCGACGAGCAAGGGCTTTGGCTCGTTTAAAAGCAACAAGATTTTCTGTTGTCGGGTACCTTCGAAAGATGTTCCATAATCTTTTTTGTTGTTTATGACTATCGCGGCAAGCTTCATTCCACCACGGTCTACGAAATTTTTTCAGACGTGGGGAAGTCTTCGGGATAGTGGCATTTGCGGCACTTATTATTTTGTCAATGACATGTTGTACTGCTTCTGTAATGTCACAAGTACTGACCATAGTTTCTGTGATATCTGCTAATTGTGTGAATACATCCCAGTCGGCCCGCTTGAATAAGAACCTTGGTGGACAAGTAGTCGCACCACCTCCATCAACGTGGGAGACAATAACTGGGAAGTGATCACTGCCGTAAAGATTATTGCTAACTGTTAGAGTGAGAAATGGCAGCAGTTCAGGTGTACATATGGCCAGATCAAGACTATGAAAGCTACGTGTGGGTTCGTGGAAGTAAGTTTTCTCTTGACTGTTCAGCAGGCAGAGACAGTTGTTAGCAATAAACTGCTCAATCTGTCGTCCACGAGAGTTTGTATTATCTGAACCCCACAAAGTACTATGTCCATTGAAGTCTCCCAATAAAATGAAAGGTGAAGGAAGCTGGTCTACTAAATTATCAAGTTCTTGCTGACATATAACTGCATGAGGCGGTAAGTAAATGCAGCAGACTGTGACCAACGTTCGTATGTGAACTTGTACAGCCACAGCCTGTAAAGAAGTATGTAAAGCAAGAGGTGTACTAGGAAACAAATTTGAAGTAAAGATACAAACACCACCCGAATTACGAGATCCAATGTCTGTATCTCTCCGCACACAATTATAGCCTCTTAATTTAAGCGGGATGTTAGGCGTCAAGAAGGTCTCTTGAACACCAAAGCAAATAGGATGAAATTTGTTAAAAATAGATTTGATGTCTTGTATTTTAGACCGAATGCCGCGACAATTCCAAGAAAGAAAGGTACCCATTAAGAAATTCTAGTTGCAGAAGGGGAAATATTGGCAGTGGTTTGTGTTGCTGAAATATCGCAATTCATCCCAAATTCATCATCATCCTCAGAAGGATGGAGTTTGAGATCAGGACTGTTTTGCATGCCTCCAAAAATTGATGTTAAATCTCTATGAGCTATCCCTTGACTAGCAAGTCCCAAAGCTACAGAGTTTTTAGAAACATTTTTCTTCAGTTTCGAAGATAGGTCTGACTTTGACAGTCCTCGCTTTGCAAGTTTTAATTTTAGGGATTTGTCAGATTTCGATTTTCTTTGCTTTTTTTCTGGCTTTCCAGAGTCAGAAATATTGTTTATGGATTCTTCTGTGTCTGAATCCGACGATTTTTGAGATTTTAATTGTATAGTCTTCCTAGTGCAGTTTCCACAACTGCAGTTTTCACAGAAGCTTTTCTGGACCACGGATGCATAGCTTACACCAGGTAACGGTGTCTGTGCAAGTACTTTCTTTCTTGCTTCGGGGTAAGAAATTTCCTCTTTAATTTTTGTAGTGGTGATCTGTTTTTCAAGTTTCCAGCGTGGACATAACCGAGAGAAAGAAGTATGCTCACCTTTGCAGTTTACGCACTTCTCTGGTGCAGAACATTGTTGGCTTTCATGCCCTTTTTCAGAGCAACGGGCGCAAGTAACAGTTCCGCGGCAATTAGCTTTAGAGTGCCCAAAACGCTGGCACTTGAAACATCTAAGTGGGTTTGGGATATATGGTCGGACTGGTAGCTTGATATAACCTGCATATATGAAATCTGGCAGTTTTGGAGACTTAAAAGTGAGGATGTGATGCTTAGTTTCAAGTATTTGTCCTTCTCGCCGGATGGTAATGCGGCGAACTTTTATAACACCTTGTGGTTTTAACTCTTCTTGAATATAATCTAAAGGTAGGTTAAATATTTCCCCGCAAGTAATGACACCTTGAGATGTGTTTAATGATGTATGAGGGCTGATAGTAACAGGGATCGTGGCGAGAGCTTTTACTTTTTGAATATTCTGGGCTTGCTTTCGAGTACTGACCTCTATAAGCAAGTCACCAGATTTCATTTTTTTAATAGATGCAACTTCCCCAACTGTTGCGGAGATAGATTTCTGCACTAGGAAAGGAGACACTGTGTCAAAAGATTCGTTTTTGTCAGATACACGTTTAATTACAAAATATCGGTCAAAATGTTGTTCAAAATTAGGAGAAATTTGTACTTTATGACGCCCACTAAAGGGACCACGTTTGGAGGAGCCCATACGATATAGAGAATGATTCGGGTCCGACGGCACCGCCCACCACGGAGCCCAACAAGGGAAGGCAATTACCGGCTCTGGTTATTATCAGCCTCGGCATCCACCCTAGTGCTAATCGGTACCTATACGCTGGGAGTTACCCCCGGGGACAGTGACCACCCTTAACGCCAAGCCCAAGGAGTAACCCCTTCGCTTGATCCCTAGCAGACTAGCCACTCAGGTGACTAGGTACCAGCCGATTGATACACCGGGGACCACAGTGCACCACCCGTCTTTCAAATGGGTTGCCACGCACGGCCAACACGTGGGGTTTTGGCTGTCCATGAGAAGCAAGAAGCAAACAGAGCGGCGACAGCTTCTCATGGAGAGCTCCCTCGCTTGCCGTCGAGGGAAAGAAAAAAAAGGCGACAGCAGAAGGCGCAGAGGAGAGTAAACCTAAAGGGAGTAAAGATCCCTGGGAACCTCGGGATTGGGACACCCGTACTCACCTATAGTAGGCGAGCCCCTGAGGGGCATATGCAAAGAAGAGCATTATAAAGGAATAATGACAACACAGAGAGGAAAGAGAAAAAGAGTTTTTATTGGAATGGAAAGTTATAATTGCATGTTTTCAACGTGTTCATCTTCGCAGGCGACTACGCATTGCAATCGGGAGATTGTGGACAACAATGCCGAACGTAACATGAAAGGAGGAATCTGCATAACTTGACGTGTTATCGCATCTTGCAATTCTGACACAGTTGCAGAATTCCGTTATTCCTGAATTGCAGCAACGAAATGTCATTGGGGACATTGTATGGATGCAAGATGGGGCTCCTCCACACGTCGCCCAATGTGCTCGACCAGTGCTGCAACAACACTTTGCTGATAGAGTCATCTCTCGTAACTTTGCAGTTTCGTGGCCACTGCGATCTCCCAACTCACACCTGTGGATTTCTGGTTCTGGGATTATCTTAAATCTGAGGTGTACACGCCTGGTCCACGAGATGTGTCAGAATTGCAAGATGCCATAACACGTGAAGTTATGCAGATTCTTCCTTTCATGTTACGTTCGGCATTGTTGTCCACAATCTCCCGATTGCAATGCGTAGTCGCCTGCGAAGATGAACACGTTGAAAACCTGTAATTATAACTTTCCATTCCAATAAAAACTCTTTTTCTCTTTCCTCTCTGTGTTGTCATTGGTCCTTTATAATGCTCATCTTTGCAAATGCTTTACGGCGGCAATTTTCGTCACACGCTAATCGTTCCAACGTCATTTGTGGTTTTTCAATACGCGGATCAATTTGTGCAAGGAAAAAGTGGGTGTTACATTGTTACCATTCGAAAATTTCAAAATTCTCTCACTGTAACCGTAACCGTGAGCTCTGTGTTGTTTAGAATCATCACAATCTCCAGCGCATACCTTCAAACAACCATGTCTGAAATTTTGGTTCGATTGGTTGAGCGGATAGGCCGCTAGGTTTTCATATAAAGGGGAAGTTTTTTTTGACCACCCTGTATATAGGTATATTTAAAGCTTTAAAACTGAAACTTCTTTTCTTGCCATTAAATGATAAGCACCCGCTCGAAATGTCAATACAAAGTTAAAACTATTAAATTAGTCATTTAAAACACACAAAAGTGAGTGGACAAACATAAGTATCTCAGATGTCTTTCATATGCTTTATGTAGATGAAATAACGATTATATTCCAAATTATGTGCATAGTATATTGAAAAGGTAAAATTTGTGCAACTCTAATAGTTTCATAAAATTAAAAAAATTAGGAAAAGGTAAAGTGATATTTTTTAATTCTTATTTAAAAGCACATACAAGTCTAAATTTATGTTATAATGCCACTGAATAAATATTCAATTACGATTACATTATTTCAAAACCAAGCGCAAGATGTATTTAATCACATTAACATTCGTTATATTACACAAATATTCCTCAAGTAAATTTTAAAGTTGTAACTGTAATTTCTACATAAGACAAAATCTCTTAAGATAAAATCGTGATTTTTTTTTATAAAACTAGCAATATTTAGCAATTATAAAATTATATAGATTTAGCTATTATATAACTTTTTCAAATGCACATTTGCTATCAAGTAGATAGAATTATACTTTTTACTCATTGATGTGATTTGCTGTGGTATTTTTAACTGAAATATAATTTCAAAATACATAAATATCACTCTTTTATTCTAGTAATAAGCTGAATATTGTCAGTTTATTATTTTATTATGTTAAAAGCGAAACTGTATTTTAAAATTATCTGTTATTTGGAATTTTGACACTTTCCAAACATTTTGTAAGCGCTTTATATGTAATATACATTCATTATAATCTCTGAAGAAAAAATTTCATTGATCATTTTGAAGTCATTTCTTCACATGCCCCACACCCACACCATTATGTATAATTATAGCTTGCGGATTAAGTATTTTGCAGTTTTACTCAAAGAATATTATGGGGCCCTATTTTTAATAAACAGATCAATTTAGTTTCCCATTTCAAAGCATTTTTAACATATTTTAGGTTAATTTTTTACTCTTTCAACTTTGTTAAATTTATTATATGTCCAGACTTTGTATTTATTTATTATAAGTCGAGACTGTCAGGCATCCAGATTTGTACACAATATAATCCATGAATATTTTCGGTGTTATACATATTCTAATAAAAAAGTGGATACAATAAAACATACAAGAGTCTTATTAATTATATCTGATAATATAGGGTGTTCATTAATTATTGTCGGGGTTTCTGTACCTCATAACTTTCGAATAAAAAATATTATGCAAAAACCGATTACGTATTCGTAAATTACAACTCAAAGAATTGTATTAATGGTATTAAAGTGTAAAGCTTGCACAATTTGTACTTTGTAGGCATTCAGCTGAAGGCGATTATGTATTCGTAAATTCGCTGAACAAATTTTGACTCGAATTGAGGATGATGAAAATTACCTTCGGAAATGGTTCTTCAGTGACGAATCCACTTTTCATGCGTCAGAAAAAGTGAATAAACATAACTGTAGAATATGGGGCTCGGAGAACCCGCACGATTATCAAAAGTCAAAATTTGTTCAGCGAATTTACGAATACATAATCGCCTTCAGCTGAATGCCTACAAAGTGCAAATTGTGCAAGCTTTACACTTTAATACCATTAATACAATTCTTTGAGTTGTAATTTACGAATACGTAATCGGGTTTTGCGTAATATTTTTTATTCGAAAGTTATGAGGTACGGAAACCCCGACAATAATTAATGAACACCCTATATATTAATATTATCCTACATGAAATTTGTACTTCTTCATGACCTTATATATTTGGGAACATGATCGTTTGATGAGCATAAATCCTTCCCAAATGTTTCTCGTAATGCGAAACAGATGTTAAGCAAAACAATCTTTTCCATAGGAATCCATGTAAAATAGGAAAATGTGCTTCCGTTCCAAACAGATATTAAAACAAATTTATAATGACGTAATTTATTATTAATAATGCGTGCCTTCTTATAAGAATATTTTCTAGACATTTGACTTTGGCTATGCTTCAAAATGTGACGAAAATGAGATACAGCATTGCCATTAAATGTATTTGAAACGCCCATAGCACTGCTTTATTGCTTTTCAACATAAGATGCAATAATTTATCGTGCTTCCACCGTCTCCCTTATTTCACTGGACTGTTGTTTCTTTATCTCCACACCACATCTCCTCCTCAGCTGTTTGAGAGCTTCCTAAATTCTACAATTGTACGTTCTTCCATCAGCTTATTGATGTCTCGTTGCTACCCACCTCTAGTCCATAAACAACCCACCTCTAGTCCATAAACATGGCCATACATATAATCTTTCGGATTTCGGCTCCACAAGCACTTGCTCAAACCCCTTGAAGTCACATTTGACAGCGCTATCCAGTCAAAGTTTCTTTGATGTAGAAACAAGGGTTCTATTCAAATGAGTGCTTAACACAGACTGATCCAAAGTAGTCCAGGATGTGACGTCACGCGGTTTTCTCGCCACTCGTTCTACGAAACATCGCTCGTAGGAGAGTCAGTTTTTAGATTTTCTTCTGCTCGTTATATAAATTTCTCATTATGCGAGATTTGATTGTAAAATTTTTAATTCATCTGTTGAGACCCTTTCTCAGCCTAAAGCCGAAGACAGCTGCCCAGTATACCAGTTAAAATCTGCCAATAATGATTAACTTCTACATACAGGTGCAGTTATAGTATTACAATGCAAAGATATTTTTGCTTTCATTAGATAAGCAAAAATTTGCAAATATTGCTATTTACACATTTAATTAAATGAAAATAAGCGCATATAACAGCAAACTTTGAAACTGTTAAGAAATTCAAAATTATATAAAATCCGGATCGGAATAGTAAAATTAGAATCTCAAATCCTAACGTATTTAAGAAAATGTGTTTGCTTCTTTATTTTTCAATTAAGTGTGGAACGAAAGAGCTCTGTCTCTTAGTTCTTATGACTAATAGCAGTTATTTTCCTTTTGAAGGCTACTATTAATCACAAGAACATTTTCATTAGCAGACTTATTTATTATTCTTGTGAAAAGTAGCAGAATAAAGTCTACATTTTTGTGTTGAACAATTCAGGATAATTTTATTCATATCCGTTCAGATTGATTGCCGATTTGAGAGACCGATCACAGGGTATTTCAATTTCAAAATGCTTAACCTCTAGACTTAATATATAAGGGTATTGGTATTTCATTGGAACTAAGCTTGTGGTTGGGCATTTACCCTTAAATGGGGATGTGCGGTCTGTGAGACCGCTGGCGATGGATTTTTGGTCACCTCTATTCGATTTTAAACTCAATTGAATGGATTGACCCTGTAGCTTCCTGTTTTGTGACCTTCAATACACGTGCACTTTTTCAACCGATTTCAGCGGATGCCTTTTAAAATAATTCAGTTATTTCTTTAACAGCGGTCTCTAAGACTGCACCTCCCTGTTAGTGTCCCAGTGATAAACAAGGCTTAGCAGATGGCGCTAAAACTTGGGCCCCTAAATATCATCCACTTTACTGATCCTATTATGAAGCAGTGCTCCAGACACTTTTAAATGAAGCAGAAAGTAATTTTAGTGATAAGGATAACTGTACAGAAGTTTTTTTCAATGAAAATTCGCATTCAACTGATTCTGATATACATGTTCAAACATAATTAATTTTTCTAGTGATAATGTATTTTGAAAAATGTATAAAATATATTGATATACCAAGATATATATATACAGAATTTATAGGTTGATTTTTATACTAGTTCTTAACCTCTATGTTTAAAATGCCCTAGAAAACCGTGCTATGAAAGTCATACAATTCGATAAAAAAGGGCCAATTTTGCTCATTGTCATTTTTTTATTTTTCATATAATTGTTGAATTTTAAATTATATTGTCTTCTATATATCTTCATATATTGTAAAAATAAATATGATTTAAAAAGTAAAAAGTAATATGTTTTTTCAAGAATATTATTTATTGTAACATGTCATTTGAGAAGAAAACGTATTTTTCCAACGTATTTACTTTTTTCAATGATAATATATTTTGAAAAATTTCTAAAACATATCTAAATATCAAGAAAAATATCTGCAAAATATATTGGAAGTTTTTCATACTAATATATTCATCAGAAAATTTAATTTGAGTGTAAATAAAATGCCGTCTCGTAGATCGCACCTCCCCAGTTAAGTCCTAAAATTTCACCACCACAGTAAAGGTTTAAAAAGATGAGTAGCAGTGACACAGCAATAACGAATAAAATATTAACAATATTTCGAGGTAAAAGAGGGAAAAGAATATATATATATATATATATATATATATATATATATATATATATATATATATATATATATATATATATATATATATATATATATATATATATATATATATATATATATATATATATATATATATATATATATATATATATATACATATTGCAAAATCTTCCAGGGTCATATCAGCGTCGTTCAGCAACAAATTAGATTTTATACATAGATAAGGCAACGAGATATCTTTTCGGAAGCTTGCAGTCGTATGATTCAATTTCTTTAATGGTATTGTTGTTAGTCATGTCAAATTTATAAAAGAAATTTGTTGATGATTTTTGATGGAAATCTCTTAATACAGTAAGGAAGCCGAAAATGGAATGAGGAACTTTTCAAATGTTGTCTTTTAACAGCATTCAATCTTTTCTTTTATAATCGCTCCATCTTTACATTGTTTTATTACATGTATCCCCTGCGGTCATTTCATGCACCTACAACCACAAACTGCGAAGTGTTGTCCTTATCTGATGCACTAACATGTAAAATTTCTCTTTTTTAACATATTCACTGCTCTCATGCTACAAGTCACTAAGAGATTATCTTTTGCTAAGAAATGACATTTTTTCCCTCATTTAGGAAACTGAAGTATATCTACACAGTAACAGAAGCGCCGATTGAACCAAGCCATGTAAGAAATCTCATATCTTTGCTTAGATATTATTTGTATCTATAAACTGTATCATTAAAAATTGATCAATTAATTTTTGTCTTTTGTTTTATCGCAGGAGAACAATTTTAAAGTTGACAGGTATGATTTTCGAAATTTTTTCAAGTTTTCAAGCCGATTTTAAAGCTAATTTTTATAAATATTTTACTTTTTTATAAAAAAATAAACTCGTATACCAACAATTTTTGAAATATTTTTCAGCGTTATATGAAAAAAGCATTACATTTTGTTTCGTAATTCTTCATGGTAATTTAAAGATTAAAAAGGCGATTAATATATTGTGAAATGATTCATTTATTTTCTAATAAAACTTAAAGCTTTAAATTTATTTAAAATTAGATTTTCTTTTATCAATAATTTCATAAAAGATTTAATTTGAACACTAGAGCTGCCGATGGTAAATATACATGTAGTTTTACCACACCTTTCATATTAACGGGTTTTTAATCATCATAGCTTTCACTGTAACTTTTAGCTTAGATTATGTAAATAAAAGAATATAATTTAACAAAAATAACATTTAATATAATAATTCATTAATTATTAATTAAAAAACAACAAAAACAATTTGTATTTACATTTATAGGATATACAGTTAGAGCTTTTAATTTTAAACTGCATCATAATCTGAATAATATAGATCCCATTATAACGGCTACCGAACACTTTGGGTCAATCAATCTAATTTCATATGAAAACTGTCATTTAAATATTTCCTGGAAATGTCTGAAAGCGGTGTGTAAATGAACGGAAATAGGTATTGATAGCCATCATTGCATGAATGATCCACACAATATTATAAACTTTCAAATTTCTAAAGCCGTCATTTTAACGGGTTTTGGTATAAATAGGTGTATATCATATGGATTATGGATGTTAAAATGGCTGAGAGGAAATTGAACAGGTATATGAGATTGTTCTTGAAGGGAGTGTTGAAATGAAAATGTACGAAACGACACTGTGGGCATAAATGAGGACTTTAGTCAAATTATACATCATAGGTCTGAGCACAACGATCTCATTGATTAACGAGCCGAAGAATTCCTTGTTCCTAGAATTTCTGTGGCCGTCACGAGACCCAGTCCTTCACAGCGTCCTTGAGTTCGCCGTCCGAGTTGAAGCGCTTCCCTTTCAGATGTTTTTCAGGAGATCAAACATGAAAATCGCAGGCCGACATGGGCTGTAGCGCGGATGGTCCAGCTGCTCCCACTTGAACTTGGCCAATTCCGCGTGTGTGACCCTGGAGACGCGTGGACGCGTGTTATCATGGGGCAGAACCACACCCTCCGTGAGTAGCCCCGGTCTTTTGTTCTTGAAGGACCTGCCTAGACTTAGGATTGCTCTTCAATCGTCAAATTTTGTAATGTTAACGCCATCCTGTCTTCACATGCACTGCCACGTCAATTGTACGGAGCTCTTTATAAGAACCTCTGCACTCTCCTGCGCATGCGGCCGCCCGCGCATGGTCCGAGCTACGTTGGACACTTCAATCGCATATCTAAATGTCTCGCTACGTTCTCCCATAGTGACATAGGCAAATATGTTAACGGTTACGTTGTATTGACGTTTCGTACCTTTTAATTTGAACACCCCTTGCATATTACATTAAAAGTCGTCATATGAAAAATGCCAAAATAACGGTCTTGGTAGTTCTAGTGTTAATTCTATTTGAGTCTAAATTTTCACATTGCTGTAGTTATCAATTCCAGAATTATTTTTTTTTCTTTTTTCAAAAATAGAGTTATTTGTTGAAGCATGTTTCTTAGCGCTTAATGTGCTAAAAATTAATTAAGTAACGAATTTGACAGATAATACTGTTGACTTAATTGCAGGGGCGTCATTCAATTTGATCTTTATGTAAGAGATCACGATGTGACAGTCATATCACATGTACCGTTATATGGGGTAAGTATGAGCTAAAAATTATTGAAAAATTAACTAGATATTTAATAAACTGCTAATTTTATCATTTCATTTTAACTTTGGCATAAATTCATCAAAACATCAGTTTTACGATTTCTATATAGTTCAAAATAATCGCAAAAACAGATTATTTTAATTCAATAATGATCATGTAAGCAATTCCAAAAGAAAATTAGAATAAACATATTTAATAAAAATTCCTTTAGATCTAATGAAACACATATGAAGAAAGTCCAAAAAGACTAAAAAATTTTAAAGCATAAGATCTGAAATTTAATTTCCTTGTTACGCTTTCAAGTTAAAATAACTCAATTTTTAACTTTTCTCCCTTACTGATAGGTAATAAAAAATTTTGGAAAAAAAAGTAGAAAAAAAGTTTCCTTACCTTGTTATAGAATATGATAACGCATAATATCTTTGCATAATATTTTGCTGATTTATACAAACGGTGCTTGTATTTTTATATAAATGATGAGTTTCTCAAATTTATTTTAAACTTAAATGTTATTTAAAATTAAGTAATAAGGATTTATTATTATTTAATCACAATTTTTTTTGCAAAAAAAAATTCTTTTATACCTTTATTCAAAAATATTACAAATAGATTATTTAAATGACAATTATTAAAATTGAATTTTAGAAACTTGTGAAGCTATCACATATCAGTGATCAGATAATTCATGAACAGGAATTTCTCTTATCATATTCTCGAAATGTTTTAGAACTTTCAAAGTATTTTCGAAATGCCTATGAATTGTATTGTTCCTCTCTAAGTGTCATAAACCTTTTCAGAATAGGTTTCATGCGATAGAACACTTAGCCTACATATATCTCCTCAAAACAGACGTTCAAAACTTCATGTCACAAAGAAAAACAAGTCTCCTGCAGCATTATGGTAAGGCGGCTGCTCGTCTGATTCTCCCAGTATTAAGTTGCCTGTCAAAACATGACATTCTGGAATTTTAAGGATCAACTTCAGATTTCGTCCAATAAGTTTCTACAATTTCCGATCGCGTGTTGCGTCTAAGGCTCTGAAGAGGGTTGCGGTGACATTCTGCTAAAGTCTTGTCTTCAGAACTCAGGGGCCCAGGTTCGAGACCGGCTTCCACCGAAGAACCGTCGTGTAAGCGGGTCTGGTGCACGTTAAATCCTTCAGGACCAAACCTCCTCCTACTGGTGTGGTGAGGAAGTTTGGAGAGGGGGTACCAGCTAAGGTGTCATCCACGTCATCTGACAATGGTTAAAAACTACGAGGTCCGTTCCAAAATAGCTTAATACTGCTTTAAAACGGGGCATTAATATAACTAAACTAAGACTCTGAAGGAGGTGGTAAAAGGAGGCTGAAAATTATCATTCACATCTTTTATATGAATGATGGTAGAAACGTATTGTTATACATACAACTTTGAATTAAGCAGGTTCCATTTACATTCATTTTTTAATAAGAAAATACATCCAGGAAGATTTTGGATTTAACATCATATGTTTTTAAATAATAATAATATTCGTAAACTGCAGCGTTTGATACTAATCGGGTACTCTAAAAGTTAAAATGTGATAGCCTTTAACGATACTGAAGAATTGAAATTTGTTCTTTTATTACACCAAGGAAACTCTGCATAAAAAACTAGAAAGGGAGAAATGCGAAAAAGGTTTGGGAGGAGTCTCACCAAAACCTTGCATTCTCGCATAATCTCTTATAAAGGTTTCATCACAGAAAATGGAAATGATGTTCGATACATGCGAAATATTAACCTTCTGCTTGAATTAAGCATTTTCACTGATTCTGTCGTGTGATCTCTTGGCGAGTTTTTTGGTTAGTTTACAGTCAATAATATCTGAAAATCGAATTTTTGCAAATCTAATTTTGGCACAAAGAAAATGGAGAACATTAATTTTATGTCTGTTTTATCATGGTTATAATTCTAAAAGCTCTATAACTTTACTTTTACTTGTCAAACCGTCGGGGGGGGCACCTCGAAATGAGGATGTGATGCTTCCGGCATGGTGGTTGGATCTCGCCACCCTGGAAAGTACACAAATAGGTGGGGGATCTGACTCCTCCCATCGATGATGGGACGTACTTCCTTCGAAGAGGGTTGTACCGTGGCCGATGGTGGCCATTAGGACTGAACCACAGTTCCCGTCAGTGTTGCTGTTGCGGCGGTCCCGTCATTCAGTTTTATGGTTTAAATCCGTGTGCCTTTCGTGGCGGGTCGGAGAGACAGATAGCTGACTTACCTTTACTTGTCGCCAAGATGACTTTAAAAAAATCTTCCTTGTGTACTCTATAATCCTACAACCCCATAAGAAAAATAGCGGACCTTCGCTAAGGCAGAGAGCGCCTTACATGACGTAAAATAATTAAGAAATTTTAACCTTTGGCATGAATTTTAGCATTTTTACTGAATCTGAGATATTTGGCGATGAATCCTTTACTTGTGGTTAATAATACCCCAAAATCAAATTTGTTTTACATGCTTTCTTTCCAAACTCTTAGGATTATAGCGTTAATATGTTTCTGAAAGTTCAGACCAACAGATGGTCAGTCCCTTGTCGGATTTGGCTCAAAATTGGGTCGATGTCAGCATTACAGATGTTAAACGTGTACAGGGTGGTCAAAAAAAAAACTTCCCCTATATATGAAAACCTAGCGGCCTATCCGCTCAACCAATCGAACCAAAATTTCAGACATGGTTGTTTGAAGGTATGCGCTCACGGTTACGGTTACAGTGAGAGAATTTTGAAATTCTCGAATGGCAACGCCCACTTTTTCCTTGCTCAAATTGGTCAGCGTATTGAAAAACCACAAATGGCGTTGGAACGATTAGCGTGTGACGAAAATTAGCGGCGTAAATCATTTACAAAGAAGAGCATTATAAAGGACTAATGACAAAACAGAGAGGAGGAGCTTTGACGCACCTTGTATTATTCACAGGGTTAAACAGTAGCAACGAAATGTCATTAGTGACATTGTATGGATGCAAGATGGGGCGGCTCCTCCAGACGTCACCCAATGTGTTCGATCAATGCTGCAACAACACTTTGCTGATAGAGTCATCTCTAGTAACTTTGCAGTTTCGTGGCCACCGCGATCCCCAGACTCATTCCTATGGATTTCTGGTTCTGGGGTTATCTGAAATCTAAGGTGTACTCGCCTGGTCCCCGAGATATGTCAGAATTGCAAGATGTGTTGATCTCTGCGTTGTCATTAGTCCTTTATAATGCTCTTTTTTTGCATATGCTTTACGGCGGCAATTTTCGTCACATGCTAATCGTTCCAACGCCATTTGTGGTTTTTCAATACGCTGATCAATTTGCGCAAGGAAAAATGGGGTGTTGCCATTCGAAAATTTCAAAATTCTCTCACTGTAACCGTAACCGTGAGTTCTGCGTTGTTTAGAATCATCACAATCTCCAGCGCATACCTTCAAACAACCATGTCTGAAATTTTGGTTCGATTGGTTGAGTGGATAGGCCGCTAGGGTTTCATATATAGGGAAAGTTTTTTTTTTGACCACCCTGTATATTGAAATTTATCCATCCAAATTTATCTTATATTCGCCAGTCTTTCTCTGAATAGATTTCTATCATGATTTGATAGAAATCAACGAATTTGTTGTAAAGACTTCATACCAAATTTCATCGATTTTGCCCAAAGTGTCTTTGAGTTATCTTTGTTACAGACATACAGGTGGATGTTTCCCAAAAAAATATGTCAAAGAATAATTCATATGGAATTCATTAGAATGGAAATCATATCTAAATTAGACTTAAATCATGGTCACATTACTATAAAAAAGAAAGGGAAAAAGTATTTTTAATTCATGTCTAAATGGGACTTTTAAATCTTGGCTATATTACTATAAAAAAAGGAGGAAAATTATTTTTAAATCATGTTTAAATGGGATTTAAGTCATAGCTGTATTACTAAAATATTTTTTTTTCTTTCATTCAGGATTGGGAACTGTTCAGCTACGTTGGCGGTCTCATCGGTTGCTGGCTCGGCATATCTGTCTGGGCTTTTGTAGGACTTGGCGAAAATTTCTTCCGGAAAACTATTCAGTGCTTGATGAAGTTAAGGGAGAAACGCGAGAAGAATCGCAACAGTGCCTTCTGATTTCAAAGAAAATTCATTCTAATGTTATTACGAATTGAAAAGATACTTATTGCTACGTCAAAAACTTTTTATCTTTATTGTATTTTGTATTTGAATTAGAAGGCCTATTTCCCAACCTGCTATAATGATCAAGTGTTTACTCAGACTTTACAAGAAAGGTCAATACATTAAAAACGTCAAACTGATTTACAAAATGTTTTGCTTTTTATGTGTGACAGTAAAATCTGATACATCTTTGTTATATTTTTTAAAATGTGAAATACATGTCGAGGGTATCAGGTATCATACTGCTTGTGTTATTCCGATGCAATGATTAAATAAATACATAATCAAATAGATTGAGGTTCAGTCTTTAGATATTAACAATCGACCTTCGCACAAAAATTATCAGATAAAAAAATCTTCTATCGCAAATTTCAAGTTATCATGTGAGAACATTATTATTTTTTAAATTATTATTTGCCTTAATTAATTTAAGTTATTAACCAGTTTAAACCGGTTTGAAACAATCACGAGGCCTCTCTCTCTCTCTCTCTCTCTCTATATATATATATATATATATATATAGAGAGAGAGAGAGAGAGAGAGAGAGACAGAGATAATTTTTTTACACTTTCATTTTCAATTTTTCTAGCTAGCAAACAAAGTTTTGAAGCTCGACCGATTATTAGATGGAAAAAAACCCCATTGTTTTTTTAAATATCGACGCATCCGTCATCTGATAGTCTCGTGATTGTTTCAAGCCAGTTTTAACTGGTTAATGACTAAAATTAATTAAGACAATTCGTAAAAATTCGAAGAATGCCTAATTTGGAAATCAAGTTGTAACTTTAGTTGGCGATAAATCGCCGAATGTGACAATCTTTTGCATTATTTTCTAATAACCTTATTTTAATTAGCTGACATTATCCCTGAACCAACAATCTTTATCAATTAAACAAACAACGTTTTAACTTGTTTGGTTTATTTTTAAAAAACGTTGCGCGAGTTAGGCAATAAAACCGTGATTTCCAAGGGAAACACTACAATAGCAGACGATAGATAATTCAAAAGCTATATAGTGAAAGCCGACTCCAGAATAAAACTACATTAGCAGACAACAGATATTTCAAAAGCTATACTGTGAAAGCCGACTCCAAAATAAAAAAAAGGATGGATCGCCAATTTGTTGCCTACGCATTTTGAGGCTTTAACAATTTGCTGCCTTCAAATCGCTTCAGAAACCTCAAGCCTAAACAACATCATGTTCTCACATGATAATAAATGTGATACTGTGGTTCTAATTATAGTATTTTCCAATGAAGAGCTTTCAGATCTTTTTAATAGATGACTGAGATTATCAGAAGATATGTTATATGCAATAATAAGTGCCTATTTATCGTCGAGTGAAATAAATGTGGCAAATCAAATAGCATCATGTCATGGATTAGTCTAGACAGATTCAGCGGGAAATACTCGCCGATGGCATTATCTATAACGATAATTGAAATCAAATGTAGAAAGCGTATGGAAAATTATCTATGGTAATTAAATACTTTTTTACGATGTCGTGGTATAAGATACGCATTTTATTAACAACAAAAGTATCCATTTTAGATGAGCAATTTCTTAGATTCTTCAAATTTATTTTCTCTCAAGAATAGGGCATTGTTATTTTAGAATAAATGCCGTTTTTTCTTGCTAACATTTATCTACTATTTTATTCATTTAATATTAACCGGCGTCCTTGGCAAACGGGTACCTTCCTTGTGTTCTGGGCGCCCCGGGTTCGAATCCAGGTTCGGGCATGGTTGTTCTTCATCTGTGTTCTATCTGTGTGGTGTGTGAATGTGCCCCCCTGTAAAAAGTGGTTGTGCAAGCGAATGTGTGTGAGTTTCATGAGCTAGAAGTCAGACTTCTGCTCTCCGGTGCTCAGGGGTCTTTACCCTCAGAAGCTACTGCACCCCCTTTCCGTGGTAACGCGGACACGACCTCATTCATCGAATATTAAATAAAGTTACCTGCATTTTATATAGGAAGAAATAAAATGGAAGAAAAAGGATGAAAGTTAAAACGCAAATTCGATAAACGGAAAATGGATAAACTAGTACGCTTTTATATATTTAACAATTTCTTAATTACGCAAAGACCGAAATAACATAATTAATTAACCCTTTACACTCAGAAAAGTAATTCTACGCATAATTATTCACCTAATACAAGGGCTTGTTTATTGTTCCGAAAAATAAATATATATTATTATTTTAAGTTGAATTTCCCCGATAAATTAATCTATTTTTTTTTACCATTCTGTAGGCGTTTTTAGCAATCAAAATAGAAAAATACTTAAATAAAACGTCAAAATGATACACCGTCTTGATTGGTGAGTGAGAGGCACCATTTGAGGGGAAAGGGTTAATATTCAGCCCCAAAAATCATAATACTTATAAGTGTGTCTCAGATTACTAAATAACAAACACAAAAATACATTTTACACTGCACTGAGCTTATGCATAGTTTGTGAGGGAAAAAAAATACAATTGATATACTATTATGAGTAACATTCGTAAATGAAATTTTCTGCATTTTCATTCTCCCCAAAGATTACTGATAAGAATGTCTTAATTTTGTTCTTATGATAAAAATACTCTAATAATAAATATTGCTTATGTGCTAAATACTAATAATAGTTTATTGATAGTCATAATGTAAAGTAAACATACATTTATTATCAGATGTTAAAATACTAAAAGAATATAAAAGGAATGCTGTAATTCCATGACATAAAAAAGATGATTTGTACAACCAGTTAAATCAGATAAATAATTTAATCATTCTTGGGACAGATATTATATTGATTGACAGTCAGGCAAAATACGAACACAGTCTACTCTCTTGCTGTGATTCGTATTGCTTATAATTAATGTTACAGAAGACCAGCAGAACCTGCTAACTGATAGAAGAGGGACTCTGGATCCTCCAGCAGATCATTTGGTTTTCCGTCTTCCGAAATTTTTCCATTATCCATAACTAATATTCTGAAATTGGAAAAAAATATTAAGTCAGAAAAGTTTTAAAAAGGAATCAATAAAGGCACGTATTTTTAAGAAAAAAATCAATAATCACACTTTATTTTTGTGATTTATTAAAAAGAAAACATTAGAATGTTTTAGTTATAAAAAACGTTCAGTAATTATATGAAATTTGATGGTAAGCTACGATTTTGAAAAGAATAATATAGAGTTATCCATTTGAAACGCAAACCTCAACAGAAAAATGAAAAACACGTTTTATTGTTAACTAGTCGCCTCAAGCGGCTAGTATTTTTGCTAGGAAAATGGGTAGTTTTTACTTGCAATTAAATCTCTCATGCATAACTTAATATTTGATTAATCCAAAGGAATATTTTAAGCATCAAATTATGACAATTATAGCCTGATATCTATTCTGCATTGCTTATAATTACAGTACACTTCCGAGTATCCGGCATAATTTGGCGGAAACGCAGGCCGGATAACAAAAATGCCGGATAGGCCGGAGTTCTATCAGCTCATTTCGTTGCCCACCAATACAAGAAGACAAAGTTTTTATATCAAAACTCACTGCTACAATACATATTTTCTCACTTCTTATTGGGTACTAAACCCTCCATGTATCTGAACAAGCCACGTAGAATGTGAACGCGGCCGCGGCCCGGTGGCTCAAAGAAGCAGTTATCAGTAATGTGTCGAGTTAAAATAGAAGGCTCTGTACTGATAGCTTATATATGTTTATATACTGCACTGCACATTTCAAGAATTTATTGGAGAAAAATTAAGTTAAAAGATATAAACTGTTTAACATTAATATAAATTGTTAACATTTCAACATAAATTCGGCTATCTTCATTGTGGTAAACTTAAAAAAACATTAAGCATACCCCAAGAACAATTTACGAATACTGTTCGTACTGTGCAATTATAATCAGGAACAGCGGCAACAATTGAAGTCCGCTACGCGCAGACGATACAATGAAAAACGAGCAGAACGCTGCTGTTTTCCTGTCACAACTTCTGTTACGCAAACTACGCGTAAGAGGATCCTAGCAGACGCCCGCTTCCAATGTCTTGGCAGTGTTGCCAATGCAACACCTTGCCTTCCTCATTTAAGGTGTATGTACACACTTGAAAATTCGAAAATCGTTCAAAATATCGAATATTTTTTTTATTTCTTATTAATGTTCTCTGATCCTTTAGCTTTCAAACGATACTAAGATGTTGTCAATATTCGAAATATTTCTAGAGTTATAATTATTTTTCTTGAGGTGCTTTCATTAAAAACTCTAGTTACGGTGTTTTTAAACTCATTTTATGAAGAATGATATTTTTTCACTATGTTCCTTCAATCAAACAATCATAACTCAACAAGAAAGGAACCAAATACAGTTATTTATATATCAACATAATCTGTATGAAATAGCGGATGTTTTGTGCCTCCATCAAAGTTATATTTATAGAAATAAATTTTTAATAGCTGTTTAAAAGTTAAAACTACAGAAAAAATCTCGCTTTTCCTATTCATCGTTGGTGAAAAAATTGTAAAAAAAAAAACAAAAACAAAAAAAAAAACCTATATATTTTTATAACTTGTTTGATGCAGACAACATGAAGACTAATATGAGGCATCATTTCCAACTAGAATTGTGTGGCTGTACAAATTAGAATTTAAGATATCATGTTTCAAAAAATAGGCTAATTAGCTCAATAAATATTATTTAATTAATTAATAATGAGTGTTATATGGTTTTTTCTCACTGAAATGAATTTAAACATATATTAATAACCTACTGTGAAAAAACTGAATTTTTAAAGTTAAAATTTAAAAAAAATCTTCAAGTGTGTACGTACACCTTAATTATGATAAAAGAAGACCAGGCTGGATACTCGGGAGTTACTGTACTTGCTATATATTCAATTGTGTATTCTAATGGAATCAAATCCCATGTCATCATAGCACTATTGAAAATTTATGTTTTATAGTAACTTTAACTTTTCTGGTGTTATAATTTTTTTTTATTCTTCACCAGATGGTTCAGAGGAAATTCTGGTTATATTTATTTCTTGGGCAAATCGTATAAATAGTAGTCGTATAGAAATTCATGCCCGTAATTCCAGCTGTTCTAGCATTAAATCTGTGTTCTTTTTATTGTCTTATTTTATTCCTGTTATTGTTTATATGAATATTTTTGATGGAGACAGTCCCATAATATCCCACATCATAGCGGTATTAAAAAGGTAAATATCCGATTAAACCTATTTCAGAATTTCGCGATATTGCAGCTTTTCTTTATTATTTGTTTTATATAATACAGATTTTAAACAAATTTTTACTTTCAACAATGGAAAAAAAAATCATACGATCAGATACTTTATGTAATAATTGAAATGGTTTAAAATTCAGTTAAACAATTTAATCTATTGTTTGTAAATACGCAAATTTCGACTACTTGACAAAAATTCGTGTGAATTCTTTTGCAACGGGCGCGCCATATATGCATCAACTACGACCGTCTGTCACAGCCGGGTGTACCAAACGTGCATTTCTGGAAATCGAACTTTTGGGACGGTGATGCATACGTGCATTTTAAACTAGAACAAATTTTAATCGCCACTAGATGGCACACTGTGTCCGTTGTTTTTTAAATAAATATAGTTTGGTATCCTAACCTTCAGTTTGCTCATATTCAGCCTGACTCTGGTATTCTACTCATTAGGTGTAGAGGGGGAGGGAGTAAGAGTAATGTAAATAAACACAGAACTGGGTTGTGTAACTTTCCACTTGATAGAATCATCCGCGTGTTTGTTCTCTCTCTTTTTTTTTTGTTGTTGTTATTACTGTGCAACTGTAATTAGTCTTTTTGGGTTTTGCCGTCAATTCGGTTGTATTTTGCGTAGCTTTCAGATTCCCTCACTTCTCTTTTTATTATGGGAAGCCTTAGTTTCGGTTTATTATGGCAAGAAAACGCTATTTGTAAGAGGAAGAATGTGCTCGAATAGAGAATTAACTAATAATCTAAAGAGGTAGCAAAAATGGCAACGTTAGGACTTAAACTTTATTTTTTTTTCAAAGTTTGGTTTAGCAACGCAAAATCCCCGTCCATTGGGATGATTCCTTTCGTATACGTGCGTGTGTCTAAAATAGAGGCCTCCGACCCGAAAGGGTTAAACTGATGATATCATTAAAATGGCAACTTTTAAAATTTTGAATAGGTATAATAATTCACTTTTAAGAAATAATATTTTTGGAAGTTTTTGTAGAAAACACCAAAATTTAGCTTAATTTTTGACTAAGATTACACAAAAAAATCGCTTTTAGATGTACATTTATACCCGTCAAGGTATTCATGCCCCAAATTTAGTAGTTGTAGGTCAAATGGTCTGGCCTCTAGAGTGCCAAAACTTAATCACCCATAAATTTAGTTCATAAGTTTCTAACAGCCATACACCCATAAATTTAGGAACTTTTTGAACAGAGATGATTATATCAGACATTTATCGAAGTCTATTGCTTTTGAAAAGGAAAGTACTTAGAGTATAAAATATTCATGAAGTTTTGAAACACACCTGTCATAATCCAAAATCGTGTATAGTCTGTGGGCAATAGTGATAACTGTACAGTCCCAAAACTCTTGCCTTATTGTATTTTGAATCATCTTATCCGTTTCCAAGTCCACTGCAGCCGTTGCTTCGTCCAAGACGAGAATTCTCGTCTTTTTCAGCAGAGCTCGAGCCAGACACAGCTGTTGTCTTTGACCAACACTGAAAAGAGGAAAATAAAATGTTTGGCGCACATCATTATAAAATTAAATTTAGTCATATTAACGTCCCGTTTTAAAGCAACAATAGGGCTATATTAGGACGGACTTCGTAATGTTTGACCGCGGTCAGAGAACGAGGGCAACACCTGAGCTTGCATAAATCTCTCCAAACTTTCACACCACACCAGCGGGAGGACGTTTGGTCCCGACGGATTTAACGTACACTAGTCCCGCTAACACGACGGCTCTTCGGTGGAATCGGGTCTCGAACCTGAAACCCTCTAATTCCGAAGCCGAGATCTCTCACCAGGCCACCGCGGCCTCTTATCAAATGTAAATCAAAAATAAAACAGAGAGTTATTTTAGGAAGCTTTTAACGAAATATTGATGAGTTCGAGAAGAAAATTCCGTATTTTAATTAATGTTTTGAAAATCAGAGAATGTTGCCACCTTCTCAAATTTTCTTCCACATTTCCTTATACAGTCTCCCATCGTATAAAAATTGTAGACCTTGCAGAAGGTTGTTAACTACACAAGTACTCAGATTTTTATTACGAAGAGATGTCAGGGACCAAAGTTAGAAGGAAGGATGACAAAAAAAAAAAGCGGAATGTATCTTACCCCTTCACTGCTGTTTCTTGTGAAGATTGATAGATTCCAAGCGTGAATGTTTCATGAAAAAAATAGGTATGTATTTTATCTTTTAACGAACAGAAACTAAATTTCGTAAAAAAAATACAATTTTAATAACAATAACATGCACATACCAGATTTTATTTAATTAAAATAGGTATGTTTTTACTTTCTTGTATAGGAAGTACAGAGAAATTCGAACTCGAAACGTTGACGAATTTCCACTTTTCAGATCTTCCCGATTTCGAAAAACATAATTTTGGCATTCTTTCTGTCTGTCTGTCAATCCGTTTCGCCTCTGTGAACACAACTCAAAGACGCCTTGAGCTAAAGGGTTGAAGTTTTAATGTATAGACTTTAGAACCAATTTTCCTATTTAAATCGAAATCCATTCAGAGGGATTCATTCTATCAGGCTATTCGATTAAAACAGAACTCCATAAATAAAAAACATAAAGATCTAAATTGATAAAACTTGGTACATGTTTAACATCAAAAATCTAGACTATTCAGATTTTGAACCAAATTTCTCAAAGGGTTGACTATCCATCAGTCTGTACTTTCACTTGCATGTAAACCCAATGACTTAAATCCATGAAATGATGTGATTTTGAGAATACAACTGCAGTACCTCGTGAAAAATTATTTTTAGGATTAAGATATGTGTTAAACGGAAATTAATTAAAATCTTCAGGTAAACGTTTTTGATTTCGATGCATTTTTTGCATATTTATGAACGAGTAAGTAAAAACGACAAACCGTCTTAAAAGTTTGCATATTATTAAACTAGCCACTTTGGTTAAGGACAGGCTAGTTTGTCAAAAATATCAGTTTTGAATAATTTAATACTCATGGTTCCTTAAAAAAATATATTTTAAATATCAAGTTGTGATAGATATTAAAGAGGTTCTATTTACTGCGAATATGAACCGCACTCAAATGTATCCATGTCATATATCATCTAATTAATCACACTTTCTATCAGGTGGTAATTTTATTATCTCACTTATAATGTGCAACTGATTCCACCATGAAAAGAATGCAGTGCCTTTTCTTTGTGTATCGTATGATGATACCTTCTTAGGTATCATCATACGATATACAAAGTTAATACTATTGTATTAAGTGATATTAAAAATGATAAAAAGTAAATTAAAAAAAATTCTAGTATTATCTTTTAGCTAATCGATATACTACTTAATATTTTACATGCTTAAGGCGGATTATGAGGAGCGAGGATAGAACCTGGGACCTTGTGGTTCGCAACCCAGTAACATGACCACAATACAAAAGTAATACTCATGTCTCGTAGCTGTTAGCTGGCTTATAAGGTCACCACAGTAATGTCCAAATGTTCCGAGGCACATTAGTCTCAACAGCTAACAAATACATCACCACTCACCAGCCATATCGTTCGTCTCTCCACCGACTCACTGGAGGGGTTGGCTACCGAGTCATGTCGGCATATTGGGGAATGAGAAGGCGGACTTGGCCGCAAAATCTGAAACGACTTTTTTAAGCATGGGAATTCCCTTCTGCGACATTAAAAGGTCCCTCTATCACCACATCTGTTCTAACTGGCAAATGTCATGGGATCTGCAGATCCACAATAAATTACATTTTATAAAAACAGACGTTGTTTCTTGGCCTGTTCATCCTATACGTGAGATGGATGTTAAATTGACTCGTCTCCGTATAGGGCATACGCGCTTCACCCACAAACATCTCATATTCGGGGAAAATGCGCCTATGTACAACAGCTGCCAAGTTGATTTTACTGTTCACCATATCTTAATTGAATGTGCTGTTTTTAATTCTTATCGTGCTCGTTTTTTTAACTCGTCTTCAACATTACAAGACTTGGTGGGTGAAAAATACCACCCAAATATTTTTAAATTCTTAAAAGCTATTGGCGTTTTTACTTGCATATAATTTTTCTATTATTCTATTTGTGTTGAAAATTTTTTGTGTTCTTGTTCGTTCTTCATAGTTTCAAATTTTCATGAACCATGCTTTTAAATGTTCAGATGCTAAGATCACTTTTTTGCATTATTCAATTTTATCTTTGCACACTTATTTAAAACACTCATTTGTTAAATTAGCAAATCTTTTATAATTTTAACATTTGATTGGCTCAGTATGGCTAAATGTGGCTTTTGCGCCAATAAACCACACAAACCAACCAACCAACCAACCAACCGACTCACTGGAGGGGGAGTCTGTGGTGAAAGCTTATAAGCCAGTTAACAGCTACGTTACACGAGTAATTGCTTTTGTATTGTCGTCATGTTACTGGGCTGCGAACCACAAGGTCCCAGGTTCTATCCCCGCGCAATTCAATCCGCCACAGGCCTTTATTTATTCATTCTGCAAAAAAATGATGAAATAAAGTAAGAAAATAAAAAAGTCAAAGAATATGAAAGCAAAGAAAAAGAACATGAGGGAATATGAGAAGAAAAGCAATATGAAAGAAAAGAAAATGTATGCAAGAAAAGAAATGAGGAAAAAAAATAAAAAAAGAATGCAAAGCATATGAAAAAAATAAACAAATAATACATTTCTTAGGTTTTAACAATGGTAGAAAAGCACTCGATTAAATATTTGCAGAAGCAATGAAAAGGGTTTCAGTTTCATTGCAACAATGAAAAGTATTGCTGTTTTTAAAATGACTGTACCTCAAATTTTCACCTCCTTCAGAGACTTGATAATCCAGCCCAGAATCTAAAGAAAGGACAAAGCTTTTCAAATGCGATTGTTCGATTGCCCTCCATATATCTTCATCCGAATTCTCTTCCAGAGGATCCAGATTTATCCTTAAGGTTCCACTAAACACCACCGGATCCTGAAAGATCAAAGAAACATTCATCAAGAATAATACAAATATTAGCTTCTTCAAATATTTATTCCTTGAAACTATCTCCTTTGATCCCCTCATACCTCATCATCTTACCCAAATTAGTTTAGTTTAGTTTAGTTATATTAATGTTCCGTTGTAAAGCAACACTAGGGCTATTTTGGGACGGACCTCGTCATTTTGAACTGTGGTCAGATGACGAGGACGACATCTGAGCTGGCACCCCCGTCTACACGCCACACCAGCGGGAGGACGTTTGGCATGACGGATTTAACGTGCAACAAACCCCCTCACACGATGATTCTTCGGTGGAATCGGATCTCGAACCTGAAACCCTACGGCTCAGAAGCCGAGATCTTACCACCAGGCCACCGCGACCTAATCTTACCCAAAAGAACAAGGTATGACTTTGTACAGACACTCGGTTTGTAACAGCTAAGGCACTGTTACGAGAATTGTTTAGAGTCAAGGGCGTAAATTAAAAAAAAAAAAAAAAAAAAAAAAAAAAAAAAAAAAGATTTCTTTCTTTTTTTTCTGGATTTTAGTTGCATTCGATTACTTCTGAAATGTTTTATAAAAAGTACCCTGCTTAAATCCCAGGTGTTAGAAAAAGTAAGTGTAAAGAAATTAGTAAATGTAATGCGAATACTTAAATTGTGTGAAAAGAATCATTTTTTTTTTCTGTATAATGTGTTAGTAGCTCTCTACAGGAGAATAAATATGTTTGAATGTGGAATTTCAGTGAAATTCGTTTCTCCCACTTTTCCAATCTAAAATACTTAACTCGACAATACTAATATTATTATTACTTCACTAAATTTTGTTCATTTTTTCTACTATTCAAATTATTGCCATGCATTTTTATTATACTAGCTTTTACCTTAGACTTCGTACGCGTGGAAATAGATTGGAATTTATAGCATCAATTACTCCTGCGCATGCGTGAATTTTCAACTCCAATTGGGGCAACACAAATGTATGGATTTTCTACGCCAGTTGGGGTAACGCAATATAGATTATAAATTGTTAATTTCCTTCATTCTGCTTTATTTTAATTCAAAAGTACTTCAGAATGAATCCGAAAGATCGATTCATTAACAATGTTTCATTTAAAATGTATCGAACACTAAGAAAATAAACAGAATCGTTTGAAATAATAGTCAAAATCATGTTAAGCCTAATATCATAGGTGTGGGGAAAAAAACCCTGAAGCTTTACTCATTTGGCGATTTTTGGCGGGAAAGTTAGTTTTTAATTAATAAACAATTAACCACTCAATTAAAGGGAATAAATAGTAGCCTATGTTCTACTCCAGACTATAATATATCTTTCAGCTAAATTTCATCCAATTCTGTTCAGCCGTTCACGCGTGATTGACTAACAAACATCCATCTATCCAAATTTTCACATTTATAATAGTAGTATAGATTATTTAAATGATACTGTTACGAATCTGTGAGGCGGCTTCCCAGCATAGTCAGTTCCATAGGAGGTCCCAGAGCTTGGCGACAAACTTGGCAACCATTTGGCGACTTGGTGACGAATTTGGCGACTTTGGCGCCAAAATAGATTATACCCGAAACATCGAGAATTTTCCCTATCCGTCCAGTAGGAACGGAGATACGCCTCGAACGTTCCTGATTGGTTGAGAGGATTCTAGCCCCGCCTCCTGAGATCTATAAAAGGAAGCACCCGCAGCTGCCGGGCAGTGGTGAGTCGAGTGGTGAACCAGCGGTGAATTGAGGAGAAGTCGGAAGCGACAGAGCAGAGCAGAGTAGTGGTGAACGAGTGGTGAATTGAGTCGTGGACCAGTGGAGTCGAAGAGTAGTCGGAATCGACAGAAAGAACTGGCCTTCCAGGGACTCACGGAGCAGCGACGGTGTAGAGCTGCTGTGTATACTGTTGTATGCTGCACGTCTCGGCTGAATATAATCGTCTTCTGTGCTGTATATAGTTGTCGTCTTCTGTGCTGTCCTGTGTGTCTTCGTGTAAATAAACGTCATTGTTTATTTTCTACTGCCGCCTGGTGATTGAGCGTTCTTCACACCATATAACCTCCACTATCCAAACGAACCCCGGAAATTCCGTAACAATACCATTACTCATTTTGTTCCATTTCCTTTTAAAGTCTGTAATAATGAAAAGAGGCCTCAATGGCCAATTGATTTAATAATCGGACCATTGAAATGTGAAAAAAAAATTTCCTGACAACTACTATGGGCCCAATGCATGCTAAAACTTGATCTCGATGTCTTTCAGCTTGAGTGAATAGAGAATAGCATTTCGACCTTATCTGACCACGATAGGGATTGCAATACCGGACCAAAATTTCAATACCGGTATTCGGTATTTTTTAGATCTTAATACCGGAATACCGGTTTTAGATATTTTAGAATACCGGTATTAGAAATTTTAGAAAAAGAAAGAAAACACAGGTGTTTCTTTGTTTTATTTGCCAATTTTATTAAAAAGGGTAAATATCACAAAGAATAATTTGTAACTTATAAATTATAACAGTATATAAAGAATCACAAAAAAAGTAAAGAAATATCTTATTTATTTAAATCACAAAAAAGTGAAAATATCACTATTCAGTCTGTGGTACTAATACAAATTTTTGAAATGTGATCTTAAAATACATGATGCATCAATTCTACTGTCATTAAGAGTGGAACGTAATTTTGTGCAATAATTACCGTTTAGATTTTAGATATAGCTGATTTCTGTATTGTATTTTGGTGTGTTGTTTTTTATTTATCGCTATTTCTAATTTTTGTTCAAGCGACAATTCCTTTTCACTATCGACATTAGTGTTATCATAATCTTCGAAAACTGTACAAAATTCTTCTGAATATATATAATTTGTGGGTAAAAAATTTTAAGAAAATTTACTATAAACTTAATTAGATTTGAATTGGTTATTTTCTTTTCTTTTCCATTTTCATTTATAAAATCATTATAATTATGTAAATACTATAAAACATTTTCTATTTCGATATGCCTTTCTTCTGTGCGATTTTTCAATGTAATATATAATCTTCAGATAGTGATGTGTGCTGTTAGGAGTAAACGGTTCCAACGTGTTTTAAAATAATAACATACATTGTTTTATTTTCAGTTAGTATGTATTTCAGTAATATGTCATTTTTTATAGGGGAACGTTTAAATATCTTAACAATTTTTCGATCTTTATAAATTATAGGAAGCAATTCTTGGTGGGTTAATATTTCATCCTCATTAGCAATATCTTCTTCAACAATTACATTGTCATTATCTTCATTGTCAATATCATTCTTACTCTTACTCTCTTCAAAGTTGGAATCCGAAGTTTCTATATCCACAGTATTTGGATTCTTCTGTTTTTTATTTTTTTTTGGTATAATACATCTATTACTACTAAATCAATTCCATGTGCATAGCACAACTGCTGATTTGCACCCATCAACTTTCCAATTTTTTTCATAACTGTTGCTCCATCAGACATTATGGATACAATTTCTTCTTTCATGAATAATTCATGTTTCGCTAATTTAGATTTAAGCAATTAATTAAGCCATTATTAGCTAATTAACTTCGTCCGTTATGGAGACATAAAAACAAAAACGTATACTATTTTGCTATGTTGGCGATACCTGAACATATAGTGCAGACAATTTTAATAATTTCTAATAAATACCGAAAAACCGGTATTTAAAATTGTGAATACCGGTATTACAAAATTGTACAAATGGCTCAAAATACCGGTATTCGGTATCCCGGTATACCGGTATTGCAATCTCTAGACCACGGTTAAATATTATAAAATATATTCAAAACCAGTTTTAGAGCACTAATCTTACTAAATTAAAGTGCAGATAATAGTAAAGTGTTGTACAACCAATTATGACTCCTATCGATTTAATTGGTTATATGGACAATTACAAGTTCTGTTCTTAAATGACCGTTACTTTACACGCTTCGGTGATTTGAATCTTTGATATAGTCTCTAAAAAAGCCTTCTTTTAATACTGAATGATAGGTATGTTATAAAAAAATGACAAACGGCAAAAATTGAGAATTTTCATATGAATGATCTGAAACTTACGTCATTTAGAATTATGGCAAAAGATTTGCAAAAATTTGGTGGAACAGTGAATCGGATCAATTAATCAAAATGTACTTCATTGCAATTAAGATGTGAATTTGTATTTTTTAAATCAATGAATAATATTTTTCCAGGCATGAATAGTTTTGAATATGTATAACTTAGGATATGTAATCTGCATGTAAGCTTTTAAAAACTTGAAAAAAAGTTATTAGAATCTTATCTCTTAATATGGATGTTCCTGAAGCAATGTGAGATATAAAGATTAATTTTTCAAAACACGAAAGAATTTTCTTGAAACTGCTCCTCTCCGATCGAAGACCGAATGGAATTTAACAAAATGTTTTACTATCATAAAAATATCTTTTACTATCACAACGTTAAGCATTAAGCATTAGTTATATTCCAATAAATTTAATATATAGGGTGTTCATTAATTATTGTCGGGGTTTCCGTACCTCATAACTTTCGAATAAAAAATATGACGCAAAAACGGATTACGTATTCGTAAATTACAACTCAAAGAATTTTATTAATGATATTAAAGTGTAAAGCCTGCACAATTTGTACTTTGTAGGCATTCAGCTGAAGGCGATTATGTATTCGTAAATTCGCTGAACAAATTTTGAGTTTTGATAATCGTGCGGGTTCTCCGAGCCCCATATTCTACAGTTATGTTTATTCACTTTTTCTGACACATGAAAAGTGGATTCGTCACTAAAGAACCATTTCCGAAGGAAATTTTCATCATCCTCAATTCGAGTCAAAATTTGTTCAGCGAATTTACGAATACATAATCGCCTTCAGCTGAATGCCTACAAAGTACAAATTGTGCAGGCTTTACACTTTAATATCATTAATAAAATTCTTTGAGTTGTAATTTACGAATACGTAATCCGTTTTTGCGTCATATTTTTTTTTCGAACGTTATGATGTACGGAAACCCCGACAATAATTAATGAACACCCTATATATTAATTGCTTCTATTAATTTGAATATTGTGACCGATTCTAATACCGAAGTCTTACTCCCCCCCCCCCTAGAAATTTTTATTTAGTGGTATTTTATATTTTAACCCTTTAAAGGACCATTTTTTTCTAGTCATATTATGTTAAAATATTTTTAGGCTTGAAATTAGAATAAGAAAAGGGATTCATACAGCTTATTAGATAAATTTAATTTGATTAATTAATTAATTAATTTGGTTCATTAATGATTCAGTAACAAATCAAGACACATCATTTTGTCTTAGATAAAGATCTGAAGTATCTAAGTTTCTGACTTGCTAAAAAAATGTGTCAGAACTTATGCCAACCTACATCATTTCATACAAAGATTGATAAATTTGGTGGGAAGCATACTTCCCACGGCCCTAGAAACGGTTAAGCAGGATGCCATAACTTAAGAAGTCAACCACGCGCACGGTACTGAAACAAATTCAAAATCAATTTCTCATTAAGTTATAAATTTTTTCATAGTATACTATAAAGGTTTCCCAAATGAAAAGTGGATACTTGCGATTACGTCGAATAACTGCAGCTATAGCAGCTTCACCTAACAGAGATATAAAAGTCTGTAGGGGGTGTGCACTGCATACGGTGTTTGATAGTGATAGCTGTTCATGGTAGAGGAAATTGATCGAATGTTAAGGCATGCTATACCTGGATGTGACCAAAAACCTCTTATTCTTATTTTTCTTATTCTTCCCCTGCTATGAACCACTCTTGATTGATTTCATGCCCCAAGGGAACACTATCAATTTAACACATTTCTGCAGTACTCTGATGAAACTAGGGAAAACAATAAAAAGCAAACGGCCACCCTTCTCACACAGCAAGTGATCCTTTTACATGACAATGTCCGCCTGCACGTCTCCCGTGAAACCCAAAAGACCTTAAAAAAATTCAAGTGGGAAGTGTTGGAACACCCGTCGTACTGTTTGAATTTGTCGCCCTGTGACTTCCACATCTTTGGGACACTTAAAAGAGCATTACAGGGAATACGTTTCCATTCGGATGATGAAGTAAAGGAAGATGTAAAGGCATTTCATCAAGAATCAAACACCATCAGCAAAGGCATAGACTCTTTACTTAAGCGATGGGACCCGTGTTTTAACGCCCGTGGCAATTTCTTTTAATTACCAATAAAGTAACTCTTATGTATGCTCAAATAATAGAAATATATCAAATCTCTATTTATACAAATTCACAATAAATAATTTCCTTTTGAGAAAAATACTGATCTACTAATTAAAATTATCTAATAAGTAAAATTTTTATAACTTTTACTCAATTCAATGATATTTTACAAAAAACTTGAATAATTACTTGAGGTATTATTGTAATTTTCGAGCGTAGGTCATGAAGTCCAAGCACTGTAGTGTCAATACCATCTATAAAAATGGTGCCTTCTGTTGGCTCTATGATACGGAAGAGTGCAAGAGCTAACGAACTTTTACCAGCTCCCGTTCTTCCAACCACTCCAACCTGCGAAGCAATAAGAAATCTAAATACAGGCTGATTCAAAAAGAAGTATACAGTTTCAGTGCACTATAAATCAAGAACAATGTAAGATATTATATGTCACCTGTGACAGAATTGTTTTGGGTTATTTTGTTGTTGTTGTTATTTATAATGGCACTTGCTATGGACAAGCTCACTGACGAAGTCGGTGATTTTAAGCCAAGGGAGCGTTTCTTATTTTAGTAGCGCCAACTAGGGCCAAGAGTACGTCTTAGCTACTCACGCATCACATTCGCTTGCACAACCCCTTTTTACAGGGGGGCACATTCATACATCTCACAGATAGAACATGAAGAACAACCATGCCCGAACCGGGACTCGAACCCAGGACGCCCAGGTCACGGGAAAGACGCGCTACCCCTATGCCAGGACGCGGGCTGGGTTATTTTAAGTTTTGTTAGAGACAGTTGCAGATGTTCTATGTGTGACCCCTTAGAAGGGGCCGTATACTTTCTTTCTGGACACTACACTGAACACATTTACTTTAGAGGAACCTCGCATGTGCTGCACTGTGAATTTGTGATTCTCTTTTCCCCAAAAGGGAACATTGTGTTTGTATATTTTTCCACTGATATGAAATGCTTCATTAATGAAAACTAAGTGATAGGCAAAATCATTTTCAAAATGAAAATGAACATCGGCAAAAAATTCAAAGCGCTTCTGTTTGTCGAAGTCATTCAGATTTTACAACACCTGCAGTTTGTATGAAATCATTTTCAGCTTCTTTCTCAAAATTCTCAAGACAATGGGCTGAGAAATCTGGAATTCACGACTCATCCTCTACGTTGATTTTTCCGGGCTTCGTTGAATGATGACTTTTTGAGGTACAATTAGTCGTCCGGGATATAAATCTTTGCATAAACAGCGCGTAGTTCTGAATTTTTCATGCCATCGATAGATATATTTTCTAATAGGAACTTCAATTTTTTTAAATTGTAATCGAAAAATGCCATTGCACAATAGTTGTGGACTCCGTTTTGCTAAATTGAAGAACACAAAAGGCTTTCTCTACTGCGGACGCCGCTATTTCGACTGACAACTCATAGCACACATGCTTACTGTCTTACAGCATCTAGAAAGTATATACTAATCATCATGTATGTATTCATTATTAAAAATATAGCTTTAAGCATAAAAAATACAGTAAGAAATAAAGATTTTTCAAGATATTAACTTAAATTTCCAACAAAATAAAATGCAAAACTATGAGTTAATATTCATTGTCACTCCTTGCTTTATATGTTTCTTTTTTTTTAACTTCATGCAATAAACAAGTATATGCAGATAAAAAGCAAAAGTCTAGGATGATTTTTTAAATATTAACAAATGACGACACAATGTTGCGCTTGAACAATCGTAAACTTGCAGTCTCGATATGTCAAAATAACTTATGCTACTGAAAATGACTATGAAACATTTAAAACTTACTTAATATTACTATTATATTTTTAGGCATGTTATTAAAATAATAATTAAGTAATATTTTAATAGAATTTGTGATACAGATATTCTAGAAATAATTCTGACTAAAAAATAAATGTATGCACCTTTTTCTCGAATGTATTTCATCAGAGGGCTAATGCTACACACCAAAACTAATGTTAATTCCCTACTTTGAGATAGAAGATATTCTATTAAAATATCTCGACTAAAAATGACTTAGTATGAAAATCTGTTAAGAAATTCAATATTGCTTGCCATCCTTTATTGTACATAAAAATTACGAAAAATATTTTGTTGCCTAAAATAATAAGCGTTTTGAGATATGCAATACTTAAAAAATATTATTGCCGAAATTACCTGATAAATATACTGCGAAAGAATACACTGTCTAATGGAAAACTACACTTTATTCCATGAATATTCAAGAAAACATGGAGGAAATCAGAAACACAGCAAAATATACAAATGGAATAGACTTGTAGATACTAATAATACAAATAGACAATTTTTCTCTAATTAAATGACAGTGAGGTAATCACCGTTAAAAACGGTAACATAGTCACAAAATTGTATACGTTATTATAACTGTAAATGATAAGATTTAAAACCATAGTCACCTTTTGGCCTGGAAGGATGTCCACATTAATACCTTGGAGCACTAATTTCATTCCTTCCCTATACCTCATCTTGTAATTTTGAAATGTAATTGCTCCTTTAGACGGCCACTTGCTCAGATCGAAACGAATGGATTCCGTCTCCCACGATGCCTGGAAAATTATAAAGCTTTTACTTTCTGAATTAAAAAAATGAAATTAACAATATAAGTGAAGTCACCTTCAGAGTTCTTATTAATCGTTATTTCCATTCCCTTTTAGAGTTGAATATAATTTTTCATTATTTTGCTCATTTCAAATTTTTAATTAATTACATATTTTTCTTCTGTCAAAATTGAAAATCATAATATTAAATATTGCATTAGTATTTCATTTAATTGTTAGATATTTAACTTTATTTTTAATATCTTTTAAAATATCCTCTATAAGATGAATTCACAAGATTAACATTTTATTGGAACGTTACATGTCAAGCATCGAATACAGATCTTTCGATTTCGAAATCTGTTCACAAAAAGAGAAACACACTTGATCCTGAAACTCATTTTATAATTCACAAATCTCACTACTTATACCACCACAAATTTATTCAAAAGGAAATTATAGATTCAAAATATTAATTTTTAATGAATGACAAACTGAGTTCCGAAAAATAGGATTGAATTTACCTAAGATACAGGATGCATCGCATTACCTTAATTTTATTTTCACTGTGGAAACTTTTACTAAATATAATTACAGAGAAAGGGAGAATTTTAAATTTTAATAAAACTGATCTTTTACTTTCAAAAATACCGTAACATGAATGTTTACCACATTTGGAAGAATCTCTTTTAAAAATGTACGGATCTGATAGAAATCTAGGTAATCTCTTTTTAAATGTACAGATCCATGATAGAAATGTAGTTCGTCTCTTTTAAAATGTACGGATCCATCATAGAAATGTAGGTCATATCTTTTAAAATGTGCAAATCCCTGATAGAAATGTAGGTCGTCTCTTTTAAAATGTATGGATCACTGATAGAAATGTGGGTCATCTCTTTTAAAATGTATGGATCCACGATAGAAATGTACGTCGTCTCTTTTAAAATGTACAAATCTCTGATAGAAATGCAGGTCGTCTCTTTTAAAACGTATGGATCCATGACAGAAATGTAGGTCGTCTCTTTTAAAATGTATGGATCCATGATAGAAATGTAGGTTATCTCTTTTAAAATGTGCGGATCCATCATAGAAATGTAGGTCGTCTCTTTTAAAATGTACAAATCTCTGATAGAAATGCAGGTCGTCTCTTTTAAAACGTATGGATCCATGACAGAAATGTAGGTCGTCTCTTTAAAAAAATGTGCGGATCCATGATATAAATGTAGTTCGTCTCTTTTAAAATGTACGGATCCATCATAGAAATGTAGGTCATATCTTTTAAAATGTGAAAATCCCTGATAGAAATGTAGGTTGTCTCTTTTAAAATGTATGGATCCCTGATAGAAATGTAGGTCATATGTTTTAAAATGTGCGGATCCCTGATAGAAATGTAGGTCGTCTCTTTTAAAATGTATGGATCCATGATATAAATGTAGGTTATCTCTTTTAAAATGTGCGGATCCATCATAGAAATGTAGGTCGTCTCTTTTAAAATGTACAAATCTCTGATAGAAATGCAGGTCGTCTCTTTTAAAACGTATGGATCCATGACAGAAATGTAGGTCGTCTCTTTAAAAAAATGTGCGGATCCATGATAGAAATGTAGTTCGTCTCTTTTAAAATGTACGGATCCATCATAGAAATGTAGGTCATATCTTTTAAAATGTGCAAATCCCTGATAGAAATGTAGGTCGTCTCTTTTAAAATTTATGGATCCCTGATAGAAATATAGATCATCTCTTTTAAAATGTATGGATCCACGATAGAAATGTAGGTCATCTTTTAAAATGTGCGGATTCATCATAGAAATATAGGTAATCTCTTTTAAAATGTGCGGATCCGTGATAGAAATGTAGGTCGTCTCTTTTAAAATGTATGGATCCATGATAGAAATGTAGGTCATATGTTTTAAAATGTGCGGATCCATGATAGAAATGTAGGTCGTATCTTTTAAAATGTATGGATCCATGATAGAAATGTAATTCATATGTTTTAAAATGTGCGGATCCATGATAGAAATGTAGGTCGTCTCTTTTAAAATGTACAAATCGCTGATAGAAATGTAGGTCGTCTCTTAAAATGTATGGATCCATGATAGAAATGTAGGTCATCTCTTAAAATCTACGGATGAATAAGGAGTACAAACCTCTGGAGTCAGATGAGAATATTCGTCAATTCTTTCAACTGAAACCATCTGATTTTCCATTGTAGTCCAAATTCTTACGAAATTGAACATATTTTCCGTCACCTGAAATTAAAATAAATCTACTTTAATACTCAAAAAAATGTGTTTCATATATTTTATTTTTTTATCAGCTATACAAATGTGTTAAATGCCGTACTCATTTGCGTAACATTTGTCATACAACACACATATAATTATTTTTCATTATTTAGTGCATAGTATTATTCATTTTAAGTTTTTTTTTTAATTTAAAATCAGTAATGATATTTATATTAGATTATTTTCTAATTTCTTATTTTTTATAACAGATGAAGTAATTTAATTTTATAAATTTTCATTATTTTTATATTTATATCGATATTATATAATGCTGTATTAGATATTAGCCGGGTTTCTTAAAATTTTAAAAATTAAGAAGTGTGTTGCTAGTAAATAAATATTTGATTAACAGCAGAGAAGCGACATTTCATCTTCACTTGTTGCTTTTTAGATTTAATTTTGTTGCAAATATTATCCATAGTATTTACAGTGACGATATAAAATCTCTTTTATAATGCAAGATTTTGAAATCCGAATTCAACATAAATTTACAAAACTCTTAAAATGTCTTCTAAAAACTCTTCTATTAATAATAATATAGTTTAAGATTTGCTGCTATCCATTATATTTGAAAAGCTAAAAATTCTGAGCTTAGTTTAGATATGTCCCTGTCCCTTTTTAAAACAACACTAGGGTTATTTTGGGACGGACATCGTCATTTTGAACCGCGGTCAGATGACAAGGACTGGCACCACCTATTGCCAGGCTTCCACACAACACCAGAAGGAAGACGTTTAGCCTCGAGCTATTTAACTTGCACCAAACCTGTTTACACGATATTTCTTCGTTGGAATCAGATCTTGAATCTGAAATCATCTGGTTCCGAAGCCGAGACAATACCATCAGGCCAACGCAGCCCCTGCAAAATCTGAGATTTTCTTGTTAGCATTGTAATATTTGTACTCATGAAATGAATATAGTTTTAATATCCTGACCTTCAGTTAGCTCATATTCTGTCTCACTTTGTATTTTATTCATCAGCTGTTGCTGGGAGGAGGAGGGATAACCGTAATGTAAATAAATAGAGCCGGGTTCTTTAACTTTCCAAGTGATAGAAACATTCTCGCATTTCTAGTCTCACTTCAAATTTCATTTATTAATATTTTTTTATTTCCTTTTTGTTACTATGCAAGGTCTGTTTGGGTTTTACTGCTAGTTTCGTTACATTTAGCGTAGTTTACAGATGCGTTAACCCTACTTCCTGTTTTTTTAATTTCTGAATTAGTTTATGGTAAGAAAATGTTATTTGTCGGAGGAAGAAAGTCTCGAATTATGAATAAACCAATTAGTGGCGTTGATTCATGGTCTAAAGAATTAGAAATCGAGATTTTGAGTGATTCTGATACAGATACTTTATCTGAATCTGAGTTCAATTCGTGCCTCTTTTTCTACATATTTCGCATTATATCTTTCAATTTTTTTTAATATTCATTTTCAAGTTTAATAATATATTTTTCCATTAAAACTTCAGAATAATTTGAATATAACTTCTGAAAATTAATTCGCAAGGCAGCAAGGCAGTTTTGTGTGAAAGAGTTTTTTAAATATATTTTAATGTAAATTAAAAGAAAAATATTATTAAATGTTAATTTTAAGCATATGACAGCTAAACTAATAATCTAAATAGGAACCAAAAATTACGACGTTAGTTCTTAAACTTTATTTTTTGTGATTTTTATTATTAGCGACGCATTTATTTATTAGCGACGCGTTATTTTTAGCGACGCAAAGTCGCCGTCCTGTGGGATTTTTCATATCGCATACGCTCTGTTTTATTTTTGATTTTAAACTCGATTTTTCTTCGGAAGTCCCGTAAGAAATATTTTTTTGTCCCCTGCCATTGTTGCATTTCATCTATAGGATTATTATATTTAGTTTTTAAGGAATATTGAGTATTCAAAAAATTATAGAATACACAGGGCATTTTCGCAGCACTCAGAACAATCTTTCAAACTTATATTTCTCAATGTTTTTACAACATAAATATAGTCTGTGGAAATCATGTATTAGTAATGTTAGTAAAACTACCTGTTAGAAGATCTGATCTGCTAGATACTTTTTGATTTCATGTTTCCAATCGAGAAGTCAAATGTTTAACTCGTCTGTTTTTACATTCATGTTTTTCAACAAGTGAAGAAAATATTGGGAAAATTTTACTTGCGCGTATACGATATATATATATATATGGGGGGATATGGAATGATTCCTCCACTTAAAATGCTCAGAGCTCTAAGAAACGACGCAACGGCCTTTTTATGTTGCTGCGTCAAGTGAGTCTGAAAACTTTGGTTGCGGGTAGATGGCGCCACAACAGCTGTACGTAGGTTGAAGATTCATCATCCGAGGTCACCAATGTGGCGGATTGTGATGCGCGAGGATAGAACCTGGGACCTTGTGGTTCGCAGCCCAGTAACATGCCCACGATACAAAAGCAATTGCTCGTGTAACGTAGCTGTTAACTGGCTTATAAGCTTTCACCACATATAGAACGCAATGTAATCGTCAAAAAACTCGAAATCGAGATTTTGACGAATTGCTACGTTTTAGACCTCCATGGGTTCAAAAAACACATTTTTGGAATTATATTGATCTTCTTGTGAATACTGTAGCTCAAGAACGACTTTAGCTAGATATATGAAATTTGGTACCTGAATTTTATACCAAATTTTTAGATTTCTAACAAATGTTGTGAAAAATCTCTTCGAAAGAAATCTGTCTGTCTCTGCCATTTGTTCAAAGTATAAATGAACAGGTGGATGTAAAAAGAAGATACAAATTTGGTAAACAGATTTAGCATCTACTGTTAAAATTCTCATTAAAATTTTGAATCAATCAAATGTTAAAATTTTGGATCAAAATATTGAACATTTGTACTTTCGCATGAGTGTAAATGTAAGAACTCAATAACGCAGTGACTTCAACAAATGCAATTCGGTGAGTGATCTTGTGACAACAACTGTCATTCCTTGTGATATTTTAGCTCCTATCAATAAAAAAATGGGACTAAAAATACATATTCTGTACTTTGGGTACTTGTGTATTAACCATATGCCAGGGATTCATCGACAAAATCCCGATAAAAGTGCTGGATTCATACCAAACCTATATTTCCTAACTATTGTTTCCAAATGTCATGCGAAGTATTCATGGCCTTATGCAAGGTTCATAATTTTATGCGAGGGTGGGAAGATAATAAAACTTTCATTATAGATCGTCTCAACGTTATTTACACCCTTGAAGTCCAAGGTCTTCCGCTCGAGGACACTGTGTCCCCCTCTTGGTTTGTTTATTTTAGGTTAATCTGGTCTGTATACTGTGATGTCTAGTTGTGTTGCTTTCGTCTTTGTGCACTTTGTTCCTGCGTAAATGTGCTAGCTGCTTTTGAAATAAGATGGTTAAAATCCACTCATTGCCTCCAATTCTTTTCTGCCAGATAACAGCTTTTTGAATTATCTATTTGCTAATTGAATTGTGAATGCAAACTTGAATTGAATTCTGATCAAGGCACACGGAAAAACTTGAATGACTGGACCACCGCAACAGCAACACTGGCGGGGACTATGGTTGAATCCAAACGGCCATCACCAGCCACGGTACAACTCTTCCCTAAGGAAGTGCGTCCCGTCGTCGATGGGAGGATCCAAGCCCCCACCTTTTCATGTACCCACAGAGGTGGCGAGAACCAACCACCATACCAGAAACTTCTCATCCTCCATTACGAAGCGCCCCCCCCCCATCCCGTGGGACTCATTACAGAGATGTGAGAAAGTTTCTTTTCGCGTAGACCACTGCTACTGCCACCGCAACAGCAACACTGGCGGGGACTATGGTTGAGTCCAAACGGTCATCACCGGCCATGGGACAACTCTTCTCTGATGAAGTGAGTCCTGTCATCGATGGAAGGAGCCAAGCCTCCACCTTTTCATGTACCCACAGAAGTGGCGAGAACCAACCACCATACCAGAAGCTTCTCATTCTCAATTACGAAGTGCCCCCCATCCCGTGGGACTCATTATAGAGATGTGAGGAATTTTTTTTTCATGTAGACCACTGCCACTGGTTTTTAGATGTGAATATTACAGTTTAAAAACTAAAGTAGAATTATAAAAGAAAAAAAAGAAAAGAACACTCACACTTAAAGCATAAGATAAAGTTAAGCCAACTATCGCAGGACTGAAATTTCTCCTTTGAATCACAGAGAGTAAGGCTGTAATAAACACAACAGTATTGCCTAGTAACTGTAAACGGATTCCAAGCCACCTGAAAAATATGATAATGAATTAATATAAATTTGGTAACAAAAGGAATTTTAACAAATATCAAAATACCTACAAGGATATACCTGAATATTATGCTTAAACGGTGGTATCTATCACAGTGTGTAGTAGTTTTTGAATGATATATGATTTTTGACGATGATCATAATATTCTTCACCAACTTCGCTTACAGAAAAATTTTCTGTCTATATGTCCTAAATCATCTGTCTATCTATTAGCAGCCTAAAAACTCAATAATCCAGGCGAACAAACTGGTCGCCAAAGGTGGCTAGTATATATATATATATAAAGAATGCAACGCACGTGATGCAGAAATCACTCTTATTACTAATCTTCGAAGGGCAATGTTTACACGAACTCTTCACATTCTTCTTTCAATGTTTTTACAGTTTAATTCAAACTTCGCTTAACTAATTTAGGAATCAACAAAATATTACTCAAAATTTTCCAAAGAAAATTCAGTTGTTTTTACTTATTTGCCATGCCACCAAAAACTGCATTTAATTAAAAGGAAAAAAAGGATGTAAAAGAAATTAAAATTACAGAAATAAGCATCAAAAAAGTTTAGTCGAACATTAAAATAGGCTTAAGAGACGTTAGATAAATAATTGTTATGACTTTACCTATGGAAATCGATATTCATGTCTACCAGAACTGTTCTCTCACAAAAATAGTTTTTACATTATCTTAAAATTCAAAACAATTACCTTTATGACTTTATTGTTATGACTTTACCTATGGAAATTGATATTCATGTCTACCAGAACTATTCTCTCACAAAAATAGTTTTTACATTATCTTAAAATCCAAAACAATTACCTTTATGACTTTATTGTTATGACTTTACCTATGGAAATCGATATTCATGTCTACCAGAACTGTTCTCTCACAAAAATAGTTTTTACATTATCTTAAAATTCAAAACAATTACCTTTATGACTTTATTGTTATGACTTTACCTATGGAAATTGATATTCATGTCTACCAGAACTATTCTCTCAGAAAAATAGTTTTTACATTATCTTAAAATTCAAAACAATTACCTTTATGACTTTATTGTTATGACTTTACCTATGGAAATTGATATTCATGTCTACCAGAACTATTCTCTCACAAAAATAGTTTTTACATTATCTTAAAATTCAAAACAATTACCTTTAATAATATTACAATTAATTACAAAGTGGCAATTACCTTTATTGTTTTAATAATAAAACAATAAAAGTAATTGTTTTATTACTAAAACAATTACCTTTAATAATAAAACAATTACCTTTAATTACATTTCTGTACAATTTTTGAAATATAATTTAGTATACAGTACTATTAAAAATAGTACTGTAACATTCAAATTCTTCCACGAATACTCTCAATCGCTTGCTTTTGCTAGTATTAAGATAAGTATTTAAAAATTTGCTTCTTTTAACATTAATTGCGAAGTAAGATTTTCACTTACGCTTTTACTGCAATGCATATTATACTGCTCTTTTTTATTTGCACTTACAGTAATTTGTTGTAGACTGATTCAATTAAAGTTATCGTCGAGTCATACCAAATAAAAGATAAAATCTAAAAATACATTCCATGTTAATCGGTTAATAGCTTACAAATTCAATTATTTAGACAAACAAGATGGTTGCCTAGGCAACTAGTATTAAAAAAGTCTCAGAGATGTTTAAACATTGAATTATAATGGGTTATGGTTGACAGTCAACGAAATAATATACAGGATTAGGATACTGGATAACAGGATAGCCACAAAATAACTTTTCCTGTTTGGCGGCATCTGAAGCTAAAACAATAAACGAAATGAAACCACATTTCATACACATATTGTAAAAACCATGGAAATACAAATTCTGCAGAAAAAAAAAATTAGTACCAAAAGTTGCCGACAGGGGAAATGCTGGCGTTGTGGGAGTACAGTTATGAATGAATTCATGAAACTCGCAGAAAATATTCTTTTATTCATCAATATTAAGGTCCTCTGGAAGCCGTGCAACATTTTCAATAATCTTACCTTCCCTGTGTGCAACATATTACATATGGTGTATGACGTTCTCCACTGCTGCGTGTAATTTGTCAATTTCGATGTTCATAACAGCCAGTCTTATGTTCTGTTTAAAGAAAGCCTGTTTGCGGTGCAAGTGTAGAACAGTTGCACCAGTAAAGCATGCTGAGGGCATACCTGAGGGTACCTAAAGCATATGTAGGGCCCATATAAGCACACATCAACGTCAATCACGACCAACAATCAAAGACACATCAAAAATTAAGTACGAACTGTTAGCAGATGCTATTTGCTCTTCCCTTTTTACAAGGAATGCATGACACTGCTGTCATGCACGCACTAGGAATTTTACAAATCCATCTCGATATGCAAATTTAATCGTTCGGACGTGGCAACAGCGTCAATATTTCTACTATCGGTATCTTTTGGTACTATTTTTTTCTGCTGAATTTATTTGTTGTTGTTGTTTCTTATGGCACTTGTCACGAACAAGCCAGCTGTTACGAAGACAGAGATTTTAAGCCGAAGGGGGAGCGTCTCATGTTTTTATAGTAGCGCCAACTAGGGCCAAGAGTACGACTTTGCTACTCACGCACCACTCATTCGCTTGCACAACCCCTTTTTACAGGAGGGCACATTCACACATCTCACAGATAGAACAACGGAAGAACAACCATGCCCAAACCGGGACTCGAACTCGGGACGCCCAGATCACGGAGAAGAAGCTCTACCCCTATGCTAGGACGCCGGCGGAATTTACTTTCCTATGCCTTAAACAGTCTGCATGTGAAATGTGGTTTTATTTCCTTCATTAGTTTTAGCTGTAGATGCCGCCAAACATGGAAAGTTTTTATATGGCCACCTTGTATATAACATACTGCCTTCCCATTGTCTTACCTGTTTAGTGTAGTGGCAGCAATAAACGTTCGGCAGTTAGTGTCAATGTGTTCGTCCTGCGTCTGGATGAATTCATGCTGGGATCCGAAAGCTCGTATCGTGCTCGCCCCCTGCACTGTTTCAGAGAAGAAGCTCAGCACGGGGGACACGGAGATGGATTGCAGTCGTCGGACTTGACGAGATGTTGCCATGTAGAAGATCTAAAAGTATTGAGCCAAGAACTACTGCATTAAGATAAATAAATGTATCTAAATCTGAAAATCCATCATGAAAATATACACTGAAACTTTTGAATATATAGGTGGGTTTACACTTGACCAGTTATAAAATTCCAATAAGTCACGCATGCGCAGAAGGAAACTTGCGCATGCGCTGAGAGAGTGGACAATAGCAAGTTCTTGTAGTAGCTGACCTAGTGTAAAACCACCTTAAATCTAAAAATATTGCAGCATTAAAGAACTACAGTCGAATCTCCATGGCCGAATGGTCATGGCACTGAGCTCATAGTCAAGAGCCCGTGGGTTCGAATCCAGCTAGAGACAATGCGATTAATAGTATATGTAAATATTTAATTCCTTTGTTTCATGTTCCAGAAGATACTGGACATTTCTTTAGTTTACCAGACAAGTGTTCTGGACTTTTGTTACTGTCTCTAGAAAAGTATTCTGGAACTTTCCCTGTTAGTATAAAAGCAGAAGATCTGTCAGTCACTGTCTTCTCAGCTCAGAGTTGAGTTAATAAATTGGTTTCGCTCTACTTCTTGTGTGTGTCATTGAGTTCGACACTAGAGTACCTACGTGACAATATGGCTGAATCCAAATCTGTCCTGTCCAAATATAATTTTCTTAAATTTTAATAACTGTCTGATTCTTTTTACAATTTTGTCAACATTTAACTTATTTAAATATCATATCTCTGTTGCGGATTACTGATCATGCGCGGCAAAAAATAATTTTGTAAAAACATCAAAAAGTTAAACCTACATTTTGGACAAAAGAAAAATATCGATTATCATCAACAGAGTCATCTTCTGAAATTGAGATGCCTGCGTTGGAATAATTTGGCGCCTTATCAAAACCGTAATTAGAAATATGAAAATGTATGAGTTCGGCGTTTCTATAAGGTGACGTCACCTTCAGAATGGCACAAATAATTTATCGTTTGGTTTTCGTTATTTTTAATTCAGATAGCGCTAGAAACTTTTCATTTGGTTTCTTGCTTCCAATTAATTAATCTCGTTTCAGTAAGAATATCGTTTGGTGTTTTCTATCTTTCGTTTAAGTTTTAATTATTGAACTCTTGTACTAGCAACTATGTTTATTCTTTAACGACATTCAGAATACTTTAACCTCACTCTTAAGATTTGTAAGTGTTTCTCAAAGAGTCTATAAATATGTTGCAATAGTAGAATTATGTCTAATTTTATAATCAAGCTGCCTTGTTTTCATACAACAGTTCTAGAATATTCCAGTAATATCGAGCTTGTGATCAAATTACTTCATGCTGCTGATTTATTACTTTGAACTATCGCAACGTAACATATTCGATATTATGATCCCAAGAAAACATTTACTGCATAAAAAAAATTAAGTAGCCTCAAAAAGATAAATTCTTGATTAACTGTTATGCAATTTTGCAAAGGGCACATTTTTAAAATACGATTTTCTCAGCTTCTGAAAATTGTATGCAATGCAGTTGCAAAACTAATAAAATTTCCGAAATAATCAATAGTAGAACTTTTAAAATAATCTGACTAGACTTTTCATATCGTGCATAATATATAATATTTTTTTAATTAAAATCTACCTTTGTCGCAAAGATATTACACTAAGTAGAGTTATTTCCATAACACAACTAGTTCAAGAATTTTTCCGTCGAGTATCTTTATATCAATATGTTTATACAAAATTATATAATCGATGGATGCACTAATCAAATTTTTATTTTTTTAGCTCATATAACATCATTAAATAAATACACCTATAAAGTTATATTAAAAATACTTAAGATTAATTAAAATAAAATCATTACAACAGATTTTGAGGAGCTCGTATATAAAAAGCGACAAAATGGATAATACTGGAAACTTCAGGAATTTTGGCTATAAAACCAATAGGAGGCGAATCATGTTAATTATTCTGGAACCTTCTGTGTCCTGCTCCGGAAGCTATGAAGCGCTGGCAGTCCAAGCTGAAGTCAATCGTATAGTTAATCAGACTTGAGTCGGTGACGCATAGGTGGATCAATCCAACAAAGCGCAAGCGGTTAGTGGATTGAGAATTTAGCCTCGCGCTGAATCTTGGAGACAAGTACTGAAGCAGCATCGAGTCATGTGTGCAGTAGTTAGTCGTGTAAGCAATGAGTCGGCAGTTAGATACAGTAAAGCGAGGAGACAGTGGACAATGGCAGACGTTTGGAAATATCTTATTAAATAGCTAGGTGGATTCTCTCTTCTTGCTGAGTTTTGTCTAATCGCTTTGTGTGCTGAGGTACTTGTTTACTACCAATTACCACCTGTGGCCTGCTATTTGTTCTAAATGATGCTGTGTTTGCTAGTGTAAGCCTAGCTGTGTATTGTCACCTGTCTGTTCGTGTTAATAAACATCGTTATTTCTTATTGGGGCCTACTAACTATGTCACCATACACCAGCGGTTCTTAACCTATGGGGCGCGACCCAAAATTGGGTCGCAAAGCATATTTCATGGGTCGCGACAGATGTAAGTAAAGATGCTCAACTCATGGTTTACGTGCGGTATCCAGGTTTAACAGATATACAGAAGGACATTTTATTTTGCAAACCAATGTCAACAACAACTAGAGATGAAGATATTTTTCTTATGGTCGATTCGATTTTTAAAGAAGGATTAAATTGGAATCAGTGTTTCAGTATTTGCACCGACGGTGCAGCTGCCATGACAGCATCTAAAAAGGGATTTTCGACAAGAGCAAAACAAATGAATCCACAAATTATATCGATTCATTGTTACATAGACAAAATCTTGCTTCAAAAAAATTATCACCCGAATTATGTATCGCTTTGGATGAAATTGTTGCGGTAGTCAATTTTATCAAATCAAGAGCTCTTAACTGTAGAATTTTCCGCGAACTGTGTTTCGAATTTGGTGCAGAATACGAACATTTATTATATTATTCTGAAGTTAGATGGCTGTCCCGGGGCAAAGTTGTTCAAAGAGTGTTATCATTATGGACAGAAGTCGAATTATTTTTGAGAGAAAAGAAACACCCATTAGCATCTATTTGCTAATCAAAATGTCACTTATTTTCAAAAAGTTATAAATATATTTTAATTTTGTCAATAAAAATTATTAAAAACACTTGATTATTAATTAAATTTTTCTTGGATCGAAAAGTACTTTTGTTTATCTTTATTATTAAAAAAATAAATAAAAAATTTGTAAGTTAAAAAAAATCATCATCGTAGGATTGAAGACGTTTTAAAAATACGATCTAAAATAAGGCAATGAAAAAATTTTGACTTTTTCTCAAATATTTCTCAAATTTGGGTCGCGGCTTAAAAAGGTTAAGAACCAATGCCATACACCCACTGCAGCAAATCTGTCGATTTTAGCGGATTTTTTATAGCAATATTCTTTCTCTGTAATTGCTGTGATTATCATTGGGGTTTCTTAATATATTTGGATTTTAATTTTCTCTTAGATAATAGACACATATATAATAAAAGGAATCCCTAGAATTTAAAGGAAGTTATATAATCATTCGAATGAAAGTGAGATTATGGCATAAAATGACTTACTTGAACTAAAACATAAACAACGGCAATTGGTATCATGATAGCTATGAAAATAGGGTAGGTCGTCATGATGACAACAAATGAACCAATGATAGAAATGATCATGGTGACAACACTCTGAAGTCTTGATGGTATGCCTACGTCAACTACATTGATGTCTTTTCCAAACCTGGAACAAAAACAAATAATTTTGTTTTCATAAAACCACAATATTTAAATTAAATTATAACAACATATTGTTACGAATCTGAGATGCGCCTTCCCAGCATAGTTGGTTCCATAGGAGATCCCAGAGCTTGGCGACCATTTGGCGACGAATTTGGCGACTTTGGCGCCAAAATAGATTATACCCGAAACATCGAGAATTTTCCCGAGCCGTCCAGTAGGAACCGAGTTACGCCTCGGACGTTCCTGATTGGTTGAGAGACTTCTAGCCCCGCCTCCTGAGACCTATAAAAGGAGCTGCAGCTGCCGCGGAGTGGTAGTGAATTGAGTAGTCGTGAACCAGTGGAGTCGACGGCGAAGAACTGCTCTTCCAGGGATAAGCGGAGCAGCGACGGAGTCAATCTAGTGCTGAACTAAGCTGTGAGTTACTGTCTGCAGTAGAGTCTGTTGTATGCTGCACGTCTCGGCTGAAGATAATCGTCTTCTGTGCTGTATATAGTTGTCGTCTTTGTGCTGTCCTGTGTGTCTTCGTGTAAATAAACGTCGTTGTTTCATTTTCTACTGCTGATTGAGCGTTCTCCACACCATATCACTCCCACTATCCAAACGAACCCCGGGAAATTTCGTAACAATATATATTCATTGGTTATGAAGTTCTCGAACAAATTCACTAATTATAACATAAATATGTCGGCAATTCCCATTGCTGTTGATTTAAATAATAATCATAATACAGTTATATGTTTCAATTGAAAGTTTCTGGCACGTATTCTGAGCAGTTGGCGTTTATGTTTACTTTCTCTTTATTATAAAACTTAGTGTAAGATGAATCACAAAGTCTCCCCAAAACCTTCGCACATACTATCTAATAAAGATGTTATTCAAGAGAAGGTTTATGTTTTCCACGTTACTGGCATATAACGAAATATTAACCTTTGGCGTGAATTCAGCATTTTCACTAAATTTCTCGTGTGATCCTTGTGAGTGTTTTGGCGAATAATCCCTGGTATATTTTGAATAGCATCTGACATTTAAATGAGTGCTTTAGACGCATTTTCCCGAACCAATTGAAACAAAATTTGACAGAGAATTATAATTGTAGTCACAAAATCACCTATGAAATTTGATATATTTGTCATTGTTTTTTCACTTTCAATAGCAGTTACTTCTAGAGAAAGTACTATAATCGTCAAAAAATTCTAACTCGAGATTTTTTAAAGAACCAAATTTTGACATAGAGCTACAATTGTATTCACAAAATCACAAAACAAATTTAATGTATTTTAGACACTGCATTTTTAAGATATTGTTACGAATCTGTAATGCTGCTTCTAGCATAGTTGGTTCCACCATCGGAAAGAATGTTTTACAGTCATCTGTATTGGACGAAGTTCGTGTGTTGCGTCGGAGGTTCCGGAGCTTGGCGACAAACTTGGCGACTTGGCGACAAATTTGGCGACTTCGGCGCCAAAATAGATTATACCCGAAACATCGAGAATTTTCCCGACCCGTCCAGTAGGAACCGAGATACGCCTCGAACGTTCCTGATTGGTTGAGAGGCTTCTAGCCCCGCCTCCTGAGACCTATAAAAGGAAGCAGCCGCAGCTGCCGGGGAGTCGTGAACCAGTGGTGGACAGAGAAGAATAGTCGGGATCGACGGTAAACAACTGGCCTTCCAAAAATAAGCGGAGCAGCGATGGAGTCAAGCTAGTGCTGAACTAAGCTGTGCGCTACTGTCTGCAGTAGAGTTTTGTTGTATGCTGCACTTCTCGACTGAAGATAATCGTCTTCTGTGCTATATATAGTTATCGTCTTTGTGCTGTCCTGTGTCGTGTCTTCGTGTAAATAAACGTCGTTGTTTTATTTTATATTGCCGCCTGCTGATTGAGTGTTCTCCACACCATATAACTCCCACTATCCAAACGAACTTGAAAATTTCGTAACAATATCATGTGCACATGCTTCTGAAAGTGCAGACAGACATACGGTTAACTCCTTACTGGAAGTAACTCAAAATTCAATAGGTATCTACATTATAGATATTAAATCTGTGTACCGAATTTTATCGAACTACTTCACTTCGCTTTGTAGTTATAATGTTAATATTCCAAAAGCCAGTCATCTAAACTTCTAAAGAATGCATTTTGCTCAAAATATGACAGAAATCTACAAATTTGGTGTAAAGTATCTTACACCTAATTTTTGGTGGCTTTCGCTTTCTTTTAGAACAAGAAAATTAAGGAACAGAGTTATTACAACTTTAATGAAGGAACATACGTTCTGTTGTTGTTGTTGTTTCTTATGGTACTTGTCATGGACAGGCCCGCTGTTACGAAGACAGCGATTTTAAGCCGGTGGGGGAGCATCTCTTATTTTTTTTAGTATCGCCAACTCGGGCCAAGAGTACTACTTAACTATACACGCATCACTCTTTCGCTTGCACAACCCCTTTTTACAGGAGGGCACATTCACACATCTCACAGAATGAACAACGGAAGAACAACGATGCCCAAACCGGGACTCGAGCCCAGGACGCCTAGATCACGGACAAGACGCTCTACCCCTACGCCAGTACGCCGGTACGTACGATCTACAGGTGGGTAGGGCTTTGGGGGAGAACTTTTAAAACTCCATTCTCAGTTTACCGCCATCTGCTGCGTGATAATAGTAGATAATCCAAGGTGCCTTACCAACTCTACCATAAACAAAACAAACAATCATGTGCTATGTAAAATCTCTTCTAAAATATCGTAAAGAAAATTTATCATTCGTTAAGCATATAATATGAATATGCTTGTAGATTAGGTCCCGATAAAAAATGGGGGCCGCGGTGGCCTGGTGGTAAGGTGTCGGCTTCGGAACCGGAGGGTTTCAGGTTCGTGACCCGATTCCACCGAAGAGCCGTCGTGTAAGGGGGCCTGTTGCACGTTAAATCCGTCATGACCAAACGTCCTCCCGCTGGTGTGGTGTGGCGTGTAGAGAGGGGGGTGCCAGCTCAGGTGTCGTCCTCGTCATCTGACCGCGGTTCAAAATGACGAGGTCCGTCCCAAAATAGCCCTAGTGTTGCTTTAAACGGGACATTAATATAAATAAACTAAACTAAACCCGATAAAAAATGAGACAGCTTAAAAAAATCAATCAGTTAATATAGATTCACCTGTTTAATATCCTTCCTAGCGGTGTGGTATCGAAAAACGACATCGGACATCTGAGGACACTCCAAAGCATTGTTTTGTGGAAACGAATGGAGGCACGAGTCGAAGCAATGGCCATGATAATAGTTGCAATGAGAGTCGTTATACCTGTTGAAAGCACATGAGAAGAAATAATAATAAATAAATAAGATATGTGACTACATTTAAAAGTGGACACCCGCGGGCGATGCTTATGGCAACGAAGAGAACAAAAATATAGAAATTTCTTAACAAAACCAAATGTTAACCCGTTCACTGCCATGCCTCAAATCAGATACTCAGGTCACTTTCTTTACTATTCTTAATTACGGTAGAGTAAGGGGACATATAATTAGGTAGATGATTCGGTACAATAGGATAGTAGGTGTGACCCATGGGTGTTACTCATGGCAGTGAAAGTGTTAATAAAATCTTTCAAAACACAAAACGTCTAAATATTTCTTCCTTACATTGACATAAATTTATTGCATGAAATGTACTAATCTTAAATATTAAATGCTTCATTTGCAGTAATACTTGCCTTGTGCAAATCCCAACAAACCGTAGATTCCCATTCTCATATTTCGAAGCGGTATGTTCTGTGAACCATCAGGCAAAGGCTTGTCACTGCTCCACTGACTCAGCCAAACATTGGAGCCGATCTGAAACATTTTCGTGCATTTAGATTCAATTTGCATCAGTCAAAGGAATCATGCTATGATTCATGTAATATTGAGTCGACTCACTTCGAAGCACTTGTAGGCTGCGAAACCGATGATGAAAAGAAATGTGAGATGCAAAGTTGAGTATCGGAAGTAGGTCCAAAATATGCTAGCTTTAACCTGTTGGAATAAAAAATAAATTAGTATGATTTATTGCCATCTTTGTGAACTTTGAGACAAAAGCATAAGAAAAAAACAGTAAAGTGGTCTTCCCGAAGCTTTCTCGCATATTTCCTAATAAAAGTGACATCCACCTCCAGTATAAAACATGACTTTTATTTCAAACTTTTATTTTCTGTGTTCCGCATATGAACGGTTAGTGCTTCGTAATATAATAAAGAAATGTATATATGCATTTTCAAAGCTTTTTTGCCAACCGATTGCAACCAGAATTTGATACCGAAATAATTTTTGCGTATTTGAGATGCAGCACACTTCCAAGTATCCGGTTCGCGACAATCCGGCCTTGTTTTCTTTTATCCTAATTAAGTTAGACATTACAGAATTTATGTTAAAAAATAAACAGTTTATATCTTTAAATTACTTTTTCTTGAAACGTGCAATGTAGTATATAAACATATATAAACAACCAGTAGTGAGGCTTAAACGGTGGGCTTAGTGCTCAATAAGAAGCAAGAAAATACATATTATAACAGTGAGTCTTGATATAAAAACTTTTTCTCCGGTATTGGTGGGAAAAGAGTTGGGTATACAGAAATCCGGTCTGTCCGGCATTTTTGTTATCCGGCCTGCTCGTTCGCCGCATTAGGCCGGATATTCCGGGAGTGTACTGTATATAGTTAATATCCATGCGAATATACGGACCAAAAAATAATCAAACCATAGGCAGATTTCATTCAAAATTTGATAACGGATCTCTACCTTAGATGATACACTGTGAACCAAACTTTATCCCTTTAGTGATTTTTTTGGAGGGGGGGGGGGCTTTTCTAGTTGTTGCGTTCATTTAAACTTAGAGTGATAGATATATAAAATTTTTAACATGAATTGCGTCCAAACTTTTATATAATATATCTTCAAAATGTGCATATAATATACGTGTCAACGTAGCTCATGAAAAGAACTCAAAACTCAATAAATAAATGCTCATTTAGCGGACTGTAGTTTACTTTTAATCCACACTCAATAATTTGATGAGAGCCGATGGTACACACATCTCTTCCCGGCTGCTCGCTACTCAACTGACTGTTTACACAAAAACTCTTTTTCATACAGATGGCGTGACGGTAGCATGCGCAGATACAATACGAAGTCTACATATAATATTCTACAATTATTTATTATGTATCTAACATTGGTGAAAGGGTCATACACCAAATTTCACCAGTTTAGTTGAAAAAAATTGATTTATCTTAATGAGACTGACCAATTTGATTCCAAAAATATATTTTTCTGACTCAGAGAGCGTTGAAACGTGTAGATCTTCAAAATCTAGAATTTGAATTCTTTGGCGATCAAAATAATTTCTCAGTGTATAATTTCGTACCCGAGAAGAAAGAACGGGTTGATATTCGTTACCCAGGAATGTGCTTCTTAAAAATGTGTCAATATCAACTTACTCGCCCAGTTTCCATCTTTTCTTTTTCAATGAATTGGGCTTTCTTCTTTTCCTTCTCTTCTGTAGAGATTGTCCTGGATATTGTCCTGGAGAGAGACGACTTGGATATGCGTGACTCCATCCTTTGTATCTGCGCTTTCACATCTCCAGCAGACATTCGCTTCGTTGTCTTTTCTCCTCTCTCCTCATCTTCCTTTGCTTCTAAAGAACTGAAAAATACTGATTTCACTCAAAACCAGAAATAGACATCCGAATAATACAGAATATAAGAATACGAAAATGCAAATAAAATTAAAATTGTTTTAAGGTATACGTACACACTTGAAGATTTTTTTTAAATTTTAACTTTAAAAATCCAGTTTTTTCACAGTAGGTTATTAATATATGTTTAAACTCATTTCAGTGAGAAAAAACCATATTGCACTCATTATTAATTAATTAAATAATATTTAATGAGCTAATGAGCCTATTTTTTGAAACATGATATCTTAAATTCTAATTTCTACAGACACACAATTCTAGTTGGAAATGATGCCTAACATTAGTCTTCATGTTGTCTGCCTCAAAAAAGTTATAAAAATGTATAGTTTTTTTAAAACAATTTTTTCATCTACGATGAATAGAAAAAGCGAGATTTTTTCTGTCATTTTAACATTTAAACAGCTATTAAAAATTTATTTCTATAAATATAACTTTGATGGAGGCGCAAAACATCCGCTATTTCATACAGATTATTTTGATATATAAATAACTGTATTTGGTTCATTTCTTGTTGAGTTATGATTGTTCGAATGAAGCAACGTAGTGGGAAAATATCATTCCTCATAAAATGAGTTTAAAAAAAAGCCATAACTAGAGTTTTTAATGGAAGCACCTCAAGAAAAATAGTTATAACTCGAGAAATATTTCGAATATTGACAACATCTTGGTATCGTTTGAAAGCTAAAGGATCAGAGAACATTATTAAGCAATAAAAAAATTATTCGATATTTTGAACGATTTTCGAAGTTTCAAGTGTGTATATACACCTTAAAGTTTTGACGACGAATTTCATAGAATTTAAAATCTTTATACAGGCCTTTGGTTTTATGCTATACATTTAATAATTTTTTTCTTAATTTAGTGAACTGAATTTATGTGGTATGAGCCCCTATACTACTCTCCCTCTCTCTCTCTCTCTCTCTCGCCTGCAGATGGCAGTAGTGTTCCGACTAAACGGAGAAGCAGGCAAGCGAGGCAAAACGGCAGAAAGGAGACTCTAGCAGCGGGAGAGTGTGGGCGTGTTTATAAATTCATTATTTGTATAAGACGTAAGTGTTATTTTCATCTGATCCTGGTTGATAAAAATGACACCCACTTCAACAACCGGAAATTCAACTTGGAAATTTAATATAGCCAAGCTAAAGAATGGAAATAAATATCAGTTTTGGAAATTCACCTTTTTTTTTCATTTTCTTCTTCTTCTTCTTCTTCATCCTGTTTTTTCTTATTTTCTTCGATGAACCTTGCAAATTCTCCTTTCTGGTTCAACAAATCCCGGTAGCTGCCGGATTCCAAGATTTTTCCCTCTGACATCACGTAGATTTTATCAACTTCTTGTAAAACTGAAATGTCGTGAGTTGCGAGAATTCTGGTCTGAAAAAAACAGCAATGGAAAATTTCCATTAATATCTTTGAACAAACTGATCACTCATGAAAAATCTAATATATAATACCATCTAATTTTTGTCATCTTACCGAAATTGTTTACTATTCTTTAAAATCAGTTTGTTTTTTTTTACTCCGTCTTTTAAATGATATAATTTTCAATTCATTCCATTGAAATTTCATTTTAAAAAATCATATAATAATACTCTAGAACTTCAATCAGGAAAGTTATTTAGAAAAAAATATATACATATAAATTTTTTTTAAAAAAAATTAATAACTTTACGCAGAGATGAGATGATTTAACCCTTTAAAAGGACATTTTTTTCTAGTCATATTATGTTAAAATATTTTTAGTCTTGAAATTAGAATAAGAAAAGAGATTCATTTAGCTTATTAGATAAATTTAATTAGATTAATTAATTAATTTGGTTCATTAATAATTAAGTATCAAATCAAGACACATCATTTTGTGTAAAATAACGAACTAAAGCATCTAAGTTTCTGTCTTTATAAAAAAAATTTGTCAGAACTGATGCCAACCTACATAAATTCATACAAAGATTGATAAATTTGGTGGGAAGCATACTTCCCACGGCCCTAGAAAAGGTTAAGTGAATTTTGGAATTCAGTGAAATAGCTTGTGTCTATAAATTTTTGAAGTGAACATATATTTATAGACTAAACATTAACCCAAATAGACTCAACATAAACCCAACATAAATTATTTATAAAAAATTATTTCTAGAACATAAATTATTATAAACGTAAATTATTTTTGTTATTATTAGTGATCGAAAAAAGGAAGCATAGTACACTCCCGATGATCCGGCCTAATGCGGCCAAAGGGCAAGCAGGATAGGCCAGAGTTCTATGAACCCAGCAATACCAGCAGACAAAGTTTTTATATCAAAACTCACTGTTATAATACATATCTTGTCACTTCTTTTTGAGAGTACTATGTCCTTCATTTCTCTGAAGCTACGTAGAATGCGAACGCGCCCGCGGTCCAGTGAATCATAAAAGCACCTTTCACATTTTTCTCTGAAGCGTTCCTATCACAAAAATAAAGCTTCCTCAATATATTTATGCTTACAATTCAGTATGGTTTCTCTTACTTTCATTCCCACTTCCCACTTGCTCAAAACACCACTTTTCACTTTCTCCTCGATTTTTTCTCCCAATCCCCCACAGTACTTTTCCCAACTAATAACACTAAAGACCACATTTTTTTTTTTTTTTTGCTATTACATCAGAGTCTAGTTGCTGTATGGTACGTAATTTCTCCTCCAAGGTCATTTCAACTTTTTTCCCTTTTATCACCCATGTTGAAATTTTCAATGTGGTACACTTAAAAAATTATGAAACATACCCCAAGAACAATTTACGAGTTATAATCAAGAGACAGCATAGACAATTGAGATCCGTTACACACTGACATAAGAATGAACAACTATCAGAACGCTGCTCTTTTCCTGTTATAATTTGCATACGACACTTAGGAGGATCGTAGCAGACGCCCGCTTCCAATAGTCTTGGCATTGTTGACAATGCAACGTTTTTTCTTCCTCATTTAATTACGACAAAAAAAAATAGACCGGATAATACAGAAGCCGGATAGACGTGAACCGGATAAGCGGAAGTAAACTGTAGATACGACAGGTTAAAATTCGTTTATGGAAATCAGACCAGATAAAAATATTAAAGTAATGTTTTTATAAATTTGGTTTTTTTTTAATTTTCAGAAATTGATAGAAATGATAATGAAATCAAAAATTCAATATTTAATCGATTATAAAAAATGGCAATTCTTTCATGAAATATACTTCTTGTTTAGGTCTTTTATTAATGTAACAATCAAATTTTTGTAATATTTTTACTTCGTTAATTTTGTAACGACAAAATTTCAACATTAATTTGAAGAAATTCTTTACTCTTTTTCGCTATAAATCAAATGAAATTTTTTTCAAACACCATATCATATGGTCACATTTTCTATTTCCACTGACAACCAAATATTGCAAAGCAATCACACTTTTAGATTAGGAAAGATTCGTATATTTATTCTTTCAGAAAGTAACTGAAAATTCATAAAAGTATATCATGGAATATAAATCATGGTTTGGTTCGGAATTGATTTGCTAGATTAACATGATACTTTAAGTCACTTTAGGACCAATAATTAAATGCAGAATAATTTAACTGGTTGGAAGAAGCGGCGTTTATGATCCGATTTTAGTTATGCAAAGTGGCGTCAGTAACTTTATTCGAAACAGTTGGAATTTTAAGTTAAGGAAAGAGATGTACGCTTATTCTTTTAGAAAATAACGAGGCCGCGGTGGCCTGGTGGTAAGGTCGCAGCTTCGTAACCGGAGGGTTTCAGGTTCGTGACCCGATTCCACAAAAGGACCGTCGTTTTAGAGGGTCTGGTGCACGTTAAATCCGTCCGGGCTAAACGTCCTCCCGCTGGTGTGGTGTGGAGAGAGGGATACGAGCTCAGGTACCACCCTTGTCATCTGACCGCGGTTCAAAATTACGCGGTCTATCCCAAAATAGCCCTAGTGTTGCTTTAAAACGGGGCATTAATATAACTAAACTTTAGAAAATAACTTAAAACATCAGGGAATATAAATTATATTCTGGTTCGGAATTTATTTGTTAGTTTAACATCGTGCTTTGAGTCACTTTAGGTCAAAAATTAGATGTGGACTGATTTGACTGGATGAAAAAAAGAGGTGTTTATATTCTGATTCCTCTTATTTAAACCATATGCTATTTTTATTGTACAAAAATTGTTTCGCATACGAAAATACAAAAATCGTTCTCTTTATTTGCTTTAAAAAATTTTGATATTTAATTTAGTTTTGCTCCATATAGTTTTAGACAAAAAACAAATATAATAATAAAATCATCTAGTTTACCTTATTTTGCAGGGCTCCGTTGGGTCCAATAACGTGTTTGAAAATATGAGCTCCAACATGAGAATCCACTGCACTGAGGGGATCGTCCAGGAGATAAATATCAGCATCTTGGTACACAGCCCTGGCTAAACTGACTCGCTGCTTCTGGCCACCGCTTAAGTTAACACCCTAAGAAATTCTCAAAATAAGTAAACTATAAATTAACAATTATATAATATTTTTTAACAAATAAATTGGAGTTCCCTCTCAGAACATGTTGGATAAAGGCTTCCTTTTCTTAAAATTGTTTTTGAAAACATACTCAATAAATTTATATAACCTAAATTTGAATATATTATCATTATCTCTGTATATTAAAATTTCTATCATGAATTCAAAGATAACCAACCATATCAAATAAAATAAACTCATCAGAAACATTCAGACTTGCCAGATCATACGATCCTAATTATAAAAAATCCATTTCCATAAAGATTTATATTTATTATCACATTTTTTTAAAGATTTATCATTATATTGGTGTAAAAATTAAATCATAAAAACAAAATCGTGAAATGTTATGATAAAATCTATTATTAATTTTTAATTAAAATTCTCTTTTAATGTGATGATGTAATATGATTCATATTCTGTAAATGTGCGTGTTTCTATATTATGTTTTTCTTTATTTCTATAATTGTCCATAATTGTTTTTTGAGTCAAATCTTCAGATCAAAATCATTTGGAATATCAGATGTAATCAAAAGTTTAATTTCGCGATGCCATAAAATTTTCAAAATTAATAATTAATTTTAAATTTCTTTTTAAATTCAGATATCGGAGTAAGTTCCATTAAATAAAAATTTACTTTCTATTTAATTGCGCCAACATTTCTAGTTAAATTACAGAAAGCCTTTATTTAGCCTTTTTTTTTGTATTTTCGCAGTTCTTATATTTTTTTCGACAGAAAAAGTATCGATTATAATATAAAAATAAATAAATTCAACTTTAATACGAAACACCTGCTGAATGGTTGCATTTAATGCAGGCAATCGAAAGAATCATTTAGACACATTTTGATGAAATTCTCTTTAACAAACATTCTGATAAAAGAGATATTAATATAATAGATATCTTTATAAATTCTTTCATCAATATACATGTTGATTAGAAAGATAATATGAAGAAGAAAAAGGACCGCAAGAATTATTGGCTGTTTTTGTCACTTGATAAATATTTATCGGAATTTACCTTTTCGCCAATCTCAGTAAGATCACCGCCTGGCAAGATCTTGATATCTGGATTCAAACAACATCTGCTGAGAGTCAGATCATATTTATCTCTATCCATCGGCTTCACAAAGAGAATGTTTTGGCGGAGAGTAGCATTCTGAATCCAGGCCTGCTGAGAAACATACGCCAAGCGGCCACCCTAAAGGAGAAAGACCATTAACATGTATTATAATACATTATACACTGTTACTATGACGTAGTCCTCTGTAAAAAGAATGCTAAATATAAGGGTTGGAAAAAATGAAAAGTGGTCACTTGCTGTTGCGTCAGAATGATAGCAGCTATAGCAACGTTTCCGAAAACGGATATAAAGGGTGGTAAGAGGTATGCATTGCATACGACGTTCATTAGTGAAAGCTGTTCGTGGTATGATCGAAAGTAAAGTCGTACTATAACATTCACGGACGGTAGTACGGTTTCTGACTCCTCAATTCCCATGGACCATTAGTAATAGATTTCCTGCGGAGCACTATCAATTCAACACAATATTGCAGTATTCTGACGAAACTACGAAAAGCATTCGAAAACAAATGGCCAGACCTTCTCTCACAACAAGGGATCCTTCTCCATGACAATGCACGCCCACACGTCAACAGTGAAACCCAGACGACTTAAAAAATTTCCGTTGGAATACCCGCCATACAATCCAGATTTGTCACCTTGTAACTTCCCTATCTTTGAACCACTTAAGAGAGCATTACAGGGGATGAGTTTCCATTCGGACGACGAAATGAAAAAAGCAGTGCAGGACTTCCTCAAGAATGAACCACCATCTTTTAACAGAAAAGGCATGGAACCTGCAACCTAACCGATGGGGTCTCTGTCCCAAAGACCCTGGTAATTTCTTTTGATTTTCAATGAAGTTATTCTTTTCATTTGACTTGTCCACTTTTCACTTGGGCAACCAATATAATAATTATGGAATATTTTTTTTGACGAAAGGACGTCTCTTACACTCCATAAAAGCAAAATCTTTCCTACTGACTTCAGTTAAAATTGTATTTGCGGTGGCCTGGTGGTAATATCTAGGCTTCGGAACGGAGGGCTTCAGATTCAACACTGGATTCTACCGACGAATCGTCGTGTAAGCGGGTTTAGAGCACGTTAAATCCCTCGGGGCCAAACGTCCTCCCACTGGTGTGATGTTTTGTGGAAGTTTGGAGAGGGGTGTCGTCCTCGTCATCTGACCGCGTTTCAAAATAACGAGGTCCGTCCCAAAATAGCCCTAGTGTAGTTTTAAAAAGGGACGTTAATATCACTGAACTAAAATTGTAAGAAAGTATATTCAGAATAGACTGATCTTCCTGTTTATCACGGGGCATTTCTTTTTCTATCCGTTAGAGGTCGCCTTCACATGGAGCTTCAAGTGCGAGAGATGAATTCGGAACTTACGGTAGAAATAATACGAACTCTTGAACAGCATGACTTACTTTCTTTACCCTTATCAATATTCTATGTTCTATAATATTAATGTATGATTTAAATTCAATATAATCTTTTAATCCAGAACGTTATAGCATTATTTGACGGAGTCAATTCGTAAATGGATTTTTTGCAGCTAGTGGAACTAGCATTATTTGACGGAGTCAATTCGTAAATGGATTTTTTGCAGCTAATAGAACTAAATCCCTGCACCCCGGAAAAACAGAAAAGGTAGACAAGTCTTGATATTATATTTCTTGAAGGATATGCCTATTGATTCTGATGAAATAAGAATCTAAATTCTTCACAATAGAATTCAAATTATTTTCGACAAGGTCAGATATCCAAGGATTTTAACTTCGATGTTTTAATTAAGTAGCCATTGCATTCGATGCTCTATCTGCATTTATCTGTTCCATATATATTCAAGAAAAAAATTAAACGCATATACTTTTATGCCATACACTTTTTATATTTACACTTTAAGAATTCTTTAGATTTTTACCCCTAATTAATTATTATTCTATAGATTTAAAATAAGCAACATTTAAACACGACCATTTAAAAAATATTTTGAGAAATGGATGGAGAATTAATATTATCGTCATATGTAACTTGCCTTCATTATCCGCACGGCTCCTTCCGCGGCGTGCATTTCTCCAAGAATGGCAGAGAACAGGGCGCTCTTTCCAGAACCTACGGGTCCCACGACGGCCACCAAACTTCCGCGCGTAACGGACATAGAGATATCACGGAGAAACGGAAGATCTTCTTTTGTCCAGCAGAAAGCTCCGCCATCGATTTCGATTGCATCGTCTGTGAAAAAATAGCAAATAGCAATTTAGAAAGCTTTAGTGTGACCTTTTATTTCTATATCCAACCAAATGGAAGCCACATGAGCTTAAGAGCAATTTATTTACAATTTTTTGAAAATTTACAAGTTAAAAGTAAAAGACATAAAAAAGCATAATTAACCAGGTAATTGTTTCGAACTCTTCGAAAAATGCATATATAAATTGTATCGCAAAAAATTTAGCGATTACGAGTATATTCGTCAAATACAGAGTATGTGTAATATAAAATAATGTTATAATAAAATGACTGCTATTTTTTTATTTAAATAATCACATTTATTTAATTACTTAAACTAACATATATTTTTTGCATATAAAAGAAGAGAAACATAAAAAAATTAATTTATTATTTTAATTTGCATTTTAGAGATACAAAAGGCATCTCATCCCGGTTTTTATTAACAGGCGCACCACTTATAGAATAATCTGAAACAATTTATGGTTGCTTAAGTGCTTCTGTGACGACTAATACAACACAGCGATACACTTAAGAAAAACAATTCGTATTATATTTATAATAATTTTCATATTTTATATTGATATTTTTTAGAATAATTATTAATAATCAATCTTATTTGTCCTTTGATTTCGACTTGGCGTCAAAATATTTTAATCATCCTGAAATTTGAGAATATATTTGAATTTTTACTAAAATTGCAAATTGTAGCTACCTATTGCTCCAGACGAATAAGCTCTTCATAACGCAAAATGTTGTACTTTTTCCATGATAAGTATACTCGTCAAAAACAGGTAACTGGTTAAAATAATGACAAGCATTAAAAGTTTTTTAACACAATAAAAAAATTTGGGGGTCAGTATTATTTGTAAATTGCGCAAACGATTGTGTATAATGTAAAGGTCATGGAAAAAGCAAAACAATAAAACCTATCATTGCCTTTCAAATTTGGCACGTAGTTATTTCTTGAGTAGACATTTCTTGACATTTCACCCTATTTATAAATTTTAAAAAAATTAGTAATATTAATTTGACTATCGTACAATTTCATCTTTAATTTTGACAATTTTTAAAAACTTATTTACCAGGTATAGTAGCAATACTTTCCATTCCTTTAGCTCTTGGATTTATATCCAAGCAAGCTGAGACGAGATTAAAATACTTATTTTATGTAGATACATCTCGAAAAAGTCAAGAAACTGGATAATAATCAAGTCGGTACTTAGACCTTTTTACATGCACTCAACCACTGCTCAGAAGTTCTATTTCGGAACCATATGGGTAACTTGTATTCTACATTTTACATTTAAGTCTCAAACTTTACTGCCTGATTATGCATAGAAGTATTTATGGAATGGTTAATCTCATTTGTGCTTTAATATTTACCGAAGGAAAAAGTGTCAAAATTTAGTTTAATTTTCGATTAAGAAAATTTCCATATTAAGTTTAACCCTTAACTGGGGACGTGCAATCTGTGAGACCGCTAGCGATGGATTTTCGCTCACCCCTATTCTATTTTTAGCTCGATCGAATGGATTGACCCTGTAGCTTCCTGTTTTGTGACCTTCAATACACGCACACTTTTTCAACCGATTTCAGCTGATGCTTTTTTAAATAATTCAGTTATTTCTTCGAGCGCGGTCTCTAAGACCGCACCTCTCTGTTATTGTCTCAGTAATAAACAAGGCTTAGCAAATGGCGGTAAAACTTGGGTCCCTAAATATCATCCAATTTACTGATCCTATTATGAAGCAGTGATTCATACACTTTTAAATGAAGCTGAAAGTGATTTTAGTGATAAGAATAATTGTACAGAAGAGTTTTTCGATGAAAGTTCGCATTCAACTGATTCTGATATGTATGTTCAAACATGATTAATATTTCTAGGGATAGTGTATTTTGAAAGATTTATAAAATGTATTAATATACCAAGAGATATATATGCAGAATTTATAGGTTGATTTTTATACTAGCTTTTAACCTGTATGTTTAAAATACCCTAGAAAACCGAGCTATGAAAGTCACACAAGCTGATAAAAAAGGGCCCATTTTACCCATTGCCATTTTTTTTTTATATATAATTGTTGAATTTTACATTATATTGTCTTCTATATATCTTCATATATTGTAAAAATAAATATGATTTAAAAAGTAAAAAGTAATATGCTTTTTCAAGAATATTATTTATTGTAACATGTCATTTGAGACGAAAATGTATGTTCCAACGCATTTACTTTTTTCAATGACAATGTATTTTGAAAAATTTCTAAAACATATCTATATATCAAGAAAAATATCTGCAAAATAGATTGGCAGTTTTTCATACTAATACATTCATTAGAATATTTAATTTGAGTGTAAATGAAATGCGGTCTCGGAGACCGCACCTCCCCAGTTAAGTCCTAAAATTTCACCTCCCCAGTTAAGGGTTAAAATAATAAGTGAAAAATTCACTTTACCATTCTTGATGCTTGAGATAATTTTCGTAGCTCCAAATGTGCGTGCGAGCATGATACAAATAGAATAGAAGGGGTTAGGTGGAAATCACATTTTTCTTTATTCTTCTATGTGACTATTTCAATTCCTTTTGAAACATTTCAATTTCTAACATACGTTTGAAAAGATCTTTGCTAGAATTTTCAGGTACTGGCGTAGTCCGAATGAAGGCACAAAGTGGGAGAAAGAAACCGCGTGAAAGCATTCTGAATTTTTATAGTTTTAGAATGGAATTTTACAGGATTTTACATTTTTAGTTTCAGCACGTAGAATTTCAACGTGGGAAAAAATTAAAGCTCACACAAACTCAGAATTATAAGTAAGGCCAGAGCTCAAGTAATGAGAAAACAATTATTTTTTGAATGTGAGTAAATTGAAATAATTACACCACATCACACACACACACACACACATATATATATATATATATATATTACTTACTGTCTATTGTATCATCATTTGGTGGTCTGCCTTTTAATTCTTCACTCAGCAGAAAATCTGTCACTCGTTTGAGAGAGACGCGAGTCTGAAATGAAGTATTTGTAAGGATTCAATTATCAGAAAAATTTCACTACAGCATATTTTTATTTATTAATAGATATTTAAGGTAATTGACTGTCTCACTTTAGCGAAGTCCCAATAATATTGTTACGAATCTGTAATGCTGCTTCCCAGCATAGTTGGTTCCACCATCGGAAAGAATGTTTTACAGTCATTTGTATTGGACGGAGTCCGGTGTCACGTCGGAGGTTCCAGAGCTTGGCGACAAATTTGGCGACTTTGGCGCCAAAAGGGATTATACCCGAAACATCGAGAATTTTCCCGAGCCGTTCATTAGGAACCGAGATACGTCTCGAACGTTCCTGATTGGTTGAGAGGCTTCTAGCCCCCCCTCCTGAGACTTATAAAAGGGAGGCAACCGCAGCTGCTTGGACAGAGTAGTCGGAATCAACGGTGAAGAACTGGTCTTCCAGGGATTAGCGGAGCAGCGACGGAGTCAGGCTAGTGCTGAACTAAGCTGTGCGCTACTGTTTGCAGTAGAGTCTTGTATGCTGTTGTATGCTGCACGTCTCGGCTGAAGATAATCGTCTTCTGTGCTGTATATAGTTGTCGTCTTTGTGCTGTCCTGTGTGTCTTCGTGCAAATAAACGTCGTTGTTTTATTTCCTACTGCCGCCTGGTGATTGAGGGCCCTTCACACCATATAACTTCCACTATCAAACGAACCCAGGAAATTTGGTAACAATATCTTTATGGCCGTAGTGTACCGGTGATAAGGTGTAGGCTTCGGAGCCGGAAGGTTTCAAGTTCGAGCCCGCATTTCACCGAAGACCTAGTGCACGTTAAATCCGTCGGGGCCAAATATCTCCCCGTGTGTAGTGTGGACGATTGGTGAGGGGGTTGCCAGGTCAGGTCTCGTCCTTTGGCCAAGGTTTAAAATTACGAGGTCCATCCCAAAATAGCCCTAATATTGCTTTTAAACGGGACGTTAAAATAAATAAACTAAATAAAATCACTAATTTTTTATTTCTAATGCAAATGGAATATTTCCACAAGATTATATTTGATATCCTTTCTAGATTTTGTGCCGTGTGCAACAATTCCTGGGTTCGTTTCATTTCTAATGTAACTCCTTATATGTTATATCCAGAAAGCTAATCTCCCACACGGCCTACAGATAACAGACCATGATCGAACGCTGACGCCTACTATAGACAGATTTCTGTCGGCAGACTTTTTCATAAAAAAAAATCTTTTTTAGAACAAAATTTACTGAAATATTACCCATAGAACAGCAAGTAAGCAACTTGAATCTTGAAGTATATCCTTCTGAAATTTTAGAATAAAATGATGTTTCTTTATTTGTAGTTCTTGTTGCTAAATTGCGCTAATTTTTGCTTTACTTAAAACTTCTATAGTAAATTCCATTGCAAGTTTATTATTTTTTCTCGATGTTATAACAGTTATAATTATAATATGCAACAATTAAAATAAAAAATAAATGATTTTACATAATCTTTAAATAAATTATTATTTTAATTATGTCATACTTTACAAATATTTATCATTCAATTAAATTGTGAATAATAAAATTGCAATATCTGCTTCGTAAACATATGAATAAAGAGTAAATAAAGAGATTTCTTAATGGCCCAAGAAAATTTATCAAAATTCTGAGAAAATGCCATTGCTTTCATAAAAGCATTATCATTCATATTGCTTTTTAAACTGGTTGTAACGCTGGAGATTCTCATTCGAATTTATAATTGATTAAAAATGCTTGATGATATTTGATTTAAAAGGCATCTATACTTAAAAATATGTCGATCTGAAGATGGGCAGAATTTCAAATGAACCTTTAATTTTAAAAAACTAAAATGTTACACAAATTCATTAAAAGAGCGAAAGCTAACGCAGAGCTTCCTTACTTGGTCTTTGGCTTAGTATATTCAGTGAGTTTCTATCGCCTAGGATGATAGGAAAACTGAATTTGATAATTCCTTTAAGCTTTTAAAACACCTGGAAGTTTGGCAATATCTCATTACGAATCTGTAATGTTGCTTCCCAGCGCAGTTGATGCCATCATAGGAAAGACCATTTTACTATTAACTCTTTAAATGTTGATCAGATGCCGGATCAATGACTCGTCTTAACAAAAAACTTGGCGATTATTTGACGACGTGGTGAGGAATTTGACGACTTTAGTAACAAAATGGATGATACTTAAATTTTTAAGAATTTTAGCGACAGAGCCAATAAGCACCGAGATTGATTGTTCGAGAACCATCCCGTGTCTCGGGAGCTATAAAAGGCCGTAACACAGAGCTAGAGGCAGTCTTTTGAATTCAACTGTGGTTAATAGTTGAAAGAGTTTTCTCCCTGAGAGCTTCGAGCTGCTTATCATTGTTGTGCTGTTTATGTTCTACTGATTGCTAGAAGTGCTGCTGTTTATTGCTTGTTTGTCGTTTGTGTATTCGAGTCTACTAGTTAATAAACGTCGTCATTTGCTATTGAAACCTATTGACTGTGTCACCATACACTAACTACAATCCATTGACTTTACGGACTTATTAAAGAAAGCTCCGCAACAATATATTTATTAAGAGCAAAGATAAAATATCCTTCAAGAATATTCAATACCCTCTCCCAGATTTCAATGCCAATGATCCTCCCAGATTTCATTATTCAGAAACAATATACACGAAGATAATGTAAACATTTCCTTATGATAATATATGCGCAGCTTACCTGTGTGAGTTGAGCTACCAGCTCCGGTATAGAGGCCATATTGGTGCGGAGATTATTGAAGAGGGTGAGAGAAACAAAAGCAACGCTGGCATCCAGAATATTCTTTTCATCAATCAGAACGTAAGTCACAAAACTGCTGATGGCGATCTGCAAAATAAAGTCACGAAAATAAAATCTTCAAAAGAGCATTGAAAATCGAGAATAAAAGTTATTGCCTATTTCTTGCACAAATCTCTCCGACTATAGTTTCGCAATTTACTATATATTTTTTTCCTTCAAAGCCCATCGTACATCGATTTAAATTATTTCAAAACAGAATTCATTCCCCTGTATGAAGTGATGCAAAACTATATATAAAAAACTTCAGAATACAGAGAGAATGGATTTAGTTTTGTTATACATATCAAGACTGCTAGGGACTCCGGCAGATCTAAATTGTCAATCAGATGTTCAGAACAAATACGTTTTATACAGATTCATTTAATTATAAATGCCATGCATGCCCATTAGCTATATTAAATAGGACAGATTCTGATATTTTGTGGCTATGAACAATGCACATAATACAATCACTTTTTTAATCAATTGGTCGATTTAGTTTTCCATTTCAATGCATTTTTAATACGTTAATGTTTTATGATGTTGTTGTTTTTTATCTATTGTGACCTCTAAGCCTCGTAGTCCTAAGAAATGGAAATATACTACTAAGTTGGAATCCTGGTTGGAAATTTACTACTAAATAGAAGATGAGTAAATAGGATAAATAACTGTATCGAATTTATTAATCCAGTCACAAACAATTATCGAATTATTGTACTAAATATTACAGAGAAATTTTGAACTTTGCCTTTGATCATAATTCATGTTTAATAGGTAAAAACAAATACTGCACTTTTGAATAATTAAGCAAAGACTTTTTTATTAGAAATTATTATCACTAAATATTTATTTGAAAATCTTACACGATACAAGCGCATCGATGTTCGTTTCTCAATTTCTTCCATTGGCTGTCCCAGATTGCAAAGCCGTAATATAGTTTCTTTACGAGTAAAGAAGAGAGAGATCTTTCATAGATTCGAGGCTTAATAAATTCTTGGCGCCAAAAGGTTCCAGAAACTACAAGAATCATGGCAATATGTCTATTAGAAGTCGTGATCCATCCAGATGATTCCATAAACTGCCACCAATATTTTATAAGCCCAGGCCCTCGCACGAGAGTGAAATGTTGATGAGCCAACTTTTGACCTGTTTGAACTTGTCGACTGTTTTATATTTAATGATTTAGTTTTCTGTTTTTGTTGTTAATATTTGAAAGCATTGTTATCTGTGTAGATCTTCATTGTGTTTTCACTGCTTATGTTTCCTGTTTTTCGTGGTATAAAGCAATTTTATATGTTACTGAATTTGCTGGACTTTTTCTACCAAATTACCAACCGATGATTTCCATAAGAGTTTTGATTTCTTTCTCTTAGTATTGCTATACACCAGCGGTTCTTAACCTATGGGTCGCGACCCAAAATTGGGTCGCGAAGCATATTTCTTGGGTCGCGACAGATGTAAGTAAAGATGCTCAACTCATGGTTTACGTGCGGTATCCAGGTTTAACAGATATACAGGAGGACATTTTATTTTGCAAACCAATGTCAACAACAACTAGAGGTGAAGATATTTTTCTTATGGTCGATTCGATTTTTAAAGAAGGATTAAATTGGAATCAGTGTTTCAGTATTTGCACCGACGGTGCAGCTGCCATGACAGCATCTAAAAAGGGATTTTCGACAAGAGCAAAACAAATGAATCCACAAATTATATCGATTCATTGTTACATAGACAAAATCTTGCTTCAAAAAAATTATCACCCGAATTATGTATCGCTTCGGATGAAATTGTTGCGGTAGTCAATTTTATCAAATCAAGAGCTCTTAACTGTAGAATTTTCCGCGAACTGTGTTTCGAATTTGGTGCAGAATACGAACATTTATTATATTATTCTGAAGTTAGATGGCTGTCCCGGGGCAAAGTTGTTCAAAGAGTATTATCATTACGGACAGAAGTCGAATTATTTTTGAGAGAAAAGAAACACCCATTAGCATCTATTTGCTAATCAAAATGTCACTTATTTTCAAAAAGTTATAAATATATTTTAATTTGGTCAATAAAAATTATTAAAAACACTTGATTATTAATTAAATTTTCCTTGGATCGAAAAGTACTTTTGTTTATCTTTATTATTAAAAAAATAAATAAAAAATTTGTAAGTTAAAAAAAATTATCATCGTAGGATTGAAGACTTTTTAAAAATACAATCTAAAATAAAGCAATGAAAAAATTTTGACTTTTTCTCAAATATTTCTCAAATTTGGGTCGCGGCTTAAAAAGGTTAAGAACCAATGCTATATAGCTTTCGGGGCGTTTTTGATGGCGTAAAATTATGGAGTGTGACATGTCGCAAATTCATACGGAGCCAAACCACATCATACAGGATGCACTCATACCATTTCCACTCGCATATTTCAGAGCAAAACTGATTTGTTTGGGTATGACTGACACACCATATAAGTTTGTTGCAACACTTTCCAATCGGTTTATATATTTTAATGATATTTTTACTCAATACACTATTTCAGTTGATTGTCAAAGAAAATATAAGTATTATACAGGGTAAAACAGAAAAACTCGGACAAACAAATTTTAATATAAGTTGATTAAAAAGTAATAAATTGACAAAATATAACAAATAATAATAAGAGTAGACTTTTACTGATAAATAAATTTAATTGATTTCAAAGTAGCCGGCTTTTGCAGTGATGCATAGGTGCAAACGCTTATTGAAATTTTCAGCATTGGACCGCAAGTCTTCTATCTTTAATCTATCTCATTCCTGCAGAAGACATTTCTTTAAAGACTCCAAACTTTTATGTCGTTTAGTGCAAGCCTTAGACTTCAAAATGGACCATACACTTTAATTTTGAGATTGAGATACGGCGAGTATTGGGCCCATTCTCCAGATGATATCACGTCCAGAAAATGTTCCTTCCACCACTCTTTTGTCTTTTTAGCCTTGTGAGTTGATGCAGAGTCTTGTTAAAACTCCCATTTTACATTTCCGAAGTGCGTTTTGACCCACGGAAATGCAACAGCTTCTAGAATGTCAAATTGGTGCACTTTTTAATTTGTTTTAACGGACTCATCCACAAAAACCAGAGTTGTTTTGCAACTTTCGCAAATTCCTCCTCAGACCATAACCGATTTTGGATTTTTGCGATGTTCACCAACTGCTGAAGTGCTTGGTGCAGATTCTATAGCTCTATGAGTTACGAAATTTTGGACGTGAAGATCTTCTCATTAGTGAAAAGGAATCTCTCTCTCAGTTCTGACATGCGACCCGTTTCAAAGGTTTCGGCGTCTTTCGAGCCCCACGAGTTTGTTTTCTTCAGTGAGAAGCAGAACTTTCTGGACCTTGTAAGGCTTCAGTCCAAGCTCTGATTTTGCCATTCGCTGCTCTGATCGGTCCCTTATTTCCAGTTCACGAACGATCTTTCTCATGGAAATCTTCGAATTTCATTGAACTCGCTTTTTGATATCCTACGGCTATTGAAAGTGTTCACCATACGTTTTAGTTCAATTCCTGGACTTTGACCATAATTTCCAAGCTCTTTGAAACGATAGATTGCATCAGATACTGTTTGCTAAGGCACATTAAGCAAACGAATGACCTCATAATGTTCGTTTTCCAAGATGTTCGAAGCTTGGAAAAATTATAAAATTTATTATTGCTCATCTTCAATTGTAAAATAACTATACTATGGTTCTGAAAAGATATAAAATATTAGGGAATAATATAATTTCAAAAGATTGTCAAGAAATTATCGAAGTAATTTCTTGATATTTAATCTGTTCTTAATAATTAATTTGTTCTGAATAGAAATTATCCAAATAATTTCTCTATATTTAATCTGTTCTTGATAATTAATTTGTTCTGAATAGAAATTATCGAAATAGTATCTTGATATTTAATCTGTTCTTGATAATTAATTTGTTCTGAATAGAAATTACCGAAATAATTTCTTGATATTTAGTTGTTCTTGATAATTAATCTGCACTGAATAGAAATTATCGAAATAATTTCTTAATATTTAATCTGTTCTTGATAATTAATTTGTTCTGAATAGAAATTACCGAAATAATTTCTTCATATTTAATCTGTTCTTGATAATTAATTTGTTCTGAATAGAAATTATCGAAATAGTATCTTGATATTTAATCTGTTCTTGATAATTAATTTGTTCCGAATAGAAATTACCGAAATAATTTCTTGATATTTAGTTGTTCTTGATAATTAATCTGCACTGAATAGAAATTATCGAAATAATTTCTTAATATTTATTCTGTTATTGATAATTAATTTGTTCTGAATAGAAATTACCGAAATAATTTCTTGATATTTAGTTATTCTTGGTAATTAATCTGCACTGAATAAAAATTATCGAAATAATTTCCATTCAGAATTAATAATCTAATTCTGATTATTTGTGCCATAAGCAAAAAATCTCCAATAACATTTAGATCCAGGCTTGAATGAGAATATTTTAGGCACTTCCTAAAGACACTTCTAAAAAAGCATCTTAATAAGGTCTTGCGTTCAATAGCAAATGTGTTCTTTGTTGTTTCATTCTATATTTGTTCTCTCTTCTCACCGAGATTCTTTGTTCTGAAGTAAATAAATTCAATGAAATAAATTTTTAAAACGCTTGCCTTCATTTAACGACATACACATTTAAAAGGTACATATGCTATCGACTTTGAGTTACGCACAGCATGAAACTTATCAAAGTAAGTATAGTAAACAATTCAAATGGCGCGAAGCATTCTAAGAATAAATAAAACATAATGAAGAATAATTAAAAGAAAATAATAGTAATGCATAAAAAAATGAAACAAAAAAATAGTTAGAAAAATTGATTATAAAAATAGAATTAAAAGAAAGTTATCGTGTAAAATTTTTACTAGAAAGGATATTTTCAATATCAGTAATAAAAAAAGAACAATATAGCTCATCATGTTTATAAAACATGAAATTTTTATTATAAATAAGAGTATAAATAAATATAAACTTATGGAATTTTAATAGAGAGAAAAATAATTAACACATAAAAATAAGAAAAATTAAGAAAAAGATATAGAGAAAAACTTATAAAAAATTCGCACATAATATGCATAAGTTTTCTGCACTATAAAGTTAGTTATTAGAAACCTTAAACCGCTACTCCAACCCACCCAAAGGCACACGGGAAAACTTGAATGACCGGACCGCCATCACAGCAACACTGGCGGGAACTGTGGTTGAGGCCTAAGGACCATCACCGGCCACGGTACAACCCTTCCCTTAGGAAGTATGTTCCGTCATCGATGGGAGGAGCTGATCCTCACGTTTTTCTGTACCCACCAGGCTGGCGAGAATCAACCACCATGCCGGAAGCTTCTCATTCACAATTACGAGACCCCCCCCCCAGTTGGAAAAACATGGAGAAAACATGCAAAGACTTCGATTGATTTTCAAACTATAAAATACTTTTGATATAAGTTGTTAAATGATTGAAAAAGCTTTATGGACTAGCACTACATCATCATAGAATTCAAAAAAAGAAATTTATTATTGGTAACTTAAAATATTACTAGAGTAAAATACTATATTCACCAGGAAAGGAGCACATATCCAAAGAAAAGTGATCGTTCCATTGACAAAAGCTAGCTTCTTGAGTGTAACGGCTTCTTTCTCTCTGATGGATCCGATAGTTTTCATGAATGCGTTCTCCCATGCAAACAGCTTTAAAACCTAAAAAATAAAACACAATAAAGCAACAGCCAATTAAAAAAGAAAGTGCGAGACAATCGTAGAAACGATGTAGTTACATTGTATGGCAAAAACACTGAGATTGGTCTTCCCAAAACTTTCTCGCGCGTTATCTAATAAAGGTTCATTTACCCCAGAAATATGGCATTGGAGTGCAATAGTTACGATATATTAACCTTGAATTGGCGCGAATTTGGCATTTTTACTGAATGTATCGTGCGATCCTAGGTGAGGATTTTGGCGATGAATCCCCGGCATATCAGGGATGATAGTATCTGGTAATCAAATTTGTGTTTTAGCTTCGTAATTGAATTTGGCATAAAATGTAATCACAAAGTTTGGACCAAAATTATATCCACTTTCGTCTCCAGTCATCAAGAGGTTCAAAAACTGCTCCCTTTTGTGACGAGCAAGATTTGAAGAACATATCGAAATTCTGTTCATTAAATTTAATTCGCTTCATTCGTGTGGCATCCAAACAGAGAGTTTGGAGACGAAACCAAGCCTTTTAATATAATCCAAGCTAGAAACACACTTCTATGGAAGTTAACGTGGGATTTGTCCATACTGCGTAGCACTTTGTCATTGACATCTGATGGCCTTCCTCATCTGGGTTCATCTTTCAAAGAAAAACATTCGAACGAAATGAAGCAAATCATGTTTGGCATGTTCAAGCTGTTACTACGTCCTCTCCAAACAAGTAACACAAATTCTTTTTTTATTTTTTGCCTCCATCGCGTTATTTTCTTTTTTGAACTCATACAACGTATAATGTCTTAAGTGTAGTTTTTATTCACTCATGTTGACAGTTTTACAGGTTTAAAAAAAACTGACTAAAATACGAAAAAATGTGTACAAATTATTAATCATATACTAATCTGACTGTTTAAACCGATCTCAGTTGGATCAGAATTCTTTTTAAGAAACGACAACGCGTAAAAGTGCACGTGTTCAAAAAAGACATCACTTTCCTTTATACTCAATATTTCGTAAATACTTTCTTTTCATTATTTCGTTTATAGAATATACAGTGGTTGCCAAAAGTGTGGACATTTTTTGAAAGTTTCATGTTTTTCAACTTTGCGTGCTTGTAGAATATATTAATTTTCACTTAAATACAAATGTTTATATATCAAATTGAAGGTAATTTAATGTAAAATGTAATAACAAAAACAGTATTACAATATCTGTATTACAAAAAAAGTTACACTCATTTTAGTAGTATAAACAAACACAAATCGTTTTGAATAATGACGTGTTTTGCAATAAAGGCGTACTAGCCAATCACAAACACTGTTCTGAGGACCCCATCAAATGTCTGTAACTATAGTTTAGGTTATTTGGTATGTAAAATAGTTAATGTTGTGGAAATATTTTGCGGAATGATGCATACAAGTACAATTAAATAGAGTATTGCTGTTTTTGAATATTTTAAGTCCTTTTTTCTAATTAAACTAATTTTAAACAATGTCACCAACAAGAAGAACTGATTGGACATTTATAAAAAGAAGCCGAATTGTCATATTGAGAGAAATTGTCCTCTCTTATGCTGAAATTGCAAGACAAGTTGGTGGTTCAGTGACTTGTTCTGGTGTACGAAAGTTCTGTTTACGTTATGAAAAAACGAAATCAGTGGAAAATAAGGCCGAAAAAAATTCTCTCCGATGTGAAAGTGCTACTCCCGATAGAAAAATTAAACGGCTATGCCTTCAAGATAGAAAAATTTCATCAGATGTGAAATGAATGCAGCGGGTATTGCAGTAAGTTCAAGAACAATAAGAAGAAGGTTATCAGGATTTAGACTACAAGCTAGAATTCCAAGGAAAAAACCATATTTAAATCAAAAGCAACGCGAAAAACGAGTTAAGTGAAAAGAACACATTAAATGGTCAGAAAATCAATGAAAGCAAGTAATCTGGAGCATGAGACTAAAATATCGCTCTTTGGTAGTGATGGTAGAAAATATGTGAGACGTAGAGTAGGTGAAGGACTTCATCCTGATTGCATTGAAGCAACTATAAAAACTACAACAAATGCCATGATTTGGGCATGTATTTCTGCAGATAGTGTGGGCCGAATTCAAGTGATTGATGGCATCCTGAATGCCAAAAAATACATCGAAACTGTCCTGGAACCAAAATTGATATTTTCCATCAGGGATTTCTTCCCTAACAAATCACCATTTATTTTTCAGCAGAATTCAGCTCCATGCCACACAGCAAAAGTATGCAAAGCATGGTTTCAAAATAAAGGCATAGATGTATTACCATGGCCAGGAAACAGTCCTAATCTCAATGCAATTGAAAATTTGCGGCAACGTTTGAAAATTCTTGTACGAAAGATGAACTCCAAACACTCGTTCACTCGATGAAAAGACGCTGTGAAGCTGTCTTAAAAAATAAGGGTTATCCTACTAAGTATTGATTGTGTAAGTATCACTTTAAAAAAAATGCAAATCTGAGATGGATCTTACTAAAATGAGCGTAACTTTTTTTTGTAATACAGATATTGTAATACTGTTTTTGTTATTAAATTTTACATTAAATGACCTTCAATTGATATATAAACATTTGTATTTAAGTGAAAATTAATATATTCTACAAGCACGCAAAGTTGAAAAACATGAAACTTTCAAAAAATGTCCACACTTTTGGCCACCACTGTATATAAAGAGAACATACATCAAGAAGAAATAATCCCAAAAATTAAGGCCTGACATTTGAATGAATTTCATAGTTTGAAATTCCAAGCCCTAAAAATTCTTTTTCTCCAATTATGCTCATATTTCTATCAGTGCTTTTGTATGGGATCATGATGACGGAAAATCGCAACTTATGAGAGATAAAATTTCATTTATCACAAATATTTTTCGATTTATGCAACGTATTGCATGAAATACATCCAAGATTTAAATATATATATATTATTCCTAAATTCTCTTTTCTTTTCCTTTAATAATGTGAATTCAAACAGAAAATCTCCATGCTTACAAAAATATATTTTAAACTAAGACTGAAGTTTGAAAACTTACCTTGATACCGCTCAGTATTTCCCCCATTTGTCTTAATCTCGCATCTTTCCAACCCATTTGTTTCTTCTAATAAAAAGAGAAAATTTGAATGGAATCAAAACTGGTTCTCATAATTTCATTAGATAAAAATGAGAATAAATTACTTAATCTAGAAAATCAGTCACAAACTTCAATAAGATAATTTAGAGATAATAAATAGGAATGATGTACTTTTCTATTAGTTTAACCCTTTATTTACTGACGGTACTTAAAAGTACCATTTAAATCTGGCTTATATCCTCGAATATGACAATTTTTGCTGATGGTTTTCTAAAGAACACGGAGATTGTTTAGGTTTAGTTATATTAACGTCCCGTTTAAAGCAACAATTGGGCTATTTTGGGACGGACCTCGTCATTTTGAACCGTGGTCAGATGACGAGGACGACACCTGAGCTGGCACAACCTCTCCACACCACACCACACCAGCAGCCGGATATTTGGTCAGGACGGATTTAACATGCAACTGACATCCTAACACGACGGTTCTTCGGTGGAATCGGGTCTCGAACCTGAAACCCTCCGGTTCCGAAGCCGAGACCTTACCACCAGGCCACCGCGGCCCAAAGAACACGGGGAATGTAACCCAAATAGCAAGAAGTTAATATAAGCTAAAAGTAGGAATTAAAAATATTTAATTAATAATTAAATTAATTAAGATATATCTATTAATTAAAATATTTTTCTTGGGTTCCCTGGGATTATTCCGCAAGAAAACTTAACTACTAGTGGAAAAATGAAGTTGAAAAATTGATGGAAACATAATTCACTAAATAAAGGGTTAAAACACAAATTCGTTTTCAAAGAATAACTAAATGTAGACATGGATTGCTCTCTTTCCTTTATTAAATTTAATCTATATTTAAAAATAAAATCTTGTGCTTCTTCGGTTGGTTGCTTTGAACTTTTTTCATAATAATAAAATTAATATTAATTTATAGTAAATGTGAATTTCATTATTTATATATAACAAGTATTAAGTCGCAATGCTTTAAAAATGCTCAATATATGCAATTATTACAAGCATATATGCTTTTTATTACTCCATATATTGCAATAGAAACAAACATTGCAATTAATACAAATGCATTATTTCGTAATCAGTGCATTAATTTTAATACATATATGAAATGCATGCTGAAATTACGACCAAAATGATCGAGAGATTTTGTTAGATTAGAGAGATTCTAAAATTGCCTATATTCATTTTTAAAACCATTTAATGCAAGTGAAATTTATGAACAATGATTTTATAGTAGTTTCCTACGAGATATCTCGTATATGGCAGTGACGAGTAGTTTTATTACGAGATATCTCGTAAATGGCAGTGACGAGTAGTTTTATTACGAGATATCTCGTCAATGGCAGTGACGAGTATTTTTATTACGAGATATCTCGTAATAAAAAAAGTATCCGGTATAAATGCTACAGTCATTGGTATTAAGAGATCAATATGGTCTTCATTAATTATTAGTAAGACCTAGTTAATAGCACTGACTATAACATACACATTGATCAGAATAGAACTGATGATTAGAATAGAACTGAGAGCGTTTTGTTAACATTAAATTAGAGCGTTAAATGCGATTTGTTAAAATTAAATGAGAGCGAATGACTTAAAGAATAAAGTGTAAAGATTATTTGAATCAGATATTTATGATAAAACGAACAATTCGTTACGTTCGAATTAACAGAAATAAGCAAGAAAGTAATAAAACTGAAAAGTAAAATTGGCTTTCGATGTACAGAGAGATGAAGGCAAATAAATTCTAGGTTCGAATAGGAAAGCTTTATTTGTCCTGAAGTTAAAACATATATGCAGATACAGGGTGTCTTGAAATAGACTGACGATTTTTGAAAATGCATAACAGGAAAACGGCCATCTATCGATAATTTTTTGAACTGAAACCAAAAACAAGTGGGAGGGAAAGTTTATGCCCTGTCACATGTGAATTTCCTGCAAGAATAGGTTGTTTTTTTTAACCGTTTTCGTATTATGCATTTTTGAGAATCGTCAGTCTATTTTAAGATACCCTGTAGATACACACCAGCAGTGTATGAAGTAATATGAAAACGTGTCCATCCCAACTATTAAGCAACAACAAAAGACATTTTATGAGTAGGTAGCGAGTTGTTCGAGACCATCATATAACCGAAGACATAAATTCAAAAAATTCTCATTTAGGTATGCAAGTTCTATTTGTTCAATAATTAATAGACTGAATATATTTTCTCCTGATTGGCGAAAACTTTATGAAACTTAAATTCCTGTCTGGCAGTATGGATTGACTGCTAGACAAAACTAAGTCAACCAAAGTCTTTCTCAATTTTTTTGCTTATATACAAGAAACAGTCAATATTAATCTAACTGATAAGCTAATAAACGCAATTTCATTTTAATAAAATATTATAAATAGAAAATTTTTAAAAATACACTTTTGTTAGTGATTTGTATTAAAATTTATTTTTGGTTATTATTATTTTTTTATATTTCTTTTAATTTTTAATTTATTATAAATATAATTTCGACCTTTAAATTCAAAATGAAAAAAGTCCTTACGTGATGAGAAATGGAATTAAAATTTAATAAAATTGTTCCTTTAATTTTTCAAAATTTAATAAAGCTGCGGTGGCTTGGTGGTAAGGTCTCGGCTTTGAAACCGGGAAGGGGGGGGGAGGGTCCGAAGCCTGATTCCACCGAATAATCGTCGTGTAAGCGAGTCCGGTGAACACTAAAGCCGGAAAGATCAAACGTCCTCCCGCTGGTGTGGTGTGGAAGTTTGGAGAGGTTGTGCCAGCTCAGGTGTCGCCTTCTTCATCTGACCGCGGTTCAAAGATAAGTGGTCCATCCCAAAATAACCAAGTGTTTCTTTAAAACGGGACATTAATATAAGCTAAACAAAACTCAAAATGTAATAGTTTATATTTCATTGTTTATTAGTTATGCTTAATAACTATTCGCTCACTTCATTTCAGATCATTTGTTAGTTAATATATCAAGTATGAATCAAAACTATTAACCTAATTTACCTGAAGTTTGTGGGAAGTGGAGGCCAGTTTAGTAGTTATAGGCATAATGAGAAGCATGACAAAGACCCCAGCAAGACTGGCCACTCCGAGATATTGCCACAGAAGGACCATTACAAGAACGATTCGCATGGGGCAACTCCAAACTAAATTTATCGTCCACAACTGCTCAAAAAGTCTTTGAACATCAACGCCAATCAAATTGCACAACTCGCCAACGGTGTAATTGCGTCTGGAACTGTTGCTGAGCTTCAGAACCTGGGCAAAAAACAAAATATAACGCCGTTAGAATGATTTTTTGGGGGAAATAAATGCAACATTATGTACATCAGGTTTTCTTTTTTGCATCAAATGAACATTTTTGCTTTTGTCGTTTTACAATAATTACAATATTTTCTTTATACTTTGTATGAACAAAAGTTAAAAAAAATAAGGGAATTACGATTAGTCTTTCTTATATTATTTCACCTACATACAAGGTGGTTATAATTAAAGTTCCACTTTGAAATGGTCATAAAAGGAAAACTACTGGACCAAATGTTATCAAACTTGGTACTAGTTTAAAGGAGGCCATGGAAATTTCTTTTACAGTAAAAAAGTTCAAAAACTATCCACCAGGGGAAAAATGGCGTTGTATGCAATATTGTTAAGCAAAATGTGACATGAAGACGTCGGTTTAAAATGTGTTTTATCGTTTCTGAAACGTGTTACAAAGCATGTTCAATGTGTGTTATCTCAAACACACTGTTTATGGTGATAATCGAAACAATTTGGCAGAACTGAAAGATGCGATACACCGACAAGTGCGTAACATTCCTCCTGATATGCGAAGAGCTACTGTTGAGAATGCAGTAATGCGATTTAACTTGCTTTCAGAAAATGGTGGACGCCGCGTTGAACATGCTTTGTAACGTGTTTCAGAAATGATTAAACACATTTTAAACCGATGTCTTCATGTCCCATTTTGCTTAACAATATTGCATACAGAGCCATTTCCCCCCTGCTGGTGAGTTTTCGAACTGTTTTTTGGCGAAAACGAAATTCCCATGATCTTCTTTAAACCATTATTAAGTTTGATTACATTTGATTCAGTAGTTTTCCTTTTATGACGATTTCAAAGTGGAACTTTAATTACAACCAGTCTGTATATTTACATGTTTTTGTTCGATTGCTGTTAAAGTTTTGAAATTCACATGCCAAATTTAAAGCATTTTAAAAGAATGCAGCAGAACACCAGATATAATGAAGAGATAAAGACAGTGTCCTTACCTTGTGGTAAATTGCAGTATTGAGTCCTGTTCGTGGAATGATAGATGCGGTTATCAGATAATGTTGGTTGTGAATGGTTGACAGTGTGGTGAAGGCCGCAGTCAAGAACAACAAGAAAGCGTACACGTACCCATGCCACGTAGCTTCATTATTTCCAATGAATGTTATAATATAGCTATAAAGAATAAATTTCATAAAATAATGAAATAAAACAGTTTCATACAAATTTTGATAATAAAATAGACGTACTCTTGGCCCTAGTTGGCGCTACTAAAACAAGAGACGCTCCCTTGGACTTCGTCAGCGAGCTTGTCCATGGCAAGTGCCATTACAAACAACAACAAGTTAGGAATTATAAAATTTATGTTAAAATGTGGACAATTTACAGGGTGTTTATAAAGTCCCGGACCCATTTTGATGTTTAATAACTCATAAAATAATAAAGATATAAACAAACTTATGGCATTTATTGATGGAATAACTCATATATTTTCCTTTTCAGGTTTGAATATTTTTACTTTTGTAAATATCCTCTGCACGTGTGGTTAATTTCAGATAATTTCATTTTCCAGTCTAAATATCTGTACTTTTCTAAATATTGTCTGCTTATTAATTGCATTTTTCTCTCTATTGTTTTTGGCAACTATTGCAATGTTATGTTTACTTTTGATGTGTTTGTTCTATGTAGTACTTTTGTATGTGATGTTTTATTCGAGCGGATATTAAGGAGAATGCATACACCACAAGAGAAAGCACAGATTTTATGGTGGTTCATAGAAATGAAATCGATAGTGCAAGCACAGAGAAATTTCAGAAGAATTTACCAAAAAGATATTCCATCCAAAAACAGCATCTTGCGGTGGAAAAAGAATTTTCTAGAAATTGGAAGTATCGAAGATAAGAAACGTTCCAGACGTCCTTGCACAAGTGATTTTGATGTTGGGCGTGTCAGAGAGACATTTTCACACAATCCTAGAATATCTGTGAGATCAGCGGCAACAGAATTGGATATGCCAATTTCGACGGTGTACAAGGTTATTAAGAAAAAATTAAGACTGCATGCATACAAAGTTCAAATTGTTCAAGTTTTGGAACCGAACGATAGGCCTAGGAGGATGGTCTTTGCAACAGATATGCTAAGAAGGATAGAAGATGCTGCTGATTTTCTGAAGAGCATAATGTTCTCCGATGAAGTATCCTTTCATGTTTCTGGCATTGTTAATCGCCATAATGTGCGCAAATGGCTCTGTGGATGCCGACATGCTTGTCGCTACCTGGCGTGAAATTGACTATCGACTTGATATTCTCCGTGCGACGAAGGGGGCACACGTGGAAGTTAATTGACAAGGGTCATGAAACTTTTTGAGTCTATTTAACCATTTATGTTATTAATTTAAATCTATCTTTATTATTTTATGAGTTATTAAACATCAAAATGGGTCCAGGACTTTATAAACACCCTGTATATCCTTTAACTTATCAGTATCAGTACAGAGACTTCTATTTTAACTCGATACGTTACCGGCAACTGCTTCTATGATTCACTGGACCACGGATACGTTCACATTCTGAGTGGCTTCAGATAAATGGAGGGCTTAGAACTTAATGAGAAAATACATATTATAGCAGTGAATTTTGGTATAACAACTTTGTCTTCTGGTATTGGTGGGCAAAGAAATGAGTTCATAAAACTCAGGCCTATCCTTCTGCCGCATTAGGCTAAATACTCTGGAGTGGACTGAAATATTTGAAAAATTCAGGAACTTTTGAACATAGTTTCACATAAGAAAAATATAAAAAATACACAAACATTAATATTTTAAAGGTTTTCTTAAAATTATGTTTTTGAGTATTTTTCTCTTGCTGGTATTTAAGCTGACAGAAGAACATACTACCCAAGTTTCTACCCCCCCCCCCTTCAGAAAACTACCACGTATGAAACGAGGACTATATTGTAAGTCAGTTATGTGTCGAGCTCTCAGTCTAACATTAGATAAGAGAGGAAACACTCTTCTATTATAATTGAAAATCAATGCCCTAAAACACAAAATAGCTTTGAATAAAATATTACTCACAGAAAAAAATATTAACGCATTGCGTACAAGTCACGAGATTTCTCGTTTTATCAGGTCGAACGTTGTGGCCGGGTTACGAGATATCTCGTTTTCCTGTTTTATCAGCTGAATCAATGCAAAACCAACCAGAGGCAAATATTTTACACATTAACGACCGCAAAGAAATCTGCAAGACTTCGTCTGGGATAGAACGTTTTGGTGCAACCTTGTACGTTCTAAAATCATCATAGCTTGGTTATTTATGAAGCAATAACAGAGCACAACACAAGAGACACGCAACACGAGAAAACTCATAAGTGGTCCATAACAGATGCTACACGAAACACGGGACAACTCAAGAACGGGTCGAAACAGATGGGACGCGAAACACGAGAAAATTCGTGAGCGGCCCTTCATGTCTTAAAACAAGATATTGCTGTAAATCGTGCAGAACACCACTACACAAGGGAATATGCTTTACCGAATATCACACTCTAAAGCAGTATTCAAGTCTGTAAATAAATAATAGTTAAAATGTAAAGAATCTTATATAATAAGTACATGTATAAAATATATAATAATATTTAAGAATATATATAAATATAATACCAAATGCAAATTAAAAACGTTCATATATGCATCTAGAGAGTTCAAAAATGTGCGGCCACTCGGAGCGCGCAGAACATAATAATAAAGAATAATAAAGAACATAATAATAAAGTTAATAAAGAACATATTCATTAATATAAGAATAATAAAGAACATAATAATAAAGTTAATAAAGAACATATTCATTAATATAAGAATAATAAAGAACATAATAATAAAGTTAATAAAGAACATATTCATTAATATAAGAATAATAAAGAACATAATAATAAAGTTAATAAGGAACATATTCATTAATATAAGAATAATAAAGAACATAATAATAAAGTTAATAAAGAACATATTCATTAATATAAGAATAAAAATTATTTAAGAAACATATTCCTATAAACTTACTCCAGTATGATAGGCGGAACCAGTGAGACAAAATTGTTTATAAATTCCAATGTAGCTGCAACCAACAGCCATGGAAATAAGGCTTTGCCTAGGGCTAAAAGGAGGGAGGGTCCACGATTGCAACAAATCCTCGTAGGCACAGCTTTATCTTCTTGCCTGGATAAAAGAATACAGTTATTAAAGTACTAAAACATCTATAACAAATTCATCCACATTTAAATCTAAGAAATAATTTCCTGATGTTCCTATTAGCACAAAATGTATAATAATATTTTTGCGATATATTCCCGACATTCAGAATATCGAACAACATCGTGGAGATATCGTACAATATCCTGCATTAGTAGGGATCACAAACTCGCTAAAAGTTTAGTTATATTTACGACCTACTTTTAAAGCAACACTAGGGCTATTTTGGAACGGAGCTCGTCATTTTGAACCGCGATCATATGACGAGGACGACACTGGAGCTTGTACTTCAAACTTCCTCAAAACACCAGTGGTAGGACGTTTGACCCCGACGGTATAAACGTTGTGATGTCTCGATCCAATAACAGGTAGCGTTATGATCAAATTCTTTATTTACAGCTTTATTACATAAAAACAACTCTTTCTAATCTAGGTTAAATGAATGATGCTATTTACAACACGAACATTAAACAAGAATAGTTCCTCGAACAATTTCGAAGGAAACAACTTTACAAGAACAGCTAACAGGCTGTTGGCGTCTTAGGCTACTCCAGGGGTAGCTCTCGGAATCCACCGAATTTGCTTCGGGTGGAATTTTACTCAGAAGTCCGATTCACACGAAGCTTTTCTCCTCGGTTCACACGAAGCTTCTCTCCGTTCTTCAGAAAAATCTCACCTTTTATTTTCCTCTCAGACTCCCTGTTACCCAATCACCGTTCAGAACAACCTGAATCGTCTCTGGTCGCCCGTGGGAAATGTTCATTGATGATCCACCCTCCACAATGGGAAAAATGATGGACATCTGGAGTGTTTGACACTCTGGCCTTTCGAAGACACGATTTATTTCCCTGGGAAACGCACGTGTGGTTCCTTATCTGGATTAGCACTAATTGGCCAGACGACCGTACTTAAAAGGAGGGTCTTCCATTTGGCCATCTGGAGGCACTTAACACTGTGGGAGTTTCGTTGATGAAGAATGGCCCGGAATGTAAATTATCGAGTGTGGGAAAAAGGAATGTCACAGTGGTCACCCAGGAAGAAGCTGAATCATTACAACGTACACCAGACCTGTTTACATGACGGTTCTTCGTTGGAATGGGGTCTCGAACCTGCAGCCCTCCGGTTCGGAAGCCGAGACCTTACCAACAGAGCACCGCGGCCCTGAGTGGGGTGGTAGAGAGCAGATGTGTAGACGTTTCACTCGTCATTTACTTTCGGTTATCTTTTTCGTTTTACAGAATTCGTACCAGAAGCGGGTTTGGGGAGCAATGCAGCAATGGTGAGCGAAATACGAGATAGAAAATATAAGGTTAAGTTTGAAAAACACTCTACTACATTTACTTTATGATTTCAATCAAAAATGATTGTTACGTTGCTACTTACAAACATTTGTATCTGTTTTCTTCTTTGATCCACTGTTTCTGCAATCGCTGGTGAACATACTTTGATCTCCTTTTTGGTCCTAAAACATCCAGTTTATCTATATTAAAGAGGTTGTTATATCCATGCCATATTAACCTGCAAAACACTCGTATTAGTGAGGTTCAATTTTCTAATAAAATAATTTTTATAAAAATGCATTTTTGGAACATAAGCAATGAAATATCAATCAAAGACCGCCGCCCACTTCTTTCTCCATCGTGAACATTTTCTCGCAGTTTTTTGAAACTTTTCACAGATCTCCTTACCATCGAATCCCTCATCGCCTTTCTTCTATGAATTCAAGTATTTGTTTGTAAACTTCAATTTGTTCTATGTTCTTAGCCCTAAGAGATCTCATGATAAAAAAATACCTACATGCGGTGGGATATTTGATTATTTTAACATTATAAACGCTTAACATGCAGCCGACGCAAGACTCAGAGAATCCAAAAATGATTTCTATTGTTTGCTAATGTGTCAGTAAAATGAAAATGCATGAGTGAAATGACAAACACGGCGATTCCGCGGCAAAATTTGAAAACTGAATTTAGTTTCTGGATAGCCATCGTATTTACTTATCAATTTTCTTTATTCCACCCGCCTTTGACGACCAGTTTGTTCTCCAAGATTATTCGGATTTTAGTTTTTTAATTATTAATATGAGATGCATTTCTTTAAAAAACATTTCAGCGTCTAACTTGATACGACTAAAACACATGAAATCAATTAAAGTAATTTACTGCAAATTACAGTGTGTGCATATTACAAAAACGGAAATTAAAATCTAACTACTGATTTAATGATCGGCAGTACTTGAGTATTTTGATCCAGAATTTGAATTCCATCACAGCATTTAAAAATATTGTTTCAGATAGTGTATAAAAGTGAATTAAAAAATATTAAATTTAAATGAAAAATAATAAGAAAATGAAATTTATATAATTAAAAAGGTAATCTTTTTAATTCGTAAGATAATACAAAAATTATTTTTATAATATAATTATTTTAAAACATACGAATTTAAATTTCCGCAGACAATCATGGCTATTACGGCTAGACTTATGATTAATATACGGTCACCAAAACTGATAATTTTAAGCACTTTTCGGCCGCGGTGGCCTGGTGGTAAAGTCTCGGCTTCGGAACCGGAGGGTTTCAGGTTCGGGACCAGATTCCACCGAAGAACCGTCGTGTAAGGGGGTCTGTTGCACGTTAAATCCGTCATGACCAAACGTCCTCCCGCTAGTGTGGTGTGGAGAGGGGGGTGCCAGCTCAGGTGTCGTCCTCGTCATCTGACCGCGGTTCAAAATGACGAGGTCCGTCCCAAAATAGCCCTAGTGTTGCTTCAAACAGGACGTTAATATAACCAAACCTTTAAGCATTTTTCGCCAAACATAATCGAGACAATTTTTATTGCAACTTTAAACGCCTTTTAACAGCCTTTCTGCCATATACCCAGAACTGCACACTTTTAGACAGTTTTTGGATGATTGGCACGATTTTGGCATGCTTGGCGAGAAGCGGTACATTAATCTTAAGACTTACCGCAATTACTTATATGGCAGCCATTAAGCCTATTTTCACACTTGATTGAACTTTTTGTTTGAAGCCTAATTTTAATATCTTTCATTTCTCTTTTCCTTTAACTTTTTGGCGACTTGGCAAACTATCTCCAGAACACTTCTAATAATATTTTGCAGCTCCATTTATTAGCTGAGTGAATGACGGCTGTAAATTGTTCAATGAATGAAGCAGTCTAAGATTCGTATGATGTTTTGCTTATATTTGGCTATTGCCATTCAACAATTAGAAATAAGCTCGATTTCTGTGTCACGCATGTTAGCGTTTTTTATATATAAATTCTACAAAAGTTAAAAAAGTTTTTTTTTTTTAAATCCAAAGAAATTTTTCGTGATTTTAGCAACCATCGTATATCGTATGCCATCATAAACTGGAACAGAAATTTATCAGAGTTTAGTTTAGTTATATTAACGCCCCGTTTTAAAGCAACACTAGAGCTATTTTGGGACGGACCTCGTCATTCTGAACCACGGTCAGATGACGAGAATAACATCTGAGCTGGCACCTTCCTCTCCACACTACGTCACACCAGCGAGAGGTCGTTTGGCTCGGACGTATTTAACGTGAACCAAACCTGCTTAAACGACGGTTCTTCGGTGGAATCGGGTCTCGAACCTGAAACCCTCTGGTTCCGAAGACGAGATCTTACCACCAAGCCACCGCGGCCCACATGATTTATCTGAGAGAGTTTGGAACAATTCTTCGGCGTAAACTTTAACACAGAAAAAAATATTAATTTATTTTTACTAAAGAAATCAAGAATACGAAACGGTCAAACTAAAGTAAACAATGATTAAAGACACTCTTTAAAAAATTAATGAATTGCTACAGAAAAATAGAAATTATAAAAGTAATTCTTAGTAATAAACTATTATTGTTTTCATTACTTAAGGTGTATGTACACACTTGAAACTTCGAAAATCGTTCAAAATATCGAATATTTTTTTTTATTGCTTAATAATGTTCTCTGACCCTTTAGTTTTCAAACGATACCAAGATGTTGTCAATATTCGAAATGTTTCTCGATTTATAATTATTTTTCTTGAGGTTCTTTCATTAAAAACTCTAGTTACGGTTTTTTTTAAACTCATTTTATGGAGAATGATATTTTTTCACTATGTTGCTTCATTCAAACAATCATAACTCAACAAGAAATGAACCAAATACAATTATTTATATATCAGAATAATCTGTATGAAATAGAGGATGCTATGTGCCTCAATCAAAGTAATATTTATAGAAATAAATTTTTAACAGCTACTTAAAAATTAAAATTACAGAAAAAATCTGGCTTTTTTTCTTCATCGTTAATGAAAAAATTGTTAAAAAAAACTATATATTTTTAAAACTTGATTGAGGCAGACAACATGAAGACTAATATTAGGCATCATTTCCAACTAAAATTGTGTGTCTGTACAAATTAGAATTTCAGATATCATGTTTCAAAAAACATGCTAATTAGCTCATTAAATATTATTTAATTAATTAATAATGAGTGTAATATGGGTTTTTTTCTCACTGAAATGAGTTTAAATATATATTAATGACCTACTGTGAAAAAACTGGATTTTTAAAGTTAAAATTTAAAAAAAAATCTTCTAGTGTGTAAGTACACCTTAAATTTAAACTTATTAGTATTATTTTAATGAATTTGATTTATTAGATTTTTGTTAGAATATTGCTCGAAAATAAATGTTTCATTACAATTTCTTTAAAAGAATAAAATATGAGCTTCCAATTTATGTCACTCATTCCATGCACTGTTACTCACCTATTTATCCAAGAGAAAAACAATCTTGATAATAAAGGTTGATGTTCCATGAGTAATTCATCCTGCATTATATAAAAAATATTTGATTAAACATAAAATACAAATACAATATAAACTTTAAAACTTACTATATCCTTCATAAAAATAATACTTCTCTGAGTATAAAGTACTAAATAATTCCTATTTTAATTAAATTAAAAATTTTTGGGGAATATTCTCCTAATTTCTCTTATTTACGCTATAGGGACGACAGACAGAATTGCCTTACATACAGTTTAGAAAAAAAAATTATACGAATATTAAATTAGTATCATTGAAAATGTATTTTGTTGATTTTTAAGATGACGCAAAACTCATTTTTGCTTTCTAATATTTCGGAAACAATGGTAAGAAAATATCAAGATTTAGCTTAATTTTTAACTAATTAAAATTCTAATTAAGGTTTTTAAAAAATAGCTCTGAGGTGTAAATTCAAATCCTTCAAAAGATGTATGGAGCCGCGGTGGCCTAGTGGTAAGGTCTCGGCTACGGAACCAGAGGGTTTCAGGTTCGTGACGCGATTCCACCGAAGAACCGTCGTCTAAAGGGGGTCTGTTGCACGTTAAATCCGCCCTGACCAAACGTCCTCCCGCTGGGGTGGTGTGGAGAGGGGGTGCCAGCTCAGGTGTCGTCCTCGTCATCTGACCGCGGTTCAAAATGACGAGGTCCGTCCCAAAATAGCCCTAGTGTTGCTTCAAACGGGACGTTAATATAACAAAACCAATCAAAATATGCATGTTAAAAGTTCGATAGATAAAGATCAAATGATATGACCTCTCCTTCTTCTTCCTTATTAGTAGAAATATTGAAATTGATTATAATTTTTTTTTCCTGTAGTAAATACTAGTCCAATCATGTGTTGGTACATAATCAGAAAGACTCATTGAAAATTTCTGACTCGGGAAGACTTTCTTTTTATAACAAGTATAGTTTAGTTCAGTTATATCAACGCCCTGCTTTAAGGCAACACTATGGCTATTTTGGGAAGGACATCGTCGTTTTGGACCACGGTCAGATGATGAGGACGACGTTTGTGCTGGCAACTCCTCTCCAAGTTTCCGCACCACACCAGCGGGAGGACGTTTGGCCCCGACTGATTTAACGTGAACCAGACCCGCTTACACAACGGCGCTTCGGTGGAGTCGGGTCTCGAACTTCAAACCTTTCGGTTCTAAAATGGAGACCTTACCACTAGGCCACCGCCCCCCCCCCTTTTTTTAACAAAGAAAGATAAACGCGATGATCCTCAAAGAATAAGAATTTTAGTTATTTATTTCACAGTAAGAAGTTCATCATATAAATGCATTAGTAGTAAGTCTTATTCTTGTAATACTAGAAGATCCGCCCTTCTAGATAGGTTATTATGCTTTTGATAATGTATCGTACATTTTTATCACAATTTACCTAACGAAAGCTGCCATACAAAATCTTATTCACATTGCAGAGCACTTATGAATATATATATATATTGTTACAAACCTATAATATTGCTACCCGGCACGAATAGAGTCATCGTAAGAAAGACCGTTGTACGATCGGTCCTGTACGTGCTGAGATCAATGAACTTAGAGCTTGGCGACAGACTTGGCGAGCATTTGGCGACTTGGCGATAAATTTGGCGAGTTTGGCGACTAAATGGATAATACCAGAAAGTTCGAGAACTTTCACGATCCATCCACTAAGACACGAGGTACAGCCAACTACGCCCTGATTGGTCTGAAGATTCTAGCCCCGCCTCCCGGAACTATAAAGATAGGCAATCTGAAGCTGGAGAAGAAGTCGTGTGTATCGTCAGAAGTCGTGTGTGGTGAGCAGCCGGAGTCGCCGACAAAATAAGGTATTGGAGGATTAGACAGCAAGAAAGCTGCGGAACTATAGCAATTAAATGTGCTGCGCTATTACAATTGATTAGCGATATTTGTTGTAGAAGAAAAATTTTGTAACAATATATATATTATTTGTAATATGCTTTAGATGTAAATATATAATAATATTAAAAGTCTTGTTTTCTTACTGTGGGATCTTTTCTATTCATAATATTTACGAACATTCAAATCAAAATAAATCACTAAAATCGGTTTGACTATAAACTAATGCAAATTATAAAACATCATCTCACTAACAAACAATTCTGCATTAAAAATAAAATTAAATGTGAAGTTTAAGATCTCAAGATTAATTTTTATTCATGCTTAGCTTTATTCGCAGGCTGTTATATTAGTCAGTTTAAACATAAAAAATCATGTCTCCGTTGCTAGAAATCAAAACAGAAGTTAAGATTTTATATCCAATAATGATACAAACGAAAAGGACGGGGATATTTTTAACTTCTCTCTGCGTTTCTGACGACTGTGGAAGATTATATATACTAATGCCGCATAATATAAAAGACCAAAACTTTATATGTTACATACATCTTATTTGTACTTACTTTTTCTGCATCCCAGAAAGCGCTGTATTGAGGGTCGGTGAATAAGGAGATAACAGTTTCTGCTGTTAATAAAATGAAAGTAATGACGCCAAAGATAAAAGTAGGTGAATCATTTATGTCGCCTAAATCTACCTACAAGTAAAAGAAAACATATATTTCAAGAAAAATTAATACTAAATTTGCGCCTAGTTACTTCCAGAGTAAATTATTCTTTCAGATATTAGTTAATAAAGGTTTTTTCAACGTTTGAATTAAACTTATCTTCAAAACTTATTCAAAATAGTCTTTGATATAGCTATACATAATATAAAATGAAGTCTCCTGAAAGCGTCTGTATATTTGAAAGAGGAAAACTCGAGAAATACTTAAGTGATATTGGAGGTATTTGTACCATTTTGTAGGGCATTTATTGGGGAAGGTTTTACTATATTGAAGTCATATCAGTTGTGGATAGTGAAGAAGCTGCTCATTATCCAATTAAATTTTTGAATTCTCTTAATCCATCTGGTCTTCCTCCACACGAACTAATTTTAAAAGTTGGTGCTCCTATTATACAGGGTGTTTATAAAGTCCCGGACCCATTTTGATATTTAATAACTCATAAAATAATAAAGATAGATTTAAATTAACAGCATAAATGGTTAAATAGACTCAAAAAGTTTCATGACCCTTGTTAATGAACTTCCACGTGTGCCCCCTTCGTCGCACGGAGAATATCAAGTCGATAGTCAATTTCCCGCCAGGTAGCGACAAGCATGTCGGCATCCACAGAGCCATTTGCGCACTTTATGGCGATTAACAATGCCAGAAACATGAAAGGATGCTTCATCGGAGAACATTATGCTCTTCAGAAAATCAGCAGCATCTTCTATCCTCCTTAGCATATCTGTTGCAAAGGCCATCCTCCTAGGCCTATCGTTCGGTTCCAAAACTTGAACAATTTGAACTTTGTATGCATGCAGTCTTAATTTTTTCTTAATAACCTTGTACACCGTCGAAATTGGGATATCCAATTCTGTTGCCGCTGATCTCACAGATATTCTAGGATTGTGTAAAAATGTCTCTCTGACACGCTCAACATCAAAATCACTTGTGCAAGGACGTCTGGAACGTTTCTTATCTTCGATACTTCCAATTTCTAGAAAATTCTTTTTCCACCGCAAGATGCTGTATTTGAATGGAGGATCTTTTTGGTAAATTCTTCTTAAATTTCTCTGTGCTTGCACTATCGATTTCATTTCTATGAACCACCATAAAATTTGTGCTTTCTCTTGTGGTGTATGCATTCTCCTTAATATCCGCTCGAATAAAACATCACATACAAAAGTACTACATAGAACAAACACATCAAAAGTAAACATAACAATGCAATAGTTGCCAAAAACAAAAGAGAGAAAAATGCAATTAATAAGCAGACAATATTTAGAAAAGTACAGATATTTAGACTGGAAAATGAAATTATCTGAAATTAACCACACGGCAGACGATATTTACAAAAGTAAAAATATTCAAACCTGAAAAGGAAAATATATGAGTTATTCCATCAATAAATGCCATAAGTTTGTTTATATCTTTATTATTTTACGAGTTATTAAACATCAAAATGGGTCCGGGACTTTATAAACACCCTGTACTACTACGTCATTTAAACCCTCCAAAAATGTGTAATGGCACTCGATTACAAATAAAAAGTTTGAAAAAATTCTTTATTGAGGCAGTACTTTTAACTGGCTCTGGTGCTTGAGAATCAGTTTTAATACCACTTATTCCAACAGATTTACTGTTTTCCTTTAAACATGTTCAATTTCCAGTTAGGTTCTGTTTCGCCACGATAATAAATAAAGTCAAAGGACAAACTTTTGACACTGCTGGAATTGACTTAAGCGGAGAATGTTTTTCTCATGGACAACTTTATGTGGCACTTTCTAGAGTTACATCCATTTTTTTTTTTTTGTTTTTTTTTTTTGGCACCAGGTGGAAAAGCAGCCAATATAGTTTAAAAAAGAAATATTATGAATAGGATTTGACGGATTTTCAAACCCGGTTTTAAAAAACCGGTTTTTTAAGTAAATTTGTCACATTTGAAAACCGGTTTTTAAAGTAAGAAAACCGGTTTTCCGGAACGTCTGAATATTCCAATTTTTCAAAAAAAAAAAAAAATTGGTTGGAACTGATTTGTTTAGCAGCTGGGGGCTTAAAGCGATGAGATGCGAATTTATTATCAAGTGTACGTATATTTGAATTTCTGTTAAATGAACTAAAAAAATTGAACACTGAAATAAGTTTCAAATCATTATATGCTTTAGAAGAACGAATTCATGAAAGTAGAATTAGCAACTCTTTTGCTGTATTCGCACACTTCTAGTTCAGCGGAAAAATCTAGTGTACTTTCTTTAGTTTCAAAAACCGAAATTATTAAGTTATCTGGAAAGATATTGTCTAGATTATTTCCAAATTCTTATGTGGAAACCGATTCTGATGAAGAGCAAATCTTAGAAACTATTCGTCAGAGTAATGCTTTTTTAAAAGAAGCCATGGAAAAATCAATTCATAAGTTTCTTGAAGACCCTGAAGAAAAACTTGCAAATCCAAAGACACTGAAAGCTGAATTTTCATTATTTGAGGCAACGAATAAAAGAACAAAAATCTTAAATTTGTTATTTGATGCCATTAAAACTCAGTAGTTAATGAACGAGTATTTTCAATTTCAGGCAATATTGTGTTCAAAATTAGACTTAGCTTTAAAATTTAGTCCCCGTCAGTCGACATTTTATGTTTTTTAAAATCCTATTTTCTTAGGAGAAATTAAAATGAGTGAAAACAATACAAATATTAAATAGATAACAATGTTTAAGTTTTCGTTATTTTGTGCAAATAATAAGCATATGTAATCTTTAATTTCATTGAATTTGATATTGATTTCGTTTTTTGTTATTTAATATAACTTAGAGAAAAAATTTTCCATATTCTATTTTTTGGCAAAAATTCGAAAACCGGCTAAAACCGGTTTTTTTGGAAATATGGAATTCAAAAACCGGTTTTTTTAAAAAGTCGGTTTTTGTATAACCCCTAATTATGAAGCAGCTGAATTTTATTTTCATATGAGATTATACAGAGTTGATAAACAAGAGTGGAACAGTGGGTGCGATGACTTATTTGTATATTTTTAAATTTTAAAACAGCTTCTCTTTTGTATATTTTTAGTGAATTATTTTTTTGTACGAACATATCTTATTTTTACTTTTTTAACAGTCTAAATATTTCTCAATGTGTGCTATGAAAAATTGTTTTGTAGTTATTTATGATGATTTCTAAAAATATTTTTAAGTTTTTTGATGTTGCGTGACATGCCCATATCATATCGGGTGGAGACTAGACTTAAGTTTAAAGCTAATTTTTCCTCTTGGATGTTATGCCACGGGTAACGCCGTGCGGGTACTGCCATTATAAAGAATATACACAAAAATCATTGTTAAACATTTCCAAAATTCCAAAAGTTTTTTTAACTATAACAAATATATCTTCATGTAATATTCTATAATTTTTATAAATTTTTAAAGTCCTTTTACTAGGATTTAACTACAATATTTGTTAGTTTCTCTATCTCTATCTTACTATCTCATGCTCGTTGCGAAGATATTAAATTGATTTTTTTTTTTTTTCTGTGTGCGTGGTATCACTGCTACATTATGCAAAGTAGATTGTATAAATAAAATATAAATGAATGAATTAAACTTAAATTATTGTAATGATATAATTTCAAATTTCCTTTAATTTTTTTTTTCATCTTAAAGAGACAGTATAGTTTGAAATAATCAAAAATGGGTGAGAATGGAAAGTTTCATTTTCATTGTCTCATTATCAAAATATATGTATATATTCAACTAATATAGTGTTATAAAATGTATTTTTCAATAAAATAAATATTTGTAGGGCCCACCGCAAGAAAAATACATTTCAAGAACTTTTCTCAAAATGATATTCTAATTAAATTTAAATATATTTGATATACTCCAGGTGTTTTAATTTTTGAGAAGATTAAATGCAATTGATAATAAAGATTTCGAATAAAAATTAAAAGAAAACAAGGCAGAACAGAACGCCATCTCATAACCCAGTATCCGTAACCATTCCGGTCATTGAACGGTTTGATGATTATGCTACGAAAATTGTATTAAATACCAAAATTTTTACAATAGAAAAAACAAAAATAACTATATACAGAATTTACAAACGTATAAGAAATGATAATAAAATGAAATCGTTTGCAAAGATTTTCTACTTTGAAATATTATAGAAAAATTATCTGGTATAATAATATGCAAAAAGATATTATATGTAAAAAAAATATGAATTCTGTGGCTTTATTTTATCATAACATTATAAATGAGGATTTAGCTATAAAAATCTAATAAAAAAATAATTTGGTTAAGGGTAACAAAGAAAATCTCTGCTTGGAAGATATTTGTGAATACTTATGTATGAGAAGAAATTGGGGCAGGGATTTTATGTTTCGAGTCAGGATTTTTTTAGATAGTTAAAATAGATTTTCGTTCAGAAAAATATAAAATTCTTATAAAAATTGAGTGCCTTTACATCAAAATATTTCTAAAAAATTAATTGTAATTACAAAATTATAAAGAGTTTTGAAGCAAATTTATATGGTGTAATAAAAAAAAATAGTAGAAAAAAATTAAATGTAAAATAGAGTGGAAAATTTTATATCTTTTAACTTTTTAAAAAATTATAAATTTACTACAATTATTTGAAAGTTGACAGCTTACCTTAAAAAGATCGAAGAACGGTGAAGTGAAAAAATTACAAACTGCAAATAATATCCAAAACAGTGACAAGGTAAAACAATTAAGTTCTCCGTCTTTCTTTTGTTTGATCTGGAGACAAAGAGCAAGGATCTGAAAGGAAACAATGCAAGTTTTCACAAAGAGTCTAGCAACATTGATTTGCTATGAGCAACAACACCTGAATAATAGAGAAAAAAATAAATATCTGCCGCTATCGATTTGAATCGAACTTAAATCATTCAAAGATCGTAAACACTTACTCTGTAATAATAATCAAAACATGTTTGTTTTCTGTTATGAAACCTTTAATCTTTCAAAGATCATAAGAACTTACTCCATAATAATAATCAAAACATGTTGTTTATTTTCTGATATGAAACCTTTAATCATTCAAAGATCATAATACTTACTCTATAATAATAATCAAAACATGCTGTTTATTTTCTGATATGAAACCTTTGCGCATGCGCCAGTTCTGGATATGTAAATTTTCGCACTTTTACGCATGCGCCAATATGTTTTGATTTCGAATAAATAGGGGTCATACATACATAAGCAATATATAGATAAACGAAAATATTGAATTAAAACAAATTAATTCAATTCAAAAATAAAAGGAAAATCAAAATTGGAAATAAACAACAACAACAAAAATCCCGACAAATAAAAAAAAATTAGGAAAAGTACCCATTTTACTTAATAAATATTACCACTTCGTGAAATAATATTGTCTGAAAGAGATAAACATAGGATTCTGAAATGAAGATTTATTTTTTATTCAATGCAACAAATATATAAACAAAAAAAATTTAAGACTCCACAAAAATTACAATTCCGTACAGTACAATTCTGAATGCCGAAATATAAAGTACATTTTTTTTCCAAGAATAATCACCCGCAGAAAATTACACTTACTATCAGTGGCGTGATAAATGACGATTGCTTTCATCATCAAGAACATACACATGAATTAAAAAATTACGGAAATTAGTAAAGAATTCATTGGAGTTTTTTTTTTTAATTTTTATTGCGTTGTTTTTAAAATAGTAGTAGATAAAAATAAATAGTGGGAATAGTCTCCTCCAAACTTTCTCGCATATTCTTTAATAAAAGTACTTTACTCTCCATTAGGGTTGGACGATGACCGAACTTCATCATCGCGATATATCGCCCAGCACATATCGATATTTTTCGATATACCATATTATCATTATTTATTTATAGCTATTATAAGTTATATATAGCATCTCTTAACATACTGACAAATCAGAACGACTCTAAATAAAATAAAATATAATAATAATAAAATATATATAATATATAATAATAAAATATAAATTATATAATAAAAATATTCGTGTTCTTTTCAATAAAAGTAGTTAGAAAATAATTGTGTTAAGAGCCCTCTAATAAAATATGTTAGTGTGTTAATGGTATCATTCAGTAAGGGAACAGAAAGCAAATGACAGGCTTAAAGCAAGTATTTTTATATATTAGAATATGACAGTATTTATACAAATGTTAACAAAAAATTCTGTGTGAAGGACAATTAGAATGAAGACCAACAAAAATAAACACGAACCGGTAACCAAAATGAAATCGAAAACGTGAATTAATTGTGAATATCAAGTTAACCCTTTAAAGGGCCATTTTTTTCTAGTCATATTATATTAAAATATTTTTAGGCTTGAAATTAGAATAAGAAAAAGGATTCATTTAGCTTATTAGATAAATTTAATTGTATTAATTCATTAATTTGTTAATTAATAATTAAGTAACAAATCAAGGTACATCCTTTTGTGTGAGATAAAGAACTGAAGCATCTAAGTTTCTGTCCTTCCAAAAAAATTTGTCAGAACTTATGCCAACCTACAAAATTTCATACAAAGATTGATAGATTTGGTGGGAAGCATACTTCCCACGGCCCTAGAAAGGGTTAAACAATAAATATCGCGATTCATCGAGAACCATTCTTCATGATTATATCAATAGATTAATATACTTCGAAAGCTGGCAATGAAAAATCGATTTTTCAAAAATATCGAGTTTTCGATAAATCGAAAATCGGCACACCCCTAATCTCCTCTTCACATACATTTGTGAACCTTGGAGAAGGCCGAGAACACCTTGAATGCTCAAATTTCTGTTTTCACGTATGAGAATTGTTTATTTCGTAGCCATAGAAAAGAAAACCTTATGTGTATTTGGAACTTTTTTTTCATCGTTTGCAACTAAAATTAGACAACAGAACTACACATTCAGTCGCAGAACTTATACCAGATTTCATTTCGTTACGTCATTCCGTTTTTGAGTTATCGCTTTTAGTTTCACGTAAAAGTGCAACTGATAAAACAATCAGCCTTTTGATGGATTTATTTCTAAATTTGATACGGGATTGCACTTTAAAAGCTTAACCGCTGCACTGAGTTTTATCTATCTAGCGCCTTACGTTTTGTAGTTATCTTTCTCATTTGTATTCGGATAGCCAAATATAGTCCTTCGCTTTGTGGATTTAATAGAAATCTATGAATTAGAGTAAATATTATATATTGTTGTTGTTGCTAATCTCCATGGCCTGTCTTAGTCAGACTAAATCCAAAAATCCGTTGACAAGAAGAAAGTCAAAAACGAAGAAAGGAGAAGAATAAATATCTCCCCAAAGAAGTCCTAAACAGTCCAGAATATGTTCAGCAGAGGCCTGATGTTGGCAGCATTTCGGGCAAAGAGGGTAAACTTTTTCGCCCTGAGAAAAGAAAAGACATTTAAGGTGGCCAGTGGCAAGGTGCGACAGACAAGTGTTGGTTTTTCTAGAAATATTATATAAAAAATTTTGGCTATCCTAGCTTAACCCTTTAAAGGGCCATTTTTTTCTAGTCATATTATGTTAAAATATTTTTAGGCTTGAAATTAGAATAAGAAAAGGGATTCATTTAGCTTATTAGATACATTTAATTTGATTAATGAATTAATTTGGTTCATTAATAATTAAGTAACAAATCAAGACGCATCCTTTTGTGTGAGATAAAGAACTGAAGCATCTAAGTTTCTGTCTTTCTAAAAAAATGTGTCAGAACTGATGCCAACCTACACAAATTCATACAAAGATTTATAAATTTGGTGGGAAGCATACTTCCCACGACCCTAGAAAGGGTTAACCAGTAACTGGAGAAGGCAGTAAAAATGACTCCGAGTAGTTAATTAGCTCTGATTACCATGTGATATTTTGTCCTTGAATACAATCATCTCCTCAATACCTTCAAGTTGTTCTTTCAGCAGTATTTTCAGTAAAATTCTAAGTATGAAGGGTTAAGTATAGGGCTAAGTATAAAGGGCTAAGTATAAGAGGTTAAAAGGAATAACCGAGTTATTCCTTTTAAAGTTTTTGTTGTGATTTATGGAGTCAATGACTCCATGTCTCTGAAATTGCTTTTAATTTGAATAATGCAAAAGGAATAAAGAAATATTCTTAAAATAACATTAAAATATTGTATTCTTCATTTTTGTTTGTTAAATTCTAACAGTTATTAATATTAGTGTAATGCTAATATCTAAAGGAAGTAAATACTCTTTAAAAGATGGTTTAGTTTTTCTTATAACATCTTTACAACATTTAATATTTTTAATATTTTTGATAATTACATGATTTCGAGAATGTACTGTATTTCTAAAATGTTTTTGTTGCTTCTTATGGCACCTGCCATGGACAAGCCCGATGTTACGAAGACAGCGATTTAAGCCGGTGGGGGAGCGTCTCTTGTTTTTATAGTAGCGCCTACTAGGGCCAAGAGTACGACGTTGCTACTTACGCATCAGTCATTCGCTCTCACAACCCCTTTTTGCAGGAGGGCACATTCACACGTCGCACAGAATGAACAACGGAAGAGCAACCATACTCAAACTGGGACTCGAACCCAGGACGCCCAGATCATGGGGAAGACGCGCTACCCCTATGCCAGGACGCCGGCGTGTTTCCAAAATAAATGTTGTTGACAAAAGAGAAAAATAACAATGTTGTCGTTTTATGACTTTATGACTCTGGCCACGTGAGGAAATTCAAATATCCAGTTACGAGTTAATTCGTTTTTGAGGTATCATGTTCGCGGACAAACAAACAGACATAGTTCCAAAGATATGTTTTTCGTAATTAAAGAATACTGAAACATAGAAATTCCACACAATCTCGATTTTGGTCTTTTTTTTTTTCTTTCTTTTTTTTTTTTTTTTTTGACCATGATAATGCTTTTTTCCTTATTTACTTTGTATACAAAAAAAGGAGTCAAAAGCTATGAAATTCCGTTTGTCGTAGACAAATCAAAATTGAATTTGTATGCGAATGGGGATCTAGGTAGCTTATAGCATTTAATTCCGTTATGAAAACATTTAATTTACGAAATCTTTTGCGATGTTACAAACATTCGACAGATAATTTTGGAAATCTAATATATTTTAAATCTCGAATCAGTTGAAATCTATTTAACCATGAAACTGGGAGACTTAATCTTTTTATCAGGTAATGTTTAGATATAATCAAGAATTTTTCTTCATCATTTACTATTAGGTTGTTTTTACAGTTTGAGAATATAAATTTACGAATTTGAATAAAAATGTATACATTTTTACTTTAGGAGGTTCTACTTTAATCTCCATTACTTACGTTACTCTAAATTACGTTGACTTGTTAGGATAGAGTAACAGGTTTACAGCATCGATAAATTCTTGCAGAAACGACCTTGAAAATAAATCAATTACAAACGTGTTTTTTTTATGTTATAGAAAACGGAAAAATCATTCGAATGGATTAGAAATATTGCATTTGGAAAGGACTTTAAATTAGCAGGGAATGAGCAATTCTGTAAAAGTACTTATAATAAGTAGGTCACGTTTCATTAGGAAAATTATTGCAAACATAACATTAAGCAAGAAATAGATAGCAACTAAATAATATATTCCGGTTTGCAATTCAAGGTCATGGGAGAAAATCCAATGTCAAGGAAGTACATGCAAGTTCATTTAATGGTTGTAAAGAAGAATTAAATAATGAAAGTTAAGGATTTGTGTGAATTTGGAAGCGATTAGTATAAATCAGATAAGGGGAAATGTTCTTCGTGTATTTAAAAATATTAGACAGCTTTGAACAAAATGTGATGTACGAAACGAGATTATTATAAAAAAATAAAGAGTTTAATAATTATAAAATGGCTCGCTAGACGTCGATTTGACTTACACCATTTTCATGGAGAAGAGAGTTTTTATTCGAAACATAAAGCTACTATTAACGGACAGTAAAATATTATCGAAGGCATTGATTTCAAATCGAATGTTATTATTATGGATATCTAAGGTTAAATTAATTAAAATATTAAATCTAAGGATTAAATAATGGTTATTTTATGTCTCATCACGGAGTAATTATGAAATCAAAGGAAACTACTGAACTAAGAATATGCTATTTTTGCAAGAGTATTGTTCTTCGGATTGCAAAAGTGTTGTTCGACGGATTTCAGCGCATCAGACCCCCTTACACAATGATTCTTTGATGGAATCGGGTCTCGAACCTGGAACCTTCGGGTCCCGAAGATGAGACCTTACCACCAAGCCACCGCGGGCTGCTATTTTTCTGAGAAAGATGAATTCTGAAAATGATATTAAATTTTATTAAACTGAATTTCAGTAAAGATTTTTCTCATTCATCAATTAGTAAAATAATGAACATTTTTCGAAAAGAAATAATCTTTAAAAAAATCAACGGAATATCGAAAATAATTTTTTTTCTTCTTGTATGCAAGATGAGTTTTTATGAATTCTAATCAAAAACAATTGTCTTTTAATCACCTAAAAAAAGACAAATATTTTTGATTAGAAGTCATTTCTTATGTCTCTTTAATAAGAAATGTCAAAAATACAACACCCCTTGGTTAGAGGTGCAACACTTTGTTATATCATTATCCTCCATGTAAATTTCTTTTATATTTAAACTAAAGAATTTATTAAGACTGAAAGTTTTTGTTATTTAAAATATGTCATAGATTTGAAACCAGTAGAATTAATATCAGCATTCACAGTAGAACAGGAAACTTATAATAGAAAGGCAATAAAAATTTAATAAGGAAAATCGGTTCAAAACTCTCCCTTACTTTAGAAAAACCCGTTTGAGTTAAAAATCTTAAAGCAAGCTTCGAGAAAATACTTACAAACGTGAATACACGAAACCCGACGGACACATAGTAGACATTCGCAGAATGACTCTCTTGGTACACAAGATAAATGGCCTCGGCTAAGCTGCATAGGATGAGTGCTGTGGTAAGAAACTGCAAAAGAAAAAAAGAAGTCAAAGTCTGTTGACTCTGACAGAGTTATCTTAGCACTGTGAATCTCGCTTAATATGTAAAATAAAATGTAAAAAATGTGATTGCATAATCAGTGGCAAAGAGACATCGTTACGTCGCATGCAGAATTGGTCTGTATTTGTCTGTGTTGAGCGCTTCTTTGAAATAAATTCCTATATCTATATGGTCCCCCCGGGGGGGCACCTCGAAATGAGGATGAGATGCTTCCGGCATGGTGGTTGGATCTCGCCACCCTGGAGGGTACACTAATAGGTGGGGGATCTGGCTCCTCCCATCGATGACGGGACGTACTTCCTTCGGGGAGGGTTGTACCGTGGCCGGTGACGGCCCTTAGGACTCAACCACAGTTCCCGCCAATGTTGCTGTTGCGGCGGTCCAGTCATTCAGTTTTATGGTTTAAATCCGTGTGCCTTCGGGCGGGTCGGAGAGTTAGATGGTTGACTTATATCTATATGGAAGAAGTTTTGGCTGGATAGCGTTGTCGAACACGACACTGAGGGATTTGAGTAAATATACTTGGAGTTTTAATCAACGAAAATTTGTCACTGCTAATATTTTGTGACTAGAAGTGGATAGGAACGACATTGATGAATTAGTGAAAGAACATGACAGCTGGATTCGCATCACTTGGGTTGTGAGTTCGAATTCCACCGGCCGAAGACTCCCCATGTACATGATGGATGGTGCACGTATAAATCTGCCGCGGCCACAAAGTCCTCCATGTCGAGACAATACCACTGAGGGTACTGGATCAGAGGTGATCGTTTCCTAATTCAAGTCTAAATTACGATCTGTGGGTGAGTGAAGTCCGCCCTGTGAAAAGGGCTGTGATGCATAAGTAGCTAAGACCTACTCTTGGCCCTAAATGGCGCTACTAAACAAGAGACACTGTTATGTCGCATGCAGAATTGGTCTGTATTAGTCTGTGCTGAATGCCTCTTTGAAATGAATTCTTATATTTACATGGAAAAAGGTTTGGCTGGATAGCGTTGTCGAACACGACACCGAGGGATTTGAGTAAATATCCTTGGAGTTTTAATCAACGAAAATTTGTCATTGCTAATATTTTGTGACTAGAAGTGGATAGCAACGACATTGATGAATTAGTGAAAGAACATGACAGCTGGATTCGCATCCCTTGGGTTGTGAGTTCGAATTCCACCGGCCGAAGACTCTCCATGTACATTATGGATGGTGCACGTATATATCTGTCGCGGCCAGAAAGTCCTCCATGTCGAGACAATACCACTGAGGGTACTGGATCAGAGGTGATCGTTTCCTAATTCAAGTCTAAATTAGGATCTGTCGGTGAGTGAAGTCCGCCCCGTGAAAAGGGCTGTGATGCATAAGTAGCTAAGACCTACTCTTGGCCCTAAATGGCGCTACTGAAACAAGAGACACTAAAACTCGGCTTAAAATCGTTGACTTCGCCAATGGGATTATCTATGACAAGTGCCATAAACGAGGAAGAAAACTGGACAGAACAGAAAGGAATAATAGATGCAATAGAGCAACAGTCGTTCAGCGAAATGAGGGAGATGCTTGCATCGTATGTTGAGAAACTTCATCATAATAAGGTAGTAGTAGCTATGTGTTTTACAAATTCATTTAACGATAACGTTGTGTTTCATGTCCGCTAAATTTGGAAGCGTATCCGAAGACAAATGTCTTTAAAGAATTTTCTTGCAAAAAAGCGGGCATCATTTGTAAACCTTTAATAATAGAAATACATGTGTTAAAATTGCCTACATGTATAAAATAATTATATTTTATGAAACTCTATTCAATAAATGCTCTAATAAATTACGAATGTTTAGCTTTTATCTGGATGTTGAAGAGTCAAGTATATTTCGCAGAATATAATTACTTAGAACCAATGGATTGTATAAAATTTAGACTTCATACTTTTTTGAAGTAATATTTATAGATCGAAAAAAAATAAAATACTGTTATTCACGTCATTTAAATCTTTTTGATAGTAAAACTAAAAACTGAATTTTATTATGAACCTGAGAAATTTTCGTTGAATCATTTTTCAGATGCAACATAAATTATGAAAATTATTCGGTAGTACATATAAAACATAAATTCTGAACGTCTCTGTTTTCAGTTTTCATATTTAAAAAAAAATGCTTTAATCATTTTAATCAAAGTTTAATCATTTTCTCTTTAGTTTAAAGTTGAAATTTTATGAAAGCTGAGAGTTTTAGTTTTGTTTAATTTAGTTATATTAACGTCTTGTTTTAAAGCAACATTAGGGTTATTTTGGGAACAGACCTCGTCATTTTGAACCGCGATCAGTTGACGACGGAAGCTGAGAGAAAATTAGGAGACATATATATAATACAATAAAACTTAATGTCTTTAATAACAGTATGAGTGAATTATATGACTATCAAAATTCGAAGCTTAAAAATATTTTGATGAAGAAGCTATTAAAAAAAAGTTACATAAAATATTTAATTAAAACTTTTAACGATGATTAAGAGTAGTGAACCGGCTGGTCGCCAAAGGCGGCTAGTAAATAATAAATTACATTATTATAAATTTGTTTGAGGTTTTTTTTTCTCGGAATGGAACTTAGGATGGGCCAGTGTCTTCTTCTGAATTCTGCTCCACCGCATTCTATTTTTGACAGTTGTGCGCCAGTTTCTTTCCTGGATAGCCAGGAAGTCTGTCTCCACTGACTCCATCCATCTCATTTTGGGCCACCCTTTTTCCTACTTGTTAGATGTTTACGTAAAAGAGATTCTTTTTTTTTAATATGGAATTATCATCCATCCTTAATATATGAGCCGCCCAGTTCATCCGATTTATTGTTATGAACTTTATAATATCTGGTTCTCTATAGATTTTATATGGCTCAAAGTTATATCTTCTTCTCCAAACATTGTTGATTTCTATCCCACCAAGAATAGACCGCAGAAATTTTCTTTCGAAAATGGCTATTTTATTTTTTTCCAGCTTTGGTCAGGGTACAGGTCTCTGAGGCATGAACAAGTATTGGTCTAATTAAGGTTTTATATAGTAAAAAATTTGTATTTCTTAATAGTAGTGAGGATTTAAAAAATCATTTTAGTCCTTTATGTGCATTCATTAGACGACCTTGAATCTCCTTGACTATATCCTATTATCATCAGTAACTATAGAACCAAGATAAGTAAAACTTTGGACAACCTGAAAATTTGTGAGAACCGATTTCTAGGGGGGGGGGGGGGAATTCATGGAAATGAATGACATAATTCATCTTTAAAAGATACGACCAAACAGATAAGACATCTATCAAATTTATATTTACTCTCGTATTGATCGCTGATGCAACAGTTTGTGGGTTTCTGTGAGATAAGAGGTCAATTCGCTGACGGCATAAATACATTGTTGGATTTTTATCAGAAACTGATCTCGAAAAGACAAGGCAAAATATCAGTAATCAATATTATCAAAATACAAGGTAATAATCATTATTTACTGTTTATTTGTTTTAAGGTAAAAAATGTTATCGATTTAATCCAGGGTAAGCGACAAAATAACTGAAATAATGAGATATATAATTAAATTTCCAATGTTAAACCTTCGGAATACATGACTTGTGAAGCTGAATTTCCATAGTTAATGATTAACCCTTTGCACACGAAAAAATAATTCAATGCATTATTATTCACCTAATACAAAGATTTGTTTATTACTTTGAAAAATAAATATGTATAATTGTTTTAAGCTGAATTTTCCCGTTTAATAAATTTGCATCTACTTACTACTCAGCAGGTATTTTAAACAATCAAAATGATGATGATGTCGTGTCCGCGTTACCACGGAAAGGGGATGAAGTAGCTTCTGAGGGTAAAGACCCCTGAGCACCCGAGAGCAGAAGTCTGACTTCCAGCTCATATGAAGATGACACACACACATTCGCTTGCACGACCCCTTTTTAAAGGGGGGCACATTCACACACCCCACAGATACAAACAGATAAAGAACAACCATGCCCGAACCGGGATTCGAACCCGGGACGCCCAGATCATGGGGAATATCGCTACCCCTATGCCAGGACGCCGGCAACAATCAAAATTAAATAAATAAAAATGTCAAAATGATGCACCGTCTTGAATGGTGAGTCACTATCCGAGTGCAACGGGTTAAATGTTGGCTGACATGGGAGGAGGGAGTTTTCTCACCCCACCAACAGGATTGGATCAATTACCTGTGAGGTGGGAATGAATACAGTTTGTAGCCCAAAATACCCGAGAGTCACATTGTACCTCACGAAATAACAACTAACCACGACGCTATTTTTTTATATTGTACTTTTTATATTGTATTATTGTATATTGTATTTTTTTATATTGATACACTGAAAATAAAAGATATCATTCGTTGAAAGATGCTTCTTGTTACTGCCATTGTTTCTAATGGCACTTGTCATAGACAAACCCGAAGACGAAGTCAGCGATTTTAAGCCGAGAGAGCGTCTCTTGTTTTTCAGTAGGGCTACCTAGGGCCAAAAGGTCTTAGCTACTCACGCGTCACAATCCTTTTTATGGGGTGGACTTTCATTTCTGCATTTCATTCACTCTTCCACAGATCGTAATTTAGAACTGAATCAGAGAACAATCACCCCTGATCCAGTACTCCCAGTGATATTAAGGGGCCACGGTGGCCTGGTAGTAAGGTCTCGGCTTCGGAACCGGAGGGTTTCAGGTTCGTGAACCGATTCCACCGTAGAGCCGTCGTGTAAGGGGGTCTGTTGCACGTTAAATCCGTCGTAATCAAACGTCCTTCCGCTGGTGTGGTGTGGTGTGAAGAGGGGGGTGCCAGCTCAGGTGTTGTCCTCGTCATCTGACCGTGGTTCAAAATTATGAGGTCCGTCCCAAAATAGCGCTAGTGTTGCTTCAAACGGGACGTTAATATAATCAAACCAAACCAAACCAACTCAGTAATATTACTCTCGACATGGAGGACTTTGTGACCACGACAGATTTATACGTGCGCCAGTCACCACACACACGGAAAGTCTTTGGCCGGAGGGGTTCTAACTCCCAACCCAAGTGATGCGAATTCAACGCCCTACTAACCAGGCTATCTCGGCCTTCACATGCTTCTTACTATACAAGATTATTTTTTGTTATTCCCTGCTTATAAATTCTCTTTTCTTTCGAAATATCTATTTGGGTCATTCGGAATTCCGGTTTTATTGCGCGTTTCAAATTGTTAACCTGATTTTTATTGATGAGAAATCTCTCATAATCCCAGGCATTAAATTTTTAATAAAATAAATAATCAAATGCTACAATTTAAAAACTGGTCTTAGATGTTTTGACATAATGCTGGGTTTACATTTTATATACTGATACAGTTATTGATACGCTGAAAATAAAAGATATTCGTTGAAACATGCCTCTTACTCTACAAGATTATCTTTTGTTACTTCCCGCTTCTAAATTCTCTTTTCTTTCGGAATCTCTGTTAGAGTCGTTGGGACTATCGTATTTATTTTTATTGCATGTTCTGAAATGTTAACTTGATTTACATCAATGAGAAATCTCTCATAATCCCAGACATTAGATTTTTAATAAAATAAATAATCAAAAGCTATATTTAAAAACTGGTCTTAGATGTTTTGACATAATGCTGGGTTTACACTCGTCCAGTTATAAGACAGTCAGTAGGCTGCGCATGCGTAGAAAGGCTGAAAAATGCTGTTCGGTCCGGGGCAAATAATTGTCCCGACAGGACAACAACATGGCGCAGTATTGTATCTTTTTTTCTTACTGCGCATGCGTTTTTAGAATTCTGCGGGTTTTTTTAGCGTAAAAAAATGGATCATTTATCATAGATTCATTCCGATATTTTATTGCTCGTTATTCTTTCTGATCCGATGTTGTTGTTTTTTATTTGCCATTTCTTTTCTATAGTTTCCCAAATTTAGGTATGTAAACCTTTTTTTTTTTTTGCCATGTTTATTTATGTAAATATCCATCATTTTAATACAATACGGAGTGAAAAAGAAAAATTCAGGGACACCAAAACGGCAATTTATAACCAAGCATGGAATGCTTGAATCTATCTAATGAAATTGTGTCAAACATAAATCAATCCCTTTCTGCGCTGTCTACTTGCCGTCTTATAACTGGCCGAGTGTAAACTCGGCATATTCTAAAACACATGTTTTCTCCTATGCGTATGGCACCATTTTAATAATGGTGGCGACGAATGCTTTCACATAGCGGCGTTTTCGTTACTGGAAGAACTTTCGCTGTTGACACAAAACTATACTTGTAGTCCCTAAATCCCATACCAAATTTCATACATTTAAGTCATTAGGTTTTTGACTTATTACATTTACATGTTTCTTAATGCATAGACTGTCAGGCGATCCATCTCTTGTTGGATTTGTCTCAGAATTTATAACGTGTTTAGACTGTAGATGTTAATTCTATGTATCGAATTTTATTTATCTAGTTCATTTTCTTTTAAAGTTATCGTGTTAAATTATATTGAAACAAACGGACGGACAAACTTAATCTGAGAAGATTTCGCTCAACATTTAATAGAAATCTACGAATTTGGTATAAATAGAGTATACAAGATTTCATTCATCTAGATTAAGATGTTATCGAATTATCTTTGTCACAGGCAGACAGACGGATATTTTCCAAAACTGTGTTTATCGAATTCAGCGTCATCTAATTCTTGGGGATTCATCAAAATCCCGATTTCATTTTTTTTTTTTTTTTTTTTTTTTTTTTTTACAATTATTATCTTTTCTCCATAGTTCATATACTTCATCTATCATCTATATATATATATATATATATATATATATATATATATATATATATATATATATATATACAGTGGCTCAAAAAATTGAGAGTACACCTTACTTTTACTTGAAAAATCTAGCTTTCAATATAAATAACACAAGGAAAGTGTTAAAAATTTGGGTTTAGATGGAAATTCCATTTTCCAGCAGGACAACGACCCCAAACAAAATGCACGTAACGTCAAAATATCGGTGTCTTTTTCATTGTAAACAGCAGTTACACACACCACCACAGTACCCCGACATCAATACCATTGAATATCTATGAACCACTCTCGAAGCAGTGGTCCAAAAACACAAAATTAGAAACAAAACCCATTTAAAACAAGTGTTGCAAGAAGAATGGGGTAAAATATCTTCAGATACCACCAAAAATGGGTCGAATCGGTACCATGACATTTAGAGGCCATCTTAAGAGCCAAAAGACATGTAACTTAATAGTAACACTTTATTTCTATGCGAGATATTACAGGAATTTTATTAGTGTATTCTCAATTTTTTGAGGCAAAATTCTGAGTATGTTTATTTAAAATTCTTTTGAAACTTTTCGATTTAGAAGTTTTTCATTTATTTTTCTTTGTTTTTACTCTAAATTGAACCATTTGTTATGTGTAAAAATAAAAACATGTTTGCACTTCCCGGTAATGTGTTATTTATATTGAAAGTCGGATTTATCAAGTAAAAGTAAGGTGTACTCTCAATTTTTTGAGCCACTGTTTGTATATATACTATACTTGTTCTTCGTCATTTGAGAAAATTTATTAAACCTCACCAAAAAATTTCCCAAATTCTATCAAATAATAAATAGACTTTAAAAACTCAAACTATCTTGGATTCCCTGTATCACAATGAAAACAGGACTTTCCAAATGGAATAATAATTTATCCTAGCTTGACTCCTATCTGGACAAACCTTTCTTATTTTGGATTCCATATGTTATTTTACTACAAAGGGAAAAGGACTTTTGGAGCCATATGTTATTTTACTGCAAAGGAAAAAGGACTTTTGGAGCCATATGTTATTTTACTACAAAGGAAAAAGGACTTTTGGAGCCATATGTTATTTTACTACAAAGGGAAAAGGACTTTTGGAGCCATATGTTATTTTACTACAAAGGAAAAAGGACTTTTGGAGCCATATGTTATTTTACTACAAAGGGAAAAGGACTTTTGGAGCCATATGTTATTTTACTACAAAGGGAAAAGGACTTTTGGAGCCATATGTTATTTTACTACAAAGGGAAAAGGACTTTTGGAGCCATATGTTATTTTACTGCAAAGGAAAAAGGACTTTTGGAGCCATATGTTATTTTACTACAAAGGAAAAAGGACTTTTGGAGCCATATGTTATTTTACTACAAAGGAAAAAGGACTTTTGGAGCCATATGTTATTTTACTACAAAAGAAAAAGGACTTTTGGAGCCATATGTTATTTTACTGCAAAGGAAAAAGGACTTTTGGAGCCATATGTTATTTTACTGCAAAGGAAAAAGGAATTTGGGAGCCATATGTTATTTTACTACAAAGGAAAAAAGACTTTTGGAGCCATATGTTATTTTACTACAAAGGAAAAAGGACTTTTGGAGCCATATGTTATTTTACTGCAATGGAAAAAGGACTTTTGGAGCCATATGTTATTTTACTACAAAGAAAGAAAAAGACTTTTTGTCGGTTATACCTTGTGGTAAAGAAATTTTGCATCTTTCTTAGTATTTCAAATGCTAATGATTTTTTAACAGTTGCGAACTTTAGACTGAGCCAATATAAGCATTTATTTTTCCTGTTTATTTTTATTTTTTATTTTTTCATTTACTTTTTTATATTTTTCTCTTTACCTTAATTTTTTTTTTATTTTACTTTTATTTTTATTTCTTTAAACTTAAACTGCCTATTTTTGATAAATTTTATTATTTACTAGTTATTTTTCAATGATACTGTTGCTGTGGAATATTATGCAGTCTCTTCTGCTTGAGCCATTTAGACCTCTCCATTTTTTTTGGTACAATTCTTGGGACGTTTACCATTTGGCGATTGTGCGCCAAGTTTTTCTCGCCAAGCTCCGCGGACGCTGTAATCGTCAGAATTTTATTTCTCAATATTATGACTATTTTCAAGAAACGCTGGCGACTTTATCTTTAAAGTTTGGCGCCAAATTTGGCGGTAACCGTCCCTAGGATTTAGCCTTCTTTTTATGCCTGCTCTTTTTTTTTTCTTTGTCTGTTTTTAGCTTCTAGTACACAAGCATATGAAAGATTTTTTGAATAGCTAGTCCTTTGATAGCAATTTAAATTCTATATATTTTTTATTTTAATTATGACCTTTTTACCGATGTAACGCCACTTTTGGCACACACCTAATCATCATCAGAATACTACATATAAGAAAAAATTAAAATATATGCAAATATTCTTACCAACTTCGCTATTGTCAGCAATGTCCAAGGACTCGGACCAGACTCAGGACGGAGACTGTCCGGTTTCCTGGTTCTTTCTCGATAAAAATTGAAAATGGCGGCTGTCCAAAGAAATGCGCAGGGCAGCAGCACTAGGATGGAGTGGCGAAAGCAACTCGTGAGGGTCGGGGCATCGGCATCCCAAAAAGCATCCCAATCCTAAAAAGAATCATTGCAGGATTACAGAAAACTTTCGACTCAGTAGAGCATTTTTGGAAAAAGATATAAAATCTTGTTTATGTATTACATTATAGAACTTTCTTTACTTATATTCGGTGAATCCTTTAAAATTATTCGAAATCGACTTTCATACTGACTAGATTTCCAGTGATAATTTTATCAATTACTTATCAGCCATTTTAAAATTGAAAAATTAATTCCGCCATTATATGTGACCATTAAAGAGCCGTTAAAATGCAGATTAGCTAATCTGCAGTTTAACTGATTTGCTCCATTAAGTGCGGAATTAAGAGTTTTCCACACTTTAACAAGGTAAAGTGCACGTTAGAGGCTTCCTCATCGTTAATGTGCAAACGTTTGTTTCTCTCATTTTCTTTTCCTACTCCTTCCCCCTCTCGATCCACTTTTAGTTCGAAAAAAAATATTAGCTGTTTATAATAAAAAACACTCAAATGTCAATGAAGATGCTACTGTGAGAATTAAAGTACCCGACGTAAACAGAGCAAAAACTGGTGTCCGCTCTATTTTAGCTGCTGTTCTTAGTAAAACAGAGGATGGGTATAATAAACTTGGTACTAAAATGGATATTTTAAAACAATTGCATGCGAAATCTGAATTCAATGTTTGCAAAAAGAGATTTTTAATCATTACGTTACAAATAGAGTATTGTAATCATTACGTTTTTGCGTCATCGCATTAGCATGCTTCTGAAACTACAGAGGGACAGAAGTTTCAGTTTTTGTTGGATTTGGCTTATTATTTAATAGGTGTTTACAGTATAACTGATAATTCTGTGTACTTTTGTACATTTAGCTCTCTTCGTATTGTAGTTTTCGTGTTAACTTGTATTCAAATAAGAGGACAGACAGACTTTCTCCTTAACAGATATTGTGCAAATTTCGATAGAAATTTATAAATTTGATATGAAGACCATTACTAGATTTCATCCGTCTGCTCAACGCAGAGTTGAGTTATCTTTCTCACAAACCGACAGATATTTTCCAAAAAAAAAAAAAATGTGTTTTTCGAACTCCAAAAAATTTGAGTCGCGGAGATTCGTCAAGATTTCGGGTTCGAATTTTTTGACGATTACAATATTTTATACTGCTTGTAACGAGAAACTGAAACTGAAATAAAAATAGATGAATCACGCATAAACTTTATCATGCAATGATGCTTCGGAGTAGAGGTTTGAATCTCTTTTAACTTTTTCTTTCTCTCTGTTATATTTTTATTTTGAAACTAAGATGAAATGTTAATCTCAAATTTAGAGAACACTTACTAAATTTTTCTATAATCTCCAAACCATTTTTTACCTACTTCATTCTAACGTTTTATCTATTCCATTTGATGAACATATTTGAACTTAATTCCCTCTATTTTTAAGGGAAATTCCATTCATTCATATTAAAATTTCCTAACTGCATTCAGTTTCCCGTTTCTATATACCTTTGAAAAGTGTTTTGAAAGGTATATTGATTAAATGTATATATTCGATATACATTTAGTAGAAAAGTATTTTTAAATGTATATTGATTAGTGATATGATTTTTATGCTTATTCACTATATTAAAATATCATATTTTAGTCCCTTTTTAAGATAGTGTCGTTCATGACAACTACACAAATCGCAGTGATGTTAAATTTCCAACATATCAAGGCATTTCACCTAAATGCATGAATTCCATGCTTTATCAGTATCTTCACGGGTTAAGACGCTATGTGATTAAGCTCTTTTCAGATCATCCTTGGTATTCTTAACGTAATTTGCAGCAATTCGAGTAATTCTTTACTAAAGTAAATGTTTGGCAAAAAAAATATAAAAGTATTTCAATTTTCTAAAGTATTTTGAGTTAGATGCTTAAGTTTTTCCAAGATTTTGTATGGTCGAACAAAAATTTAGACCAATTTCCCTCTAGAATCTTAAGAAAGGGCACTGAGTTTACTGAACTTCCTGCTTTCAGTGTCAGATAGCAAAAGTTCCCTGTTTCATGAGACTTTGACTCGTTAACTTGTTTAGTTATACTAAAATCAAGTGGGATAAGCAACTACAATATATGCAATTATATGTATACAATAATATAACGTAGAATGCAATCGCACACTGCATATGCAATTTCATATTACATTTGCCATTTTGATCGAAGTAATTTTCTTAAATTGAAATGGAAGAAGATAATGTTGATTGCTTCCATACAGAAGCTCCTAAAAGGTAGAGTTTTCTTTTTCTCAAAACGTATCCCCCCCCCGCCCCAAATTCCAGTATTTTTTTCATTACAATCGTATGAATCGTATGTATTTACAAACATTATGCATCTGTTAAACATATTTTTTTTACTGTTAATATAATAATTACAATACTATTAATATTTAATGTTTGTATGTTCGAACACAAATTTAGGCCAATTTCCCTCTAGAATAATTAATTTCCCTCTAGGATAATTATCATGCAAAATATCATATTAGATTTTCAAATTACATTTTTTTTAAATTTTTTACTATTATTAATATTATTAGCATATAACTTAAAATAAGTTCATTGTGCACAGTAAACTATCTTAGCGTGATTTGTGGTTATGAACTCGAAAATCATCGCACCACAACACATACATTTGTCATTAAATAACAAAAACTTTCAAAATACCAGCGAGAGGGTCTTCCTAAAATTTTTTCGTACCAAATTTCATATATTCAGGTCATTGCCTTTTTTAGTTGCCGTGCTTATTTCGCTCAAAATTTGTACGCTTCTATACTAAGAATGTTAAATCTGAAAACCGAATTTCATCTATCTAGCCCTCTTCGCTTTGTAGTTAACGAGTTCGCTTATATTCGAACAGTTGGGCAGATAGCCTTCTGAATATATTTTGCTCAAAATTTGACAGAAATCTACAAATTTGGTGTTAATCCTGTAAACCAAATTTCATCCGAATAGCTCAAAGCGTTTTTGAGTAATATGTGTCACAGATAGACAGACGGGCATTTCCTAAAAATGTGCTTTTCGAACTCAGGGTGGTCTAATACGTGGATATTCGTTAAAATCTCGAGTTCGAATTTTTTGCTGATTACTATACTTTCTCTATACTTCGCATATGAGAAAATAACACATATTTTTCTGCTATTTTAGAATTTAAAAAAATATATTCGTTCTATATGTCCTAAGTTTTCTTTCTTTTGGGTATAAAATCTGCTTGAGAAAAATTCTCCTTTATTTACTACTGCAATTTTGACTATTTTCATTGTCTAAAACGTCCCAATTTCTTTAAGATACATATTTTGACTATACTCATTTTCTAAAACGTCCCAATTCCTTTAGGATACATATTTTGACTATTTTCATTGTCTAAAACGTCCCAATTCCTTTAGGATACATATTTTGACTATTTTCATTGTCTAAAACGTCCCAATTCCTTTAGGATACATATTTAATTCTTTTAAATTAATTCCAAAACTGAAGTTAGATGTTCTGATTACTTGTTTGGGGCCTTCTATGATTTAGAGAAACTTGTAGTTAGTTTTATACAGGCACTTTTTTTACAAAAATCGATAATGCAACATATGCAAAACCGTATGATTTTAAGTACGCCTTGCTGAGTTAAATTTTAAATGTTTCATTATGCAATTAAAATTCTAATGCTAAATACAGGGTGTTTCTGAATTCATGGGCCAAACTTTAAGAATAGGTAAAATAAATACAAAGAAGCATTTTTTGTATAGTAGTATAGGATCAGAAATGAAAAATGTAGACAGAAAAAACAAGAAATGCTAAGGTAATGAGGGGGGGGGGGAGTTGCATAATATCTTTAGAGCTGACGATATATAAAATTAGTGACGTAACTTAAACAAAGATGAATTTTTTTGGAATAAAAATATTGAATAAATATGAAAGTTGGCATCATCAAATCATTTACAAAACAATTTTATTGTGTTTGAATGGCATTATGCCAGCTTCAAACGACCGAATGCGGGCCGCTTGGTACTCAACATACCTTCTTATTTCATTACTTTTCACTTCTAACCCTATATTTCTATACAAAAAATACTTCTTTATATGTATTTTACCTATCCTTAAAGTTTGCAACATTAATTCAGGGACAACCTGCATATAAAAAGAATTTCAGGGGGAGTGTTAATTTTTATAAACATGCTCCCGTTTTTCTAAATAAGTTTATTTATTCGATAATATATTGGAGCCACATGAATTTGACACATACAACCTCAAAATGGTTATCCCGCCCCACACGGAGACACACGGAAAAATATAAATGACCGGACTCCCGCAACAACTACACTAGCAAGAAGTGCGGTTGAGTCCTACGTACCATCACCGACCACGGTACAACCCATCCCTAAGGAAGTACGTCCCGTCATCGATCGGAGGAGCCGACCCCACATTTTTCTGTACCCACCAGAGTGAAGGGGATCACCACCTTACTGGAAGTTTCTCATCCTCAATTATGAGATGCCCCCCTTGAGGATTGACAAATATACAAGTCTTAATTGTATATTGTCAACTCTTATTTATTCTGTACAAGCAGCTGCTATTTATTCTATAAAAAAATGTATGATACAATCTTTGTTGGAAAACATCGCAAATAACTACAACATTTCGCACTCTACGATTTAAGGAGGATTCTGAGCTATTTCGAAGGACAAATTCCTTTCTGATAATAATAGTTAAACGTACTTTAGTTGCATTATGATAAAATATTGCTTTTCAGGAAACATTTTGACATAGTTTCCTTTGATGGTATGCTTATTAATTACTTATTTTTAATTAACTATATTTAACATTATTAAAAAAATGTTTTTACTATTTGAAATATGTTTGCTCAAGAGTATCCATCAAATAGTTCGAAAATGAAGCGCTTTATGTAAAACACTGAAAATAGTATTATCAATTTTTCAACTGCTTATCTCGCGGTTTCCACGAGTTGGAAATCAGTCTATTTTTGAAGTCTTATCTTTAGTATTACAGATTTAAATCATTCTAGCCGGTTTTGGCGACCAATCTGTTTGCTTAGATTATTGACTCCTTAGGGCGTTAAATTATTAATATGGGTGCATTTCTTTAAAATAAACATTTTGTAATTTGATGTAACTAAAACATATGAATTGATTAAAATAGTTTACGGCAAATAACAAAATGTAATATTAAATAAAAGTTAAAATCCTACTACAGATTGAATGATTGTCAAAAGCGCGTGCTTGAATGTTTTGGCGGGGATTTTGAATCCCATAGAAACGTTGTTTCAGATACTGTATCAAATTGAATTAAAAGTATTATTAAACTTAAATGAAAAATGGTACGAAAATGAAATTGATATAATTAAAAAGTAGTTTGTTTTTTTTATCTTAAGATAAAACAAAAACCTTTTTTAAAATATATGAATATCAATTTCTGGGTAAAAGTGAATTATAGTGTGCCCCCTTGCTGCGCCAACAATGCCAAATTGCCAATAAAGATGGCGGACAAAATAAACAAATACTTCCGCGGAACAGTTACGGTTACCATTTCCCGCCATATAATTAGGACTTTTTACTGATAAGTATTATTTTATTTTTCCATTCTGTGCGGTGCCAGCAGAATTTTTTAACTTTAAAAAACATCCTACGGCTTCGTTAGCAGTGAGAGCTGGAACCTAGTAGCTTCGCTAGGACATTGAACATAAGGACTGTGTGTATAACAGAAAACAGTACATAACCGAAAGAAAGGAAAGAGCGGAGATTAGAAGCAACCCTGAACATTCTTCATACAAAATTTCAAACATCCTTTTCCCAACTTCATCAACTCGTAAAAAATATATTTCACTCACCCTTCATCCATCCTGCAGGTTCGAAATACTGTCTTCCATCCCATTTACCCGACATCCATTCTTGCACAATTGCCGACATGACAAATTATGAAGGGAACCAACCGTTAGAACACCAAAAGAATTACGAGAATTGCAAAGAATTCCATTGCAGCTGTCTTTTAAAGTGAGAATGCAGACAATTTCGTAAATTAAGAATTCAGACGATTTTTTAAAGCGCATACTGACAATTAAAAAGTGCAAAAGAATAAATATTTTCTGTTCGTACTCACATTTAAAAAAAAAGAAAGAAGAAAATAACTTTTAATTATAAGCTTAATTCTCTTTACTTAATAAACTTTTAATTATAATAAAGAACAAATTTTAAATCTTTAATCGATATTTTTTTAATATTTTTAATTTAACATTTTTCATAATATAATTGTAGTTCATGTATAACTCAACCATTGCAAAAATTATAAAAAAAAAAAAAAAAAAAAAAAAAAACAGCATTAGGGTTGCTAGAAGAGCGTTCCGATGGGTTGCCATATTGGCGACAAACTCGGGGGCACTCCATTCTTCACTCCATCCCAATTTCTGTAAGCAAGTCTTAATGATTACAGCTATACTTAAGATTAATATATGGACGCCGAAATTTAAAAAATTTGCTGCGATTTCACGCCAAAGATAGTCGTGACAATTTTTGATTGCAACTTAAAAGCATATTGTTAACATTTCTGATATATATCCACTACTGCAGACTTTTAAAGAGTTTTTGGACGATTGGCACGTTATTGACATACTTGGCGAGAAACGGTACATTAATCTTAATTCTTACCACGGTTATTTAACTGGCAGCCGTTAAGCCTATTTTTGCACTTGATTCAACTTTTTGTTTGAAGCCTATTTCTTGATTTCTTTTATATCTTCTTTCCTTTGAATGAATGTCCTCTTTGGAAGACATGAGGAACTAACTCTAAAACACTTCTAATAATATTTTGCAGTTCCATTAATTAGTGAAGCGAAGCAATCGATTTCAATGAATGAAGTAGTATGGAATTCGAATGCTGTTTTGTTTATATTTGGATGTTGCCATTCGATAATTAGTAATAAGCTCGATTCCTGTATCACACACGTTAGCGTTTTATATATATATATATATATATAGAGAGAGAGAGAGAGATTATTATCAGATAGCATATAATAATAATTATACTGGTGGTTAAACTTGCTTGCAAACGTTGTATCTAACTAATGATAATCAAAGAATTAATTTACAAATTTTAAAAAAAACCCACAGTAAATCCTCAATTTAAAGAACTTCGGAGTAACAGATTTAGATTTTTGATATTATTTGTACCATTTTAATAAGCCTGACACATTTTATTTGCCAACTCTTCAGTTTTTATTATTAAAATGCTCATAAAATATTTTATATTTGTATTATTTATGGATAACATTCTATTTAAAAAATTACTTTATAAATGACATTATAAACTTTTCATAAGACAATTTATAATTTAGTTCGCTTTCATTATTAAGAACGCCATTGTATGGCAATTTGTCTGTTAAATGTTAAAATTCACTGCAGCCAAATTCGTAAAAATAATTTTTTTTAGTTTTTACTTCGAAAATGCTCAACAGATGGCGCCACAAGTTTATTTCCATGGATGTTACTAAATATAGTTTAAATCACAAATATAGTTAACTACAGAAGAAATTACATACCCAAAAGACCGAATCACAAAATGACATCTTTAATCCACTCGAGATAATGCTTGCTTCAATAAATATTTTGTCTTTCGTCGGATTAAAAAAAAGGAATTACGAATAAGTAAGGTGAAACGTGTCCATTTTCGTTGAGCACTGTTTTGAATAAAGAAAAGAAACAAAATGGCGGAGCCCGACGGCGGTTATGTCATTTGAATCGACGCTGATAATGGAGACAACAGTTAAGAAGGCGCTTTGTTCAACTCATTCGGCCTTTAAGAAGAAAATTTGAGCACCGATTTCACCCAGAATTGGATTTATCTCTGAAAATGATAACGTTTGAGTGGAAACCTTGGGCAACAATGGGTTTCGTACTTCAGGGCTGTTCTTGCCGGGTCACGTGCTCTTGACATTTTCATTTAATGCACGAAAGCTTTTGAATAATATACATTGCTTTTTTTCAAAAAAAAAAGTGAGAGTTTGTTTCAGAAGAAGCACATTATTTTATCATCAATCTTGTAAAGAAAGGGTTTTTTTTTAAGACAAATTGAAAAAAAATAATAATAATAATCTTACATAATAAAATGAGATTCGATAAACATATTAAGCTTAAATATTTTATCAAACCAATTTTTTCCAATTTATTTTTCAAATGTATGTATTCAAATTGTAAAATGAAATGATTTTATGTTTCCTGCTATTCAGTATGTAATTTAGAAATACATTTTATAAGCGAAATATTTTTATGCTTAGAATCGTTATTTTATTTTGGAATAAATTTTTAAAGCGTACAATACAGTAATAAAATATAAATAATTAACTTTTGGAATTATTTTGAGAATTTATATATATACGAGCGTGTTAGATAATACACATTGTGAGGCCATTTTTATTAATAACAGTCTAATTTGTTTTCACATTTTAGCACAACTTTAACTTAATTAACATGTTAATAATTTATTTTAAATTTATAGTCTTTTATTTCAGTTACTTTGCAAAAAGTATATTTTTTAATATGTATATCAGGAAAAAAATATTAACTATAACCAACAGTTGTGATTTCTTATTTACAAGTAAAACCAGTAAATTATTACGGGAAGCAAATATGCGGAAATTATTAAATTCCAAACAAATCTAACATTAAAAATGATCATTTTACGGAATCTGTCTAGTGGAATATAACCTAACTGTTTAAAAGAATAACCGGTTAAAATAATTCAAATAAATTTTATATCCGTTCAGTTTTTGTTTCTCTAATTCAATTAAATTTTAAAATTATTTTCAATCATATTTTACTTTGCATATTTCAAGCATATTTTCTTTACTTTGTTTGCTAAGCTTATACACGTGGGCCTTGCAATGACATTGAATACAATTTTTATTTATATGTTATTCCTTGTGATAATTTAGGAATCAAATTTTTAAAAATAATATAAAGGCTGAGGAATCAAACCGCATAGCATTATGATGGAAGAATGCACTAGATAAAAGTTTTAAATCTAGAATTAAAGAGTTTTATTTATTTTATTTTATTTTTATGTTTAAAGAAACACCCTTTTCGTAATAGTCAACTGTATTTTAGAAGTGAAATAATTAGGTAGTGGAGCATATATTTATTAGTTTTGTCCGTCTTAAAGCAGCACTAAAGCAAACTTGTTTTAATTTTGAAGCGCTGTCAGACGACGAGGATGGAACCTGGGCTGACATATCCCACTCTTAATTGACTAAGTACATTAGACCCCCTTACGTTTCGGCTCTTCGGTGGAATCGGGTTTCGAATCTGAAGCCTTCTGGTCCCAAAGTCGGAACCTTATCACCAGGCTACAACGACGAACGTCTGGATGATATGCTGATCAGGAAATACGTTTGCAACGGTTTGTTTGGTTATATTAACGTTCCGTTTTTTAAAGCAACACTAGGGCTATTTTGGGGTGGACGTAATTCCGAACCGCTGTCAGAAAGGAGGACGGTACCAGAGCTGGCACCCTCTTCTCCAAGCTTCCACACCACACCAGCACTTAACACTTAACACCTCTCCATGCCCCTGCGACTATAATCTTAACGATTATTTAAACAGTTGGGTGGACATGGAGAGTGAGAGTTGCAGATGGCTAAGCTAATGATGTGGAGGTAATGGTGATTGGGCTGATGATGTGGAGCTGATGTTGGCTGAGTTGTAGTTGGCTGGGTTAAAGATTTTTAGGCTGCAGTGGGTTGCATTGGAGTAGGCGAGCTGAATTCGGTTAGACTGGTGAGGAGCTGACTTGGCTGGGTTAGAGCAGGAATGGTTGGTTTTAGGTTGGGTTGGAGCAGGGATGTCATGGGCTATGCAGGACTGAATGGAGTTGTCTGAGCTTGAGGATGCGCTGCGTTGGTTGTTGGAGTTTCCGGGCCTGGGTGGAAGTCTTGTCTTGCAGGTGGTGAGATGGGTTTTCCGGTGTTATAGGAGTGGCGGTCAGTATCTGAACAGCTGTGACTCTTCATGCAGGAATTGAACCATTTTTCTGATCTTGGCCCTGCTGAGAGAGTTATCTGAGCAGAAGGACGTTTAGGTCCGATGGATTTAACGTGTGTCAAGCCTTCTTCAGATCTGGAACTTGAAACTCCCGGTTCCGAAGACAAGACCCTATCACTAGGCCATCGCGTCCACTTACATTTTTAATGGGAAATTTAACAAATTGAAAAAAGTATTAACAAATGCTTTAGAGATGGCTTCGTTCAATGTTATCACTCTGAAAACTGAATTGATTTTATCTTAATAAGAAGCAAGTAGAAACGCTTTATTATTTCTTCATCAGGTTCAATGTAACCATTAAAGTATCAGGTTAATATTACATTTATTGGATAAAATTACTTTCTTAACAGGGAAAGATTTTATTTACTTCATGGGTTTTTTTTTCCAAATTTTTTCAGCTCTCTGTTTGGCACTTAGAATTTAATGTATGAGACTACGCTTTGAGGTTCTCTGTCATAGCCATTTGAGGGGGGGGGGGAGAGAGAAGATGAGATGAAAGCACATTTTGGTGTTTATCTTGATGGACATATTTAGAATTTCCAGATATTTGGAATAGCACAGAATTCGCGCAGGTATGATTTATAACGATTAAAATTTTAAGTATATGCTTAGTGAAAATTTCTTTCCATCCTCTTTAGCAATATTAGTTTAGTTTAGTTATATTAACGCTCTGTTTTTAAAGAACACTAGGGTTATTTTGGGACGGACCTCGTAATTTTGAACCATGTTTAGATGACGAGGACGATGCTGGATACTTGGTGGATTTAGCGTGCACCAGGCGACACGGTTCTTCAATTGAATCGTGTCTCGAACCTGAAACTCTCTGGTTCAAAACTCGAGGTTTTACCAGCAGGCCCCCGCGATCCGCAGCAATAACATCGCACCGCGGCACCTGGTAGTCATACCTCGGCTTCGAAAGCGGAGGATTCCAGGTTCGAGACCCAATTTCATAAAAGAACCACTGTGACTAGTACACGCTAAATCCGTCCTGGCCAAATGTCCTCCTACTGGTGTGGTGTGAAAGTTTGAAGAAAAGGGGTGCCAGATTAGATATCGTCTTCGTCATCTGATTACTATTCAAAATTACGAAGTCTGTCCCAAAATAGCCCCAAATAAATTAATTCTGTCTGTCCCAAAATAAATTAACAATAATTCTTTGAATCATGATAGCACTTTCACTAAAAAAACCATCTAGGGAGCAAGGGTACTCAAACATTACTTCCAAGAAATACAATTTTTGTTATTTAAAGTAATAACGAGGTAACCACGTGACTTTTTTCACCACTCTGAGCGTAATATCAGTCATTCTTGGACTTAATTTAACTCTTTGACATACGAATGTACTTAATACCCTAATTAAAAATACATCTCATTTAAGGCAATTTTATTACTTCAATTCTTGTAATAATATAAGAGCATTTGAGGTAATGATGCGTGTTTAAGTAAGTTTTGCATTTCATATTACTTAAATTTGAAAATGAGTGTTGTAATAACTGCTGTTGTTGTTTATAATGGCACTTGCCACGGACAAGCTCGCTGACGAAGTTGGCGATTTTAAACCAAGGGAGCGTCTCTTGTTTTAGTAACGCCAACTAGGGCCAAGAGTACGTCTCAGCTACTCACGCATCATATTCGCTTGACAACCCCTTTTTACAAAGGGGCACATTCACACATCTCACAGACAGAACAGATGAAAAACAACCATGCCAGAGCCGGGACTCGAACCCAGGACGCCCAAGTCACAAGGACCACGCGCTACCCCTATGCCAGGACACCGGCATTGTAGCAACTTAAATTAAATATTAAAATTAAATTTCAGTAATTCGATGCTCGAGTCAGACTTGTCATTGTATAAGAAGTGGTTAATAAAGTTTCATTCGAAGATGCCTTCCTAATTAAAGTTTAGTAAAAAATATCTGTGCGTAAAAAAATTTCTACTAAACTTTAATTAGGAAGGCATTTTATAAGAATCATTCTGAATTCAAAAAAGCCGGCGACCTGGCATAGGGGTAGCGCGTCTTCCCCGTGATCTGGGCGTCCCGGGTTCGAGTCCCGGTTTGGGCATGGTTGTTCTTCTGTTGTTCTATCTGTGAGATGTGTGAATGTGCCCTCCTGTAAAAAGGGGTTGTGCAAGCGAATGAATGATGCGTGAGTGGCAAAGTCGTACTCTTGGCCCTAGTTGGCGCTGCTATAAAAATTAAGAGACGTTCCCCCTCAGGCTTAAATCGCTGTCTTCGTAACAGCGGGCTTGTCAGTGGCAAGTGCCATAAGAAACAAACAAACGAATTTAAAAAAAAAATTGCAGATTATACCAACGTCCCGTTTTGAAGCAATGTTAAGCTTATTTCAAGATGGACCTCGTAATTTTGAACTGCAGTCAGATGACGAGGATATCAACTGGGTCCTAAAATTCAGTATCACAAAAAAGGGAAGACTTTTAATACCGACGAATTAGCATACTTTAGACTCGCTTACACGGTGGCTCATCTTGGATTTGAAAGCCGAACATGAAACCCTTCAGTACTTAAGACACCCTGTTTATACGACTTAGTTCTGTGGTAAAGGAGTGACTGGCTGTAATTAAAAAAAGTACCCTAGACAAGATTTTAACAATAGACCCATGTTTTTCTGGAATATTAACCTTTCTGACAGTAAAAGAGTTTCATGAACAGTATGAGTCTAGTGATATTGAGGTCTCGTTTTTTTTAAACAACACTAAGTCTATTTTCGGACAGACCTTGTAATTTTGAACCGCAGTCAGATGACGAGAACAACACCTGAACTGATACGTCCCTCTCCAAACTTCCACACCGAACCAGAGGGTGGATGATGAATGGTGTGTAAAAAGGATTAATATGTCAGATTTTTTTTAGAAAACTATTGTTTTTTTTAAACCTCAATTTAATTTAATTTTCCCATCATTAAAAAAATAAAATTTTGAATTTAACTAAAAACACCAACTAACCCATTATCAAGAGCTCCATTTCAGAAATTTACGTGGCATTCAAATTTTGTTTTTATTGTTTCTCAGATTTCAGTTATCTCCATTAAGCTCTTTTACCCTCATAGTAATCTTTCTTTATAATCTTTTAATGTCTTTTTATTTTAATTTATGACATTTATTTTGATTCTGCATATAAAATAATGATAGATCCAATGTTATTTGTTTTCATATTTCATTTATAAAGATTTAACATGCTACTGTTTGAAGAAAAACGCATAAAATAGGAGTTTATAAGTAAAATTATAAATACAGTACACTCCCGATTATCCGCGGAATTGGGTGGCGGGGCCGCCGCGGATAACAAAAATCGCGGATAATCCGAAAAATGCTAAAAACGGGTATAGCAAAAGAGAAAACAGTCATTACAATTTTGAAAAATCGTTTTATGTACAATAAAACGTAAAATAAACAGCAGGAAATGTTTAACTAACGCTTAATATTTTAGTATATCACTCAAAACTAACCTAAAATGCATTTTGTTAATGAAAACAGAAAAAAGCTTTACACTTACGAGAGGCGTCAAGGATACACAGAAAAATGAATACATATGAACTGTTTTAATACTGTAATGTATTATGTAATTGCAAAAGCATAACTGTAAAACGACACCTTTTTGAAGAAATCAGTCATTTGTGTTTGCTTCTTGCTTTTCAAGCATTTTCTCTTTGCTTGGAAGCAAAAAAAAAAAAAAACTTAGTGCGGCAGGCGCGGATAATCGGGAGTCTACTGTATAATTAGAAAAAATCAATTTTGGAAAAACATCTTTTGAAAATTTCCTGAATTTTAGATTTCTAATCACAATGGTACAGGAAAACTGGTAAGATATAGATGTCAAATGTAGCTTGTAAAACTTCATAACTGAATTGTGTGAAACAGATTACGCTAGATGTATCATTATTTTATGGGCAGGGTTTTAGCAAAATAAATCTATCATGAATTGAAAATAAAAGACTTTAAAAGATTATTAAGAAAGGTGTTCGAAAGATAGTCTTGGAAGTGATGAGAATATTAAATATTAGTTTGTTTATACCACAATATAAACCAAAAAAATAATACTTCAAGATAACCTCAGGGTAAACTGGATGACCAGTCACGTTTGATGGGGTGATAAGGTATTGTGATATGCGTAAGATAGTCTCCTATTATCTCGCAACTAATACACAGACAACCTCCCGAGGAGGTAGGTACTGTCATCAGTAATGGGTCCGTTAACTGGGAATGTCAGCACCATCGTTATTATATCCTCTAAAAAAATGAGAAACTGGTTACTCGTACGGCAATTTTTAAAAACCAATTTGCATTATTTTCAGTTAGGACTATTAATAATATCAAATACGGCAAGGAATACAAAATAATAGTAATAACAGGGCCACATCTATTATTGGTAATGCTTAACTATATAAGCCATCGCTTAGCAAGTATATTTCTACTGCTTAACTTTTTAGATCACTGCTTACTAAGTATATATTCTGCTGCTTAACTATTTATACCATTCTTTACCTAGTACGTTACTGCTGCTTAATTATTTATGCCACTGCTTACCAAAATCATATTCTGCTGTTTAACTATTTACGCCACTGTCTAATAAATACATATTCTACCGCATATCTATTTATGACACTGCTTAAAAATACTTCCAAAATAAAGAAATTGTAGAAACCAAAGTCTCAGTTCTGTCAGATACTCTGAGAATGCGCAGACTCATTAATTCTCTTATACACATGGCTTGCATGCATGGATTTGCACCATTATAGAATGAAAATAAATAAATAAACATGTGGCTTTAAATTCGACCTCCCAACGGATCGTATGTTGCCTAGTGGACCGAGTGTCAGTCTGCGAACAAGTGGTCGTAGGTTCGATCCTCTCTCTCGGCATTCGTTTTAGTTTTACTTTTCTTCATATTATTATTATTTTATTTAATTTTAAGTATAGAGAAAATTATTATTTTTGTTTTCAAGAATAAAAGTTTAACCAAAGTTTACAAATATTTCAATATTATATTTAAAAATACTTCCAAAATAAAGAAATTGTAGAAACAAAAGTCTCAGTTCGGTCAGATACTCTGGGCATGCGCAGACTCATTCCTTCTCTTATACACATGGCTTTCATGCATGGATTTGCACCATTATAGAATGAAAATAAATAAATAAACATGTGGCTTTAAATTCGACCTCCCAACGGATCGTATGTTGCCTAGTGGTCCGAGTGTCAGCCTGCGAACAAGTGGTCGTAGGTTCGATCCTCTCTCTCGGCATTCGTTTTAGTTTTACTTTTCTTCATATTATTATTATTTTATTTAATTTTAAGTATAGAGAAAATTATTATTTTTGTTTTCAAGAATAAAAGTTTAACCAAAGTTTACAAATATTTCAATATTATATTTAAAAATACTTCCAAAATAAAGAAATTGTAGAAAAAAAAGTCTCAGTTCGGTCAGATACTCTGGGCATGCGCAGACTCATTAATTATCTTATACACATGGCTTTCATGAATGGATTTGCACCATTATAGAATAAGAATAAATAAATAAACATGTGGCTTTCAATTCGACCTCCCAACGGATCGTATGTTGCCTAGTGGACCGAGTGTCAGTCTGCGAACAAGTGGTCGTAGGTTCGATCCTCTCTCTCGGCATTCGTTTTAGTTTTACTTTTCTTGATATTATTATTATTTTATTTAATTTTAAGTATAGAGAAAATTATTATTTTTGTTTTCAAGAATAAAAGTTTAACCAAAGTTTACAAATATTTCAATATTATATTTAAAAATACTTCCAAAATAAAGAAATTGTAGAAACAAAAGTCTCAGTTCGGTCAGATACTCTGGGCATGCGCAGACTCATTAATTCTCTTATACACATGGCTTGCATGCATGGATTTGCACCATTATAGAATGAAAATAAATAAATAAACATGTGGCTTTAAATTCGACCTCCCAACGGATCGTATGTTGCCTAGTGGACCGAGTGTCAGTCTTCGAACAAGTGGTCGTAGGTTCGATCCTCTCTCTCGGCATTCGTTTTAGTTTTACTTTTCTTCATATTATTATTATTTTATTTAATTTTAAGTATAGAGAAAATTATTATTTTTGTTTTCAAGAATAAAAGTTTAACCAAAGTTTACAAATATTTCAATATTATATTTAAAAATACTTCCAAAATAAAGAAATTGTAGAAACAAAAGTCTCAGTTCAGTCAGATACTCTGGGCATGCGCAGACTCATTAATTCTCTTATACACATGGCTTTCATGAATGGATTTGCACCATTATAGAATAAGAATAAATAAATAAACATGTGGCTTTCAATTCGACCTCCGAACGGATCGTATGTTGCCTAGTGGACCGAGTGGCAGTCTGCGAACAAGTGGTCGTAGGTTCGATCCTCTCTCTCGGCATTCGTTTTAGTTTTACTTTTCTTCATATTATTATTATTTTATTTAATTTTAAGTATAGAGAAAATTATTATTTTTGTTTTCAAGAATAAAAGTTTAACCAAAGTTTACAAATTTTTCAATATTATATTTAAAAATACTTCCAAAATAAAGAAATTGTAGAAACAAAAGTCTCAGTTCGGTCAGATACTCTGGGCATGCGCAGACTCATTAATTCTCTTATACACATGGCTTGCATGCATGGATTTGCACCATTATAGAATGAAAATAAATAAATAAACATGTGGCTTTAAATTCGACCTCCCAACGGATCGCATGTTGCCTAGTGGACCGAGTGTCAGTCTGCAAACAAGTGGTCGTAGGTTCGATCCTCACTCTCGGCATTCGTTTTAGTTTTACTTTTCTTCATATTATTATTATTTTATTTAATTTTAAGTATAGAGAAAATTATTATTTTTGTTTTCAAGAATAAAAGTTTAACCAATGTTTACAAATATTTCAATATTATATTTAAAAATACTTCCAAAATAAAGAAATTGTAGAAACAAAAGTCTCAGTTCGGTCAGATACTCTGGGCATGCGCAGACTCATTAATTCTCTTATACACATGGCTTGCATGCATGGATTTGCACCATTATAGAATGAAAATAAATAAATAAACATGTGGCTTTAAATTCGACCTCCCAACGGATCGTATGTTGCCTAGTGGACCGAGTGTCAGTCTGCGAACAAGTGGTCGTAGGTTCGATCCTCTCTCTCGGCATTCGTTTTAGTTTTACTTTTCTTCATATTATTATTATTTTATTTAATTTTAAGTATAGAGAAAATTATTATTTTTGTTTTCAAGAATAAAAGTTTAACCAAAGTTTACAAATATTTCAATATTATATTTAAAAATACTTCCAAAATAAAGAAATTGTAGAAACAAAAGTCTCAGTTCGGTCAGATACTCTGGGCATGCGCAGACTCATTAATTCTCTTATACACATGGCTTTCATGAATGGATTTGCACCATTATAGAATAAGAATAAATAAATAAACATGTGGCTTTCAATTCGACCTCCGAACGGATCGTATGTTGCCTAGTGGACCGAGTGTCAGTCTGCGAACAAGTGGTCGTAGGTTCGATCCTCTCTCTCGGCATTCGTTTTAGTTTTACTTTTCTTCATATTATTATTATTTTATTTAATTTTAAGTATAGAGAAAATTATTATTTTTTTTTTCAAGAATAAAAGTTTAACCAAAGTTTACAAATTTTTTAATATTATATTTAAAAATACTTCCAAAATAAAGAAATTGTAGAAACAAAAGTCTCAGTTCGGTCAGATACTCTGGGCATGCGCAGACTCATTAATTCTCTTATACACATGGCTTGCATGCATGGATTTGCACCATTATAGAATGAAAATAAATAAATAAACATGTGGCTTTAAATTCGACCTCCCAACGGATCGTATGTTGCCTAGTGGACCGAGTGTCAGTCTGCGAACAAGTGGTCGTAGGTTCGATCCTCTCTCTCGGCATTCGTTTTAGTTTTACTTTTCTTCATATTGTTATTATTTTATTTAATTTTAAGTATAGAGAAAATTATTATTTTTGTTTTCAAGAATAAAAGTTTAACCAAAGTTTACAAATATTTCAATATTATATTTAAAAATACTTCCAAAATAAAGAAATTGTAGAAACAAAAGTCTCAGTTCGGTCAGATACTCTGGGCATGCGCAGACTCATTAATTCTCTTATACACATGGCTTTCATGAATGGATTTGCACCATTATAGAATAAGAATAAATAAATAAACATGTGGCTTTCAATTCGACCTACGAACGGATCGTATGTTGCCTAGTGGACCGAGTGTCAGTCTGCGAACAAGTGGTCGTAGGTTCGACCCTCTCTCTCGGCATTCGTTTTAGTTTTACTTTTCTTCATATTATTATTTTTTTATTTAATTTTAAGTATAGAGAAAATTATTATTTTTGTTTTCAAGAATAAAAGTTTAACCAAAGTTTACAAATATTTCAATATTATATTTAAAAATACTTCCAAAATAAAGAAATTGTAGAAACAAAAGTCTCAGTTCGGTCAGATACTCTGGGCATGCGCAGACTCATTAATTCTCTTATACACATGGCTTTCATGAATGGATTTGCACCATTATAGAATAAGAATAAATAAATAAACATGTGGCTTTCAATTCGACCTCCGAACGGATCGTATGTTGCCTAGTGGACCGAGTGTCAGTCTGCGAACAAGTGGTCGTAGGTTCGATCCTCTCTCTCGGCATTCGTTTTAGTTTTACTTTTCTTCATATTATTATTATTTTATTTAATTTTAAGTATAGAGAAAATTATTATTTTTGTTTTCAAGAATAAAAGTTTAACCAAAGTTTACAAATATTTCAATATTATATTTAAAAATACTTCCAAAATAGAGAAATTGTAGAAACAAAAGTCTCAGTTCTGTCAGATACTCTGGGCATGCGCAGACTCATTCCTTCTCTTATACACATGGCTTTCATGCATGGATTTGCACCATTATAGAATGAAAATAAATAAATAAACATGTGGATTTAAATTCGACCTCCCAACGGATCGTATGGTGCCTAGTGGTCCGAGTGTCAGCCTGCGAACAAGTGGTCGTAGGTTCGATCCTCTCTCTCGGCATTCGTTTTAGTTTTACTTTTCTTCATATTATTATTATTTTATTTAATTTTAAGTATAGAGAAAATTATTATTTTTGTTTTCAAGAATAAAAGTTTAACCAAAGTATACAAATATTTCAATATTATATTTAAAAATACTTCCAAAATAAAGAAATTGTAGAAACAAAAGTCTCAGTTCGGTCAGATGCTCTGGGCATGCGCAGACTCATTAATAATCTTATACACATGGCTTTCATGCATGGATTTGCACCATTATAGAATGAAAATAAATAAATAAACATGTGGCTTTAAATTCGACCTCCCAACGGATCGTATGTTGCCTAGTGGTCCGAGTGTCAGCCTGCGAACAAGTGGTCGTAGGTTCGATCCTCTCTCTCGGCATTCGTTTTAGTTTTACTTTTCTTCATATTATTATTATTTTATTTAATTTTAAGTATAGAGAAAATTATTATTTTTGTTTTCAAGAATAAAAGTTTAACCAAAGTATACAAATATTTCAATATTATATTTAAAAATACTTCCAAAATAAAGAAATTGTAGAAACAAAAGTCTCAGTTCTGTCAGATACTCTGGGCATGCGCAGACTCATTAATAATCTTATACACATGGCTTTCATGCATGGATTTGCACCATTATAGAATGAAAATAAATAAATAAACATGTGGCTTTAAATTCGACCTCCCAACGGATCGTATGTTGCCTAGTGGTCCGAGTGTCAGCCTGCGAACAAGTGGTCGTAGGTTCGATCCTCTCTCTCGGCATTCGTTTTAGTTTTACTTTTCTTCATATTATTATTATTTTATTTAATTTTAAGTATAGAGAAAATTATTATTTTTGTTTTCAAGAATAAAAGTTTAACCAAAGTTTACAAATATTTCAATATTATATTTAAAAATACTTCCAAAATAAAGAAATTGTAGAAACAAAAGTCTCAGTTCGGTCAGATACTCTGGGCATGCGCAGACTCATTCCTTCTCTTATACACATGGCTTTCATGCATGGATTTGCACCATTATAGAATGAAAATAAATAAATAAACATGTGGCTTTAAATTCGACCTCCCAACGGATCGTATGTTGCCTAGTGATCCGAGTGTCAGCCTGCGAACAAGTGGTCGTAGGTTCGATCCTCTCTCTCGGCATTCGTTTTAGTTTTACTTTTCTTCATATTATTATTATTTTATTTAATTTTAAGTATAGAGAAAATTATTATTTTTGTTTTCAAGAATAAAAGTTTAACCAAAGTTTACAAATATTTCAATATTATATTTAAAAATACTTCCAAAATAAAGAAATTGTAGAAACAAAAGTCTCAGTTCGGTCAGATACTCTGGGCATGCGCAGACTCATTAATTCTCTTATACACATGGCTTTCATGAATGGATTTGCACCATTATAGAATAAGAATAAATAAATAAACATGTGGCTTTCAATTCGACCTCCGAACGGATCGTATGTTGCCTAGTGGACCGAGTGTCAGTCTGCGAACAAGTGGTCGTAGGTTCGATCCTCTCTCTCGGCATTCGTTTTAGTTTTACTTTTCTTCATATTATTATTATTTTATTTAATTTTAAGTATAGAGAAAATTATTATTTTTGTTTTCAAGAATAAAAGTTTAACCAAAGTTTACAAATATTTCAATATTATATTTAAAAATACTTCCAAAATAAAGAAATTGTAGAAACAAAAGTCTCAGTTCTGTCAGATACTCTGGGCATGCGCAGACTCATTAATTCTCTTATACACATGGCTTGCATGCATGGATTTGCACCATTATAGAATGAAAATAAATAAATTAACATGTGGCTTTAAATTCGATCTCCCAACGGATCGTATGTTGCCTAGTGGACCGAGTGTCAGTCTGCGAACAAGTGGTCGTAGGTTCGATCCTCTCTCTCGGCATTCGTTTTAGTTTTACTTTTCTTCATATTATTATTATTTTATTTAATTTTAAGTATAGAGGAAATTATTATTTTTGTTTTCAAGAATAAAAGTTTAACCAAAGTTTACAAATATTTCAATATTATATTTAAAAATAATTCCAAAATAAAGAAATTGTAGAAACAAAAGTCTCAGTTCGGTCAGATACTCTGGGCATGCGCAGACTCATTAATTCTCTTATACACATGGCTTTCATGAATGGATTTGCACCATTATAGAATAAGAATAAATAAATAAACATGTGGCTTTCAATTCGACCTCCGAACGGATCGTATGTTGCCTAGTGGACCGAGTGGCAGTCTGCGAACAAGTGGTCGTAGGTTCGATCCTCTCTCTCGGCATTCGTTTTAGTTTTACTTTTCTTCATATTATTATTATTTTATTTAATTTTAAGTATAGAGAAAATTATTATTTTTGTTTTCAAGAATAAAAGTTTAACCAAAGTTTACAAATATTTCAATATTATATTTAAAAATACTTCCAAAATAAAGAAATTGTAGAAACAAAAGTCTCAGTTCGGTCAGATACTCTGGGCATGCGCAGACTCATTAATTCTCTTATACACATAGCTTTCATGAATGGATTTGCACCATTATAGAATAAGAATAAATAAATAAACATGTGGCTTTCAATTCGACCTCCGAACGGATCGTATGTTGCCTAGTGGACCGAGTGGCAGTCTGCGAACAAGTGGTCGTAGGTTCGATCCTCTCTCTCGGCATTCGTTTTAGTTTTACTTTTCTTCATATTATTATTATTTTATTTAATTTTAAGTATAGAGAAAATTATTATTTTTGTTTTCAAGAATAAAAGTTTAACCAAAGTATACAAATATTTCAATATTATATTTAAAAATACTTCCAAAATAAAGAAATTGTAGAAACAAAAGTCTCAGTTCTGTCAGATGCTCTGAGCATGCGCAGACTCATTAATAATCTTATACACATGGCTTTCATGCATGGATTTGCACCATTATAGAATGAAAATAAATAAATAAACATGTGGCTTTAAATTCGACCTCCCAACGGATCGTATGTTGCCTAGTGGACCGAGTGTCAGTCTGCGAACAAGTGGTCGTAGATTCGATCCTCTCTCTCGGCATTCGTTTTAGTTTTACTTTTCTTCATATTATTATTATTTTATTTAATTTTAAGTATAGAGAAAATTATTATTTTTGTTTTCAAGAATAAAAGTTTAACCCAAGTTTACAAATATTTCAATATTATATTTAAAAATACTTCCAAAATAAAGAAATTGTAGAAACAAAAGTCTCAGTTCGGTCAGATACTCTGGGCATGCGCAGACTCATTCCTTCTCTTATACACATGGCTTTCATGCATGGATTTGCACCATTATAGAATGAAAATAAATAAATAAACATGTGGCTTTAAATTCGACCTCCCAACGGATCGTATGTTGCCTAGTGGCCCGAGTGTCAGCCTGCGAACAAGTGGTCGTAGGTTCGATCCTCTCTCTCGGCATTCGTTTTAGTTTTACTTTTCTTCATATTATTATTATTTTATTTAATTTTAAGTATAGAGAAAATTATTATTTTGGTTTTCAAGAATAAAAGTTTAACCAAAGTATACAAATATTTCAATATTATATTTAAAAATACTTCCAAAATAAAGAAATTGTAGAAACAAAAGTCTCAGTTCTGTCAGATGCTCTGAGCATGCGCAGACTCATTAATAATCTTATACACATGGCTTTCATGCATGGATTTGCACCATTATAGAATGAAAATAAATAAATAAACATGTGGCTTTAAATTCGACCTCCCAACGGATCGTATGTTGCCTAGTGGACCGAGTGTCAGTCTGCGAACAAGTGGTCGTAGATTCGATCCTCTCTCTCGGCATTCGTATTAGTTTTACTTTTCTTCATATTATTATTATTTTATTTAATTTTAAGTATAGAGAAAATTATTATTTTTGTTTTCAAGAATAAAAGTTTAACCAAAGTATACAAATATTTCAATATTATATTTAAAAATACTTCCAAAATAAAGAAATTGTAGAAACAAAAGTCTCAGTTCTGTCAGATACTCTGGGCATGCGCAGACTCATTAATAATCTTATACACATGGCTTTCATGCATGGATTTGCACCATTATAGAATGAAAATAAATAAATAAACATGTGGCTTTAAATTCGACCTCCCAACGGATCGTATGTTGCCTAGTGGTCCGAGTGTCAGCCTGCGAACAAGTGGTCGTAGGTTCGATCCTCTCTCTCGGCATTCGTTTTAGTTTTACTTTTCTTCATATTATTATTATTTTATTTAATTTTAAGTATAGAGAAAATTATTATTTTTGTTTTCAAGAATAAAAGTTTAACCAAAGTTTACAAATATTTCAATATTATATTTAAAAATACTTCCAAAATAAAGAAATTGTAGAAACAAAAGTCTCAGTTCGGTCAGATACTCTGGGCATGCGCAGACTCATTCCTTCTCTTATACACATGGCTTTCATGCATGGATTTGCACCATTATAGAATGAAAATAAATAAATAAACATGTGGCTTTAAATTCGACCTCCCAACGGATCGTATGTTGCCTAGTGGTCCGAGTGTCAGCCTGCGAACAAGTGGTCGTAGGTTCGATCCGCTCTCTCGGCATTCGTTTTAGTTTTACTTTTCTTCATATTATTATTATTTTATTTAATTTTAAGTATAGAGAAAATTATTATTTTTGTTTTCAAGAATAAAAGTTTAACCAAAGTATACAAATATTTCAATATTATATTTAAAAATACTTCCAAAATAAAGAAATTGTAGAAACAAAAGTCTCAGTTCTGTCAGATGCTCTGGGCATGCGCAGACTCATTAATAATCTTATACACATGGCTTTCATGCATGGATTTGCACCATTATAGAATGAAAATAAATAAATAAACAAGTGGCTTTAAATTCGACCTCCCAACGGATCGTATGTTGCCTAGTGGACCGAGTGTCAGTCTGCGAGCAAGTGGTCGTAGATTCGATCCTCTCTCTCGGCATTCGTTTTAGTTTTACTTTTCTTCATATTATTATTATTTTATTTAATTTTAAGTATAGAGAAAATTATTATTTTTGTTTTCAAGAATAAAAGTTTAACCAAAGTTTACAAATATTTCAATATTATATTTAAAAATACTTCCAAAATAAAGAAATTGTAGAAACAAAAGTCTCAGTTCGGTCAGATACTCTGGGCATGCGCAGACTCATTCCTTCTCTTATACACATGGCTTTCATGCATGGATTTGCACCATTATAGAATGAAAATAAATAAATAAACATGTGGCTTTAAATTCGACCTCCCAACGGATCGTATGTTGCCTAGTGGCCCGAGTGTCAGCCTGCGAACAAGTGGTCGTAGGTTCGATCCTCTCTCTCGGCATTCGTTTTAGTTTTACTTTTCTTCATATTATTATTATTTTATTTAATTTTAAGTATAGAGAAAATTATTATTTTTGTTTTCAAGAATAAAAGTTTAACCAAAGTATACAAATATTTCAATATTATATTTAAAAATACTTCCAAAATAAAGAAATTGTAGAAACAAAAGTCTCAGTTCTGTCAGATACTCTGGGCATGCGCAGACTCATTAATAATCTTATACACATGGCTTTCATGCATGGATTTGCACCATTATAGAATGAAAATAAATAAATAAACATGTGGCTTTAAATTCGACCTCCCAACGGATCGTATGTTGCCTAGTGGTCCGAGTGTCAGCCTGCGAACAAGTGGTCGTAGGTTCGATCCTCTCTCTCGGCATTCGTTTTAGTTTTACTTTTCTTCATATTATTATTATTTTATTTAATTTTAAGTATAGAGAAAATTATTATTTTTGTTTTCAAGAATAAAAGTTTAACCAAAGTTTACAAATATTTCAATATTATATTTAAAAATACTTCCAAAATAAAGAAATTGTAGAAACAAAAGTCTCAGTTCTGTCAGATACTCTGGGCATGCGCAGACTCATTCCTTCTCTTATACACATGGCTTTCATGCATGGATTTGCACCATTATAGAATGAAAATAAATAAATAAACATGTGGCTTTAAATTCGACCTCCCAACGGATCGTATGTTGCCTAGTGGTCCGAGTGTCAGCCTGCGAACAAGTGGTCGTAGGTTCGATCCTCTCTCTCGACATTCGTTTTAGTTTTACTTTTCTTCATATTATTATTATTTTATTTAATTTTAAGTATAGAGAAAATTATTATTTTTGTTTTCAAGAATAAAAGTTTAACCAAAGTTTATAAATATTTCAATATTATATTTAAAAATACTTCCAAAATAAAGAAATTGTAGAAACAAAAGTCTCAGTTCTGTCAGATACTCTGGGCATGCGCAAACTCATTAATTCTTTTATACACATGGCTTTCATGCATGGATTTGCACCATTATAGAATGAAAATAAATAAATAAACATGTGGCTTTAAATTCGACCTCCCAACGGCTCGTATGTTGCCTACTGGTCCAAGTGTCAGCCTGCGAACAAGTGGTCGTAGGTTCGATCCTCTCTCTCGGCATTCGTTTTAGTTTTACTTTTCTTCATATTATTATTATTTTATTTAATTTTAAGTATAGAGAAAATTATTATTTTTGTTTTCAAGAATAAAAGTTTAACCAAAGTTTACAAATATTTCAATATTATATTTAAAAATACTTCCAAAATAAAGAAATTGTAGAAACAAAAGTCTCAGTTCGGTCAGATACTCTGGGCATGCGCAGACTCATTCCTTCTCTTATACACATGGCTTTCATGCATGGATTTGCACCATTATAGAATGAAAATAAATAAATAAACATGTGGCTTTAAATTCGACCTCCCAACGGATCGTATGTTGCCTAGTGGTCCGAGTGTCAGCCTGCGAACAAGTGGTCGTAGGTTCGATCCTCTCTCTCGGCATTCGTTTTAGTTTTACTTTTCTTCATATTATTATTATTTTATTTAATTTTAAGTATAGAGAAAATTATTATTTTTGTTTTCAAGAATAAAAGTTTAACCAAAGTATACAAATATTTCAATATTATATTTAAAAATACTTCCAAAATAAAGAAATTGTAGAAACAAAAGTCTCAGTTCTGTCAGATGCTCTGGGCATGCGCAGACTCATTAATAATCTTATACACATGGCTTTCATGCATGGATTTGCACAATTATAGAATGAAAATAAATAATAAACATGTGGCTTTAAATTCGACCTCCCAACGGATCGTATGTTGCCTAGTGGTCCGAGTGTCAGCCTGCGAACAAGTGGTCGTAGGCTCGATCCTCTCTCTCGGCATTCGTTTTAGTTTTACTTTTCTTCATATTATTATTATTTTATTTAATTTTAAGTATAGAGAAAATTATTATTTTTGTTTTCAAGAATAAAGGTTTAACCAAAGTATACAAATATTTCAATATTATATTTAAAAGTACTTCCAAAATAAAGAAATTGTAGAAACAAAAGTCTCAGTTCTGTCAGATACTCTGGGCATGCGCAGACTCATTAATAATCTTATACACATGGCTTTCATGCATGGATTTGCACCATTATAGAATGAAAAAAAATAAATAAACATGTGGCTTTAAATTCGACCTCCCAACGGATCGTATGTTGCATAGTGGTCCGAGTGTCAGCCTGCGAACAAGTGGTCGTAGGTTCGATCCTCTCTCTCGGCATTCGTTTTAGTTTTACTTTTCTTCATATTATTATTATTTTATTTAATTTTAAGTATAGAGAAAATTATTATTTTTGTTTTCAAGAATAAAAGTTTAACCAAAGTTTACAAATATTTCAATATTATATTTAAAAATACTTCCAAAATAAAGAAATTGTAGAAACAAAAGTCTCAGTTCGGTCAGATACTCTGGGCATGCGCAGACTCATTCCTTCTCTTATACACATGGCTTTCATGCATGGATTTGCACCATTATAGAATGAAAATAAATAAATAAACATGTGGCTTTAAATTCGACCTCCCAACGGATCGTATGTTGCCTAGTGATCCGAGTGTCAGCCTGCGAATAAGTGGTCGTAGGTTCGATCCTCTCTCTCGGCATTCGTTTTAGTTTTACTTTTCTTCATATTATTATTATTTTATTTAATTTTAAGTATAGAGAAAATTATTATTTTTGTTTTCAAGAATAAAAGTTTAACCAAAGTTTACAAATATTTCAATATTATATTTAAAAATACTTCCAAAATAAAGAAATTGTAGAAACAAAAGTCTCAATTCGGTCAGATACTCTGGGCATGCGCAGACTCATTCCTTCTCTTATACACATGGCTTTCATGCATGGATTTGCACCATTATAGAATGAAAATAAATAAATAAACATGTGGCTTTAAATTCGACCTCCCAACGGATCGTATGTTGCTTAGTGGTCCGAGTGTCAGCCTGCGAACAAGTGGTCGTAGGTTCGATCCTCTCTCTCGGCATTCGTTTTAGTTTTACTTTTCTTCATATTATTATTATTTTATTTAATTTTAAGTATAGAGAAAATTATTATTTTTGTTTTCAAGAATAAAAGTTTAACCAAAGTTTACAAATATTTCAATATTATATTTAAAAATACTTCCAAAATAAAGAAATTGTAGAAACATAAGTCTCAGTTTTGTCAGATACTCTGGGCATGCGCAAACTCATTAATTCTCTTATACACATGGCTTTCATGCATGGATTTGCACCATTATAGAATGAAAATAAATAAATAAACATGTGGCTTTAAATTCGACCTCCCAACGGCTCGTATGTTGCCTAGTGGTCCGAGTGTTAGCCTGCGAACAAGTGGTCGTAGGTTCGATCCTCTCTCTCGGCATTCGTTTTAGTTTTACTTTTCTTCATATTATTATTATTTTATTTAATTTTAAGTATAGAGAAAATTATTATTTTTGTTTTCAAGAATAAAAGTTTAACCAAAGTATACAAATATTTCAATATTATATTTAAAAATACTTCCAAAATAAAGAAATTGTAGAAACAAAAGTCTCATTTCGGTCAGATACTCTGGGCATGCGCAGACTCATTCCTTCTCTTATACACATGGCTTTCATGCATGGATTTGCACCATTATAGAATGAAAATAAATAAATAAACATGTGGCTTTAAATTCGACCTCCCAACGGATCGTATGTTGCCTAGTGGACCGCGTGTCAGTCTGCGAACAAGTGGTCGTAGGTTCGATCCTCTCTCTCGGCATTCGTTTTAGTTTTACTTTTCTTCATATTATTATTATTTTATTTAATTTTAAGTATAGAGAAAATTATTATTTTTGTTTTCAAGAATAAAAGTTTAACCAAAGTTTACAAATATTTCAATATTATATTTAAAAATACTTCCAAAATAAAGAAATTGTAGAAACAAAAGTCTCAGTTCGGTCAGATACTCTGGGCATGCGCAGACTCATTCCTTCTCTTATACACATGGCTTTCATGCATGGATTTGCACCATTATAGAATGAAAATAAATAAATAAACATGTGGCTTTAAATTCGACCTCCCAACGGATCGTATGTTGCCTAGTGGTCCGAGTGTCAGCCTGCGAACAAGTGGTCGTAGGTTCGATCCTCTCTCTCGGCATTCGTTTTAGTTTTACTTTTCTTCATATTATTATTATTTTATTTAATTTTAAGTATAGAGAAAATTATTATTTTTGTTTTCAAGAATAACAGTTTAACCAAAGTTTACAAATATTTCAATATTATATTTAAAAATACTTCCAAAATAAAGAAATTGTAGAAACAAAAGTCTCAATTCGGTCAGATACTCTGGGCATGCGCAGACTCATTCCTTCTCTTATACACATGGCTTTCATGCATGGATTTGCACCATTATAGAATGAAAATAAATAAAAAAACATGTGGCTTTAAATTCGACCTCCCAACGGATCGTATGTTGCTTAGTGGTCCGAGTGTCAGCCTGCGAACAAGTGGTCGTAGGTTCGATCCTCTCTCTCGGCATTCGTTTTAGTTTTACTTTTCTTCATATTATTATTATTTTATTTAATTTTAAGTATAGAGAAAATTATTATTTTTGTTTTCAAGAATAAAAGTTTAACCAAAGTTTACAAATATTTCAATATTATATTTAAAAATACTTCCAAAATAAAGAAATTGTAGAAACAAAAGTCTCAGTTCTGTCAGATACTCTGGGCATGCGCAAACTCATTAATTCTCTTATACACATGGCTTTCATGCATGGATTTGCACCATTATAGAATGAAAATAAATAAATAAACATGTGACTTTAAATTCGACCTCCCAACGGCTCGTATGTTGCCTAGTGGTCCGAGTGTCAGCCTGCGAACAAGTGGTCGTAGGTTCGATCCTCTCTCTCGGCATTCGTTTTAGTTTTACTTTTCTTCATATTATTATTATTTTATTTAATTTTAAGTATAGAGAAAATTATTATTTTTGTTTTCAAGAATAAAAGTTTAACCAAAGTATACAAATATTTCAATATTATATTTAAAAATACTTCCAAAATAAAGAAATTGTAGAAACAAAAGTCTCAGTTCGGTCAGATACTCTGGGCATGCGCAGACTCATTCCTTCTCTTATACACATGGCTTTCATGCATGGATTTGCACCATTATAGAATGAAAATAAATAAATAAACATGTGGCTTTAAATTCGACCTCCCAACGGATCGTATGTTCCTAGTGGACCGAGTGTCAGTCTGCGAACAAGTGGTCGTAGGTTCGATCCTCTCTCTCGGCATTCGTTTTAGTTTTACTTTTCTTCATATTATTATTATTTTATTTAATTTTAAGTATAGAGAAAATTATTATTTTTGTTTTCAAGAATAAAAGTTTAACCAAAGTTTACAAATATTTCAATATTATATTTAAAAATACTTCCAAAATAAAGAAATTGTAGAAACAAAAGTCTCAGTTCTGTCAGATACTCTGGGCATGCGCAGACTCATTCCTTCTCTTATACACATGGCTTTCATGCATGGATTTGCACCATTATAGAATGAAAATAAATAAATAAACATGTGGCTTTAAATTCGACCTCCCAACGGATCGTATGTTGCCTAGTGGTCCGAGTGTCAGCCTGCGAACAAGTGGTCGTAGGTTCGATCCTCTCTCTCGGCATTCGTTTTAGTTTTACTTTTCTTCATATTATTATTATTTTATTTAATTTTAAGTATAGAGAAAATTATTATTTTTGTTTTCAAGAATAAAAGTTTAACCAAAGTTTACAAATATTTCAATATTATATTTAAAAATACTTCCAAAATAAAGAAATTGTAGAAACAAAAGTCTCAGTTCGGTCAGATACTCTGGGCATGCGCAGACTCATTCCTTCTCTTATACACATGGCTTTCATGCATGGATTTGCACCATTATAGAATGAAAATAAATAAATAAACATGTGGCTTTAAATTCGACCTCCCAACGGATCGTATGTTGCCTAGTGGTCCGAGTGTCAGCCTGCGAACAAGTGGTCGTAGGTTCGATCCTCTCTCTCGACATTCGTTTTAGTTTTACTTTTCTTCATATTATTATTATTTTATTTAATTTTAAGTATAGAGAAAATTATTATTTTTGTTTTCAAGAATAAAAGTTTAACCAAAGTATACAAATATTTCAATATTATATTTAAAAATATTTCCAAAATAAAGAAATTGTAGAAACAAAAGTCTCAGTTCGGTCAGATACTCTGGGCATGCGCAGACTCATTCCTTCTCTTATACACATGGCTTTCATGCATGGATTTGCACCATTATAGAATGAAAATAAATAAATAAACATGTGGCTTTAAATTCGACCTCCCAACGGATCGTATGTTGCCTAGTGGACCGAGTGTCAGTCTGCGAACAAGTGGTCGTAGGTTCGATCCTCTCTCTCGGCATTCGTTTTAGTTTTACTTTTCTTCATATTATTATTATTTTATTTAATTTTAAGTATAGAGAAAATTATTATTTTTGTTTTCAAGAATAAAAGTTTAACCAAAGTTTACAAATATTTCAATATTATATTTAAAAATACTTCCAAAATAAAGAAATTGTAGAAACAAAAGTCTCAGTTCTGTCAGATACTCTGGGCATGCGCAGACTCATTCCTTCTCTTATACACATGGCTTTCATGCATGGATTTGCACCATTATAGAATGAAAATAAATGAATAAACATGTGGCTTTAAATTCGACCTCCCAACGGATCTATGTTGCCTAGTGGTCCGAGTGTCAGCCTGCGAACAAGTGGTCGTAGGTTCGATCCTCTCTCTCGGCATTCGTTTTAGTTTTACTTTTCTTCATATTATTATTATTTTATTTAATTTTAAGTATAGAGAAAATTATTATTTTTGTTTTCAAGAATAAAAGTTTAACCAAAGTTTACAAATATTTCAATATTATATTTAAAAATACTTCCAAAATAAAGAAATTGTAGAAACAAAAGTCTCAGTTCGGTCAGATACTCTGGGCATGCGCAGACTCATTCCTTCTCTTATACACATGGCTTTCATGCATGGATTTGCACCATTATAGAATGAAAATAAATAAATAAACATGTGGCTTTAAATTCGACCTCCCAACGGATCGTATGTTGCCTAGTGGTCCGAGTGTCCGCCTGCGAACAAGTGGTCGTAGGTTCGATCCTCTCTCTCGACATTCGTTTTAGTTTTACTTTTCTTCATATTATTATTATTTTATTTAATTTTAAGTATAGAGAAAATTATTATTTTTGTTTTCAAGAATAAAAGTTTAACCAAAGTTTACAAATATTTCAATATTATATTTAAAAATACATCCAAAATAAAGAAATTGTAGAAACAAAAGTCTCAGTTCTGTCAGATACTCTGGGCATGCGCAAACTCATTAATTCTCTTATACACATGGCTTTCATGCATGGATTTGCACCATTATAGAATGAAAATAAATAAATAAACATGTGGCTTTAAATTCGACCTCCCAACGGATCGTATGTTGCCTAGTGGACCGAGTGTCAGCCTGCGAACAAGTGGTCGTAGGTTCGATCCTCTCTCTCGGCATTCGTTTTAGTTTTACTTTTCTTCATATTATTATTATTTTATTTAATTTTAAGTATAGAGAAAATTATTATTTTTGTTTTCAAGAATAAAAGTTTAACCAAAGTATACAAATATTTCAATATTATATTTAAAAATACTTCCAAAATAAAGAAATTGTAGAAACAAAAGTCTCAGTTCTGTCAGATGCTCTGGGCATGCGCAGACTCATTAATAATCTTATACACATGGCTTTCATGCATGGATTTGCACCATTATAGAATGAAAATAAATAAATAAACATGTGGCTTTAAATTCGACCTCCCAACGGATCGTATGTTGCCTAGTGGTCCGAGTGTCAGCCTGCGAACAAGTGTTCGTAGGTTCGATCCTCTCTCTCGGCATTCGTCTTAGTTTTACTTTTCTTCATATTATTATTATTTTATTTAATTTTAAGTATAGAGAAAATTATTATTTTTGTTTTCAAGAATAAAAGTTTAACCAAAGTTTACAAATATTTCAATATTATATTTAAAAATACTTCCAAAATAAAGAAATTGTAGAAACAAAAGTCTCAGTTCTGTCAGATACTCTGGGCATGCGCAGACTCATTCCTTCTCTTATACACATGGCTTTCATGCATGGATTTGCACCATTATAGAATGAAAATAAATAAATAAACATGTGGCTTTAAATTCGACCTCCCAACGGCTCGTATGTTGCCTAGTGGTCCAAGTGTCAGCCTGCGAACAAGTGGTCGTAGGTTCGATCCTCTCTCTCGGCATTCGTTTTAGTTTTACTTTTCTTCATATTATTATTATTTTATTTAATTTTAAGTATAGAGAAAATTATTATTTTTGTTTTCAAGAATAAAAGTTTAACCAAAGTTTACAAATATTTCAATATTATATTTAAAAATACTTCCAAAATAAAGAAAATGTAGAAACAAAAGTCTCAGTTCGGTCAGATACTCTGGGCATGCGCAGATACATTCCTTCTCTTATACACATGGCTTTCATGCATGGATTTGCACCATTATAGAATGAAAATAAATAAATAAACATGTGGCTTTAAATTCGACCTCCCAACGGATCGTATGTTGCCTAGTGGTCCGAGTGTCAGCCTGCGAACAAGTGGTCGTAGGTTCGATCCTCTCTCTCGGCATTCGTTTTAGTTTTACTTTTCTTCATATTATTATTATTTTATTTAATTTTAAGTATAGAGAAAATTATTATTTTTGTTTTCAAGAATAAAAGTTTAACCAAAGTATACAAATATTTCAATATTATATTTAAAAATACTTCCAAAATAAAGAAATTGTAGAAACAAAAGTCTCAGTTCTGTCAGATGCTCTGGGCATGCGCAGACTCATTAATAATCTTATACACATGGCTTTCATGCATGGATTTGCACCATTATAGACTGAAAATAAATAAATAAACATGTGGCTTTAAATTCGACCTCCCAACGGATCGTATGTTGCCTAGTGGACCGAGTGTCAGTCTGCGAACAAGTGGTCGTAGGTTCGATCCTCTCTCTCGGCATTCGTTTTAGTTTTACTTTTCTTCATATTATTATTATTTTATTTAATTTTAAGTATAGAGAAAATTATTATTTTTGTTTTCAAGAATGAAAGTTTAACCAAAGTTTACAAATATTTCAATATTATATTTAAAAATACTTCCAAAATAAGGAAATTGTAGAAACAAAAGTCTCAGTTCGGTCAGATACTCTGGGCATGCGCAGACTCATTCCTTCTCTTATACACATGGCTTTCATGCATGGATTTGCACCATTATAGAATGAAAATAAATAAATAAACATGTGGCTTTAAATTCGACCTCCCAACGGATCGTATGTTGCCTAGTGGTCCGAGTGTCAGCCTGCGAACAAGTGGTCGTAGGTTCGATCCTCTCTCTCGGCATTCGTTTTAGTTTTACTTTTCTTCATATTATTATTATTTTATTTAATTTTAAGTATAGAGAAAATTATTATTTTTGTTTTCAAGAATAAAAGTTTAACCAAAGTTTACAAATATTTCAATATTATATTTAAAAATACTTCCAAAATAAAGAAATTGTAGAAACAAAAGTCTCAGTTCGGTCAGATACTCTGGGCATGCGCAGACTCATTCCTTCTCTTATAGACATGGCTTTCATGCATGGATTTGCACCATTATAGAATGAAAATAAATAAATAAACATGTGGCTTTAAATTCGACCTCCCAACGGATCGTATGTTGCCTAGTGGTCCGAGTGTCAGCCTGCGAACAAGTGGTCGTAGGTTCGATCCTCTCTCTCGACATTCGTTTTAGTTTTACTTTTCTTCATATTATTATTATTTTATTTAATTTTAAGTATAGAGAAAATTATTATTTTTGTTTTCAAGAATAAAAGTTTAACCAAAGTATACAAATATTTCAATATTATATTTAAAAATACTTCCAAAATAAAGAAATTGTAGAAACAAAAGTCTCAGTTCGGTCAGATACTCTGGGCATGCGCAGACTCATTCCTTCTCTTATACACATGGCTTTCATGCATGGATTTGCACCATTATAGAATGAAAATAAATAAATAAACATGTGGCTTTAAATTCGACCTCCCAACGGATCGTATGTTGCCTAGTGGACCGAGTGTCAGTCTGCGAACAAGTGGTCGTAGGTTCGATCCTCTCTCTCGGCATTCGTTTTAGTTTTACTTTTCTTCATATTATTATTATTTTATTTAATTTTAAGTATAGAGAAAATTATTATTTTTGTTTTCAAGAATAAAAGTTTAACCAAAGTTTACAAATATTTCAATATTATATTTAAAAATACTTCCAAAATAAAGAAATTGTAGAAACAAAAGTCTCAGTTCTGTCAGATACTCTGGGCATGCGCAGACTCATTCCTTCTCTTATACACATGGCTTTCATGCATGGATTTGCACCATTATAGAATGAAAATAAATGAATAAACATGTGGCTTTAAATTCGACCTCCCAACGGATCTATGTTGCCTAGTGGTCCGAGTGTCAGCCTGCGAACAAGTGGTCGTAGGTTCGATCCTCTCTCTCGGCATTCGTTTTAGTTTTACTTTTCTTCATATTATTATTATTTTATTTAATTTTAAGTATAGAGAAAATTATTATTTTTGTTTTCAAGAATAAAAGTTTAACCAAAGTTTACAAATATTTCAATATTATATTTAAAAATACTTCCAAAATAAAGAAATTGTAGAAACAAAAGTCTCAGTTCGGTCAGATACTCTGGGCATGCGCAGACTCATTCCTTCTCTTATACACATGGCTTTCATGCATGGATTTGCACCATTATAGAATGAAAATAAATAAATAAACATGTGGCTTTAAATTCGACCTCCCAACGGATCGTATGTTGCCTAGTGGTCCGAGTGTCAGCCTGCGAACAAGTTGTCGTAGGTTCGATCCTCTCTCTCGACATTCGTTTTAGTTTTACTTTTCTTCATATTATTATTATTTTATTTAATTTTAAGTATAGAGAAAATTATTATTTTTGTTTTCAAGAATAAAAGTTTAACCAAAGTTTACAAATATTTCAATATTATATTTAAAAATACATCCAAAATAAAGAAATTGTAGAAACAAAAGTCTCAGTTCTGTCAGATACTCTGGGCATGCGCAAACTCATTAATTCTCTTATACACATGGCTTTCATGCATGGATTTGCACCATTATAGAATGAAAATAAATAAATAAACATGTGGCTTTAAATTCGACCTCCCAACGGATCGTATGTTGCCTAGTGGACCGAGTGTCAGCCTGCGAACAAGTGGTCGTAGGTTCGATCCTCTCTCTCGGCATTCGTTTTAGTTTTACTTTTCTTCATATTATTATTATTTTATTTAATTTTAAGTATAGAGAAAATTATTATTTTTGTTTTCAAGAATAAAAGTTTAACCAAAGTATACAAATATTTCAATATTATATTTAAAAATACTTCCAAAATAAAGAAATTGTAGAAACAAAAGTCTCAGTTCTGTCAGATGCTCTGGGCATGCGCAGACTCATTAATAATCTTATACACATGGCTTTCATGCATGGATTTGCACCATTATAGAATGAAAATAAATAAATAAACATGTGGCTTTAAATTCGACCTCCCAACGGATCGTATGTTGCCTAGTGGTCCGAGTGTCAGCCTGCGAACAAGTGGTCGTAGGTTCGATCCTCTCTCTCGGCATTCGTCTTAGTTTTACTTTTCTTCATATTATTATTATTTTATTTAATTTTAAGTATAGAGAAAATTATTATTTTTGTTTTCAAGAATAAAAGTTTAACCAAAGTTTACAAATATTTCAATATTATATTTAAAAATACTTCCAAAATAAAGAAATTGTAGAAACAAAAGTCTCAGTTCTGTCAGATACTCTGGGCATGCGCAGACTCATTCCTTCTCTTATACACATGGCTTTCATGCATGGATTTGCACCATTATAGAATAAAAATAAATAAATAAACATGTGGCTTTAAATTCGACCTCCCAACGGCTCGTATGTTGCCTAGTGGTCCAAGTGTCAGCCTGCGAACAAGTGGTCGTAGGTTCGATCCTCTCTCTCGGCATTCGTTTTAGTTTTACTTTTCTTCATATTATTATTATTTTATTTAATTTTAAGTATAGAGAAAATTATTATTTTTGTTTTCAAGAATAAAAGTTTAACCAAAGTTTACAAATATTTCAATATTATATTTAAAAATACTTCCAAAATAAAGAAAATGTAGAAACAAAAGTCTCAGTTCGGTCAGATACTCTGGGCATGCGCAGATACATTCCTTCTCTTATACACATGGCTTTCATGCATGGATTTGCACCATTATAGAATGAAAATAAATAAATAAACATGTGGCTTTAAATTCGACCTCCCAACGGATCGTATGTTGCCTAGTGGTCCGAGTGTCAGCCTGCGAACAAGTGGTCGTAGGTTCGATCCTCTCTCTCGGCATTCGTTTTAGTTTTACTTTTCTTCATATTATTATTATTTTATTTAATTTTAAGTATAGAGAAAATTATTATTTTTGTTTTCAAGAATAAAAGTTTAACCAAAGTATACAAATATTTCAATATTATATTTAAAAATACTTCCAAAATAAAGAAATTGTAGAAACAAAAGTCTCAGTTCTGTCAGATGCTCTGGGCATGCGCAGACTCATTAATAATCTTATACACATGGCTTTCATGCATGGATTTGCACCATTATAGACTGAAAATAAATAAATAAACATGTGGCTTTAAATTCGACCTCCCAACGGATCGTATGTTGCCTAGTGGACCGAGTGTCAGTCTGCGAACAAGTGGTCGTAGGTTCGATCCTCTCTCTCGGCATTCGTTTTAGTTTTACTTTTCTTCATATTATTATTATTTTATTTAATTTTAAGTATAGAGAAAATTATTATTTTTGTTTTCAAGAATGAAAGTTTAACCAAAGTTTACAAATATTTCAATATTATATTTAAAAATACTTCCAAAATAAAGAAATTGTAGAAACAAAAGTCTCAGTTCGGTCAGATACTCTGGGCATGCGCAGACTCATTCCTTCTCTTATACACATGGCTTTCATGCATGGATTTGCACCATTATAGAATGAAAATAAATAAATAAACATGTGGCTTTAAATTCGACCTCCCAACGGATCGTATGTTGCCTAGTGGTCCGAGTGTCAGCCTGCGAACAAGTGGTCGTAGGTTCGATCCTCTCTCTCGGCATTCGTTTTAGTTTTACTTTTCTTCATATTATTATTATTTTATTTAATTTTAAGTATAGAGAAAATTATTATTTTTGTTTTCAAGAATAAAAGTTTAACCAAAGTATACAAATATTTCAATATTATATTTAAAAATACTTCCAAAATAAAGAAATTGTAGAAACAAAAGTCTCAGTTCTGTCAGATACTCTGGGCATGCGCAGACTCATTCCTTCTCTTATACACATGGCTTTCATGCATGGATTTGCACCATTATAGAATGAAAATAAATAAATAAACATGTGGCTTTAAATTCGACCTCCCAACGGATCGTATGTTGCCTAGTGGTCCGAGTGTCAGCCTGCGAACAAGTGGTCGTAGGTTCGAATCTCTCTCGGCATTCGTTTTAGTTTTACTTTTCTTCATATTATTATTATTTTATTTAATTTTAAGTATAGAGAAAATTATTATTTTTGTTTTCAAGAATAAAAGTTTAACCAAAGTTTACAAATATTTCAATATTATATTTAAAAATACTTCCAAAATAAAGAAATTGTAGAAACAAAAGTCTCAGTTCTGTCAGATACTCTGGGCATGCGCAAACTCATTAATTCTCTTATACACATGGCTTTCATGCATGGATTTGCACCATTATAGAATGAAAATAAATAAATAAACATGTGGCTTTAAATTCGACCTCCCAACGGCTCGAATGTTGCCTAGTGGTCCGAGTGTCAGCCTGCGAACAAGTGGTCGTAGGTTCGATCCTCTTTCTCGGCATTCGTTTTAGTTTTACTTTTCTTCATATTATTATTATTTTATTTAATTTTAAGTATAGAGAAAATTATTATTTTTGTTTTCAAGAATAAAAGTTTATCCAATGTTTACAAATATTTCAATATTATTTTTAAAAATACTTCCAAAATAAAGAAATTGTAGAAACAAAAGTCTCAGTTCGGTCAGATACTCTGGGCATGCGCAGACTCATTCCTTCTCTTATACACATGGCTTTCATGCATGGATTTGCACCATTATAGAATGAAAATAAATAAATAAACATGTGGCTTTAAATTCGACCTCCCAACGGATCGTATGTTGCCTAGTGGTCCGAGTGTCAGCCTGCGAACAAGTGGTCGTAGGTTCGATCCTCTCTCTCGGCATTCGTTTTAGTTTTACTTTTCTTCATATTATTATTATTTTATTTAATTTTAAGTATAGAGAAAATTATTATTTTTGTTTTCAAGAATAAAAGTTTAACCAAAGTATACAAATATTTCAATATTATATTTAAAAATACTTCCAAAATAAAGAAATTGTAGAAACAAAAGTCTCAGTTCTGTCAGATGCTCTGGGCATGCGCAGACTCATTAATAATCTTATACACATGGCTTTCATGCATGGATTTGCACCATTATAGACTGAAAATAAATAAATAAACATGTGGCTTTAAATTCGACCTCCCAACGGATCGTATGTTGCCTAGTGGACCGAGTGTCAGTCTGCGAACAAGTGGTCGTAGGTTCGATCCTCTCTCTCGGCATTCGTTTTAGTTTTACTTTTCTTCATATTATTATTATTTTATTTAATTTTAAGTATAGAGAAAATTATTATTTTTGTTTTCAAGAATGAAAGTTTAACCAAAGTTTACAAATATTTCAATATTATATTTAAAAATACTTCCAAAATAAAGAAATTGTAGAAACAAAAGTCTCAGTTCGGTCAGATACTCTGGGCATGCGCAGACTCATTCCTTCTCTTATACACATGGCTTTCATGCATGGATTTGCACCATTATAGAATGAAAATAAATAAATAAACATGTGGCTTTAAATTCGACCTCCCAACGGATCGTATGTTGCCTAGTGGTCCGAGTGTCAGCCTGCGAACAAGTGGTCGTAGGTTCGACCTCTCTCTCGGCATTCGTTTTAGTTTTACTTTTCTTCATATTATTATTATTTTATTTAATTTTAAGTATAGAGAAAATTATTATTTTTGTTTTCAAGAATAAAAGTTTAACCAAAGTATACAAATATTTCAATATTATATTTAAAAATACTTCCAAAATAAAGAAATTGTAGAAACAAAAGTCTCAGTTCTGTCAGATACTCTGGGCATGCGCAGACTCATTCCTTCTCTTATACACATGGCTTTCATGCATGGATTTGCACCATTATAGAATGAAAATAAATAAATAAACATGTGGCTTTAAATTCGAACTCCCAACGGATCGTATGTTGCCTAGTGGTCCGAGTGTCAGCCTGCAAACAAGTGGTCGTAGGTTCGAATCTCTCTCCGCATTCGTTTTAGTTTTACTTTTCTTCATATTATTATTATTTTATTTAATTTTAAGTATAGAGAAAATTATTATTTTTGTTTTCAAGAATAAAAGTTTAACCAAAGTTTACAAATATTTCAATATTATATTTAAAAATACTTCCAAAATAAAGAAATTGTAGAAACAAAAGTCTCAGTTCTGTCAGATACTCTGGGCATGCGCAAACTCATTAATTCTCTTATACACATGGCTTTCATGCATGGATTTGCACCATTATAGAATGAAAATAAATAAATAAACATGTGGCTTTAAATTCGACCTCCCAACGGCTCGAATGTTGCCTAGTGGTCCGAGTGTCAGCCTGCGAACAAGTTTTCGTAGGTTCGATCCTCTCTCTCGGCATTCGTTTTAGTTTTACTTTTCTTCATATTGTTATTATTTTATTTAATTTTAAGTATAGAGAAAATTATTATTTTTGTTTTCAAGAATAAAAGTTTAACCAAAGTTTACAAATATTTCAATATTATATTTAAAAATACTTTCAAAATAAAGAAATTGTAGAAACAAAAGTCTCAGTTCGGTCAGATACTCTGGGCATGCGCAGACTCATTCCTTCTCTTATACACATGGCTTTCATGCATGGATTTGCACCATTATAGAATGAAAATAAATAAATAAACATGTGGCTTTAAATTCGACCTCCCAACGGATCGTATGTTGCCTAGTGGTCCGAGTGTCAGCCTGCGAACAAGTGGTCGTAGGTTCGATCCTCTCTCTCGGCATTCGTTTTAGTTTTACTTTTCTTCATATTATTATTATTTTATTTAATTTTAAGTATAGAGAAAATTATTATTTTTGTTTTCAAGAATAAAAGTTTAACCAAAGTATACAAATATTTCAATATTATATTTAAAAATACTTCCAAAATAAAGAAATTGTAGAAACAAAAGTCTCAGTTCTGTCAGATAATCTGGGCATGCGCAGACTCATTAATAATCTTATACACATGGCTTTCATGCATGGATTTGCACCATTATAGAATGAAAATAAATAAATAAACATGTGGCTTTAAATTCGACCTCCCAACGGATCGTATGTTGCCTAGTGGACCGAGTGTCAGTCTGCGAACAAGTGGTCGTGGGTTCGATCCTCTCTCTCGGCATTCGTTTTAGTTTTACATTTCTTCATATTATTATTATTTTATTTAATTTTAAGTATAGAGAAAATTATTATTTTTGTTTTCAAGAATAAAAGTTTAACCAAAGTTTACAAATATTTCAATATTATATTTAAAAATACTTCCAAAATAAAGAAATTGTAGAAACAAAAGTCTCAGTTCGGTCAGATACTCTGGGCATGCGCAGACTCATTCCTTCTCTTATACACATGGCTTTCATGCATGGATTTGCACCATTATAGAATGAAAATAAATAAATAAAAATGTGGCTTTAAATTCGACCTCCCAACGGATCGTATGTTGCCTAGTGGTCCGAGTGTCAGCCTGCGAACAAGTGGTCGTAGGTTCGATCCTCTCTCTCGGCGTTCGTTTTAGTTTTACTTTTCTTCATATTATTATTATTTTATTTAATTTTAAGTATAGAGAAAATTATTATTTTAGTTTTCAAGAATAAAAGTTTAACCAAAGTATACAAATATTTCAATATTATGTTTAAAAATACTTCCAAAATAAAGAAATTGTAGAAACAAAAGTCTCAGTTCTGTCAGATACTCTGGGCATGCGCAGACTCATTAATAATCTTATACACATGGCTTTCATGCATGGATTTGCACCATTATAGAATGAAAATAAATAAATAAACATGTGGCTTTAAATTCGACATCCCAACGGATCGTATGTTGCCTAGTGGTCCGAGTGTCAGCCTGCGAACAAGTGGTCGTAGGTTCGATCCTCTCTCTCGGCATTCGTTTTAGTTTTACTTTTCTTCATATTATTATTATTTTATTTAATTTTAAGTATAGAGAAAATTATTATTTTTGTTTTCAAGAATAAAAGTTTAACCAAAGTTTAGAAATATTTCAATATTATATTTAAAAATATTTCCAAAATAAAGAAATTGTAGAAACAAAAGTCTCAGTTCGGTCAGATACTCTGGGCATGCGCAGACTCATTCCTTCTCTTATACACATGGCTTTCATGCATGGATTTGCACCATTATAGAATGAAAATAAATAAATAAACATGTGGCTTTAAATTCGACCTCCCAACGGATCGTATGTTGCCTAGTGGTCCGAGTGTCAGTCTAGGAACAAGTGGTCGTAGGTTCGATCCGCGTTCTCACCATTCGTTTTACTTTCACTTTTTATCATCATATTATTATTTTTTTTTAAATTTTAAGTATAGAGAAAATTATTATTTTTCTTTTCAGGAAGTAACATTTTGAACAGAATTAACAAAGATTTCAATATTATATTTAAAAAAAATTCCAAAATAAAGAAATTGTACAAAAAAAAGTCTCTCTTCAGTCAGAGACTCTCGGCATGCGCAGACTCATTCCTTCTCTTATACACATGGCTTTCATGCATGGATTTGCACCATTATAGAATGAAAATAAATAAATAAACATGTGGCTTTAAATTCGACCTCCCAATGGATCGTATGTTGCCTAGTGGTCCGAGTGTCAGCCTGCGAACAAGTGGTCGTAGGTTCGATCCTCTCTCTCGGCATTCGTTTTAGTTTTACTTTTCTTCATATTATTATTATTTTATTTAATTTTAAGTATAGAGAAAATTATTATTTTTGTTTTCAAGAATAAAAGTTTAACCAAAGTTTACAAATATTTCAATATTATATTTAAAAATACTTCCAAAATAAAGAAATTGTAGAAACAAAAGTCTCAGTTCGGTCAGATACTCTGGGCATGCGCAGACTCATTCCTTCTCTTATACACATGGCTTTCATGCATGGATTTGCACCATTATAGAATGAAAATAAATAAATAAACATGTGGCTTTAAATTCGACCTCCCAATGGATCGTATGTTGCCTAGTGGTCCGAGTGTCAGCCTGCGAACAAGTGGTCGTAGGTTCGATCCTCTCTCTCGGCATTCGTTTTAGTTTTACTTTTCTTCATATTATTATTATTTTATTTAATTTTAAGTATAGAGAAAATTATTATTTTTGTTTTCAAGAATAAAAGTTTAACCAAAGTTTACAAATATTTCAATATTATATTTAAAAATACTTCCAAAATAAAGAAATTGTAGAAACAAAAGTCTCAGTTCGGTCAGATACTCTGGGCATGCGCAGACTCATTCCTTCTCTTATACACATGGCTTTCATGCATGGATTTGCACCATTATAGAATGAAAATAAATAAATAAACATGTGGCTTTAAATTCGACCTCCCAACGGATCGTATGTTGCCTAGTGGTCCGAGTGTCAGTCTACGAACAAGTGGTCGTAGGTTCGATCCGCGTTCTCACCATTCGATTTACTTTCACTTTTCATCATCATCATATTATTTTTTTTTAAATTTTAAGTATAGAGAAAATTATTATTTTTCTTTTCAGGAAGTAACATTTTGAACAGAATTAACAAAGATTTCAATATTATATATAAAAATACTTCCAAAATAAAGAAATTGTACAAAAAAAAGTCTCTCTTCAGTCAGAGACTCTCGGCATGCGCAGACTCATTCCTTCTCTTATACACATGGCTTTCATGCATGGATTTGCACCATTATAGAATGAAAATAAATAAATAAACATGTGGCTTTCAATTCGACCTCCGAACGGATCGTATGTTGCCTAGTGGACCGAGTGTCAGTCTGGGAACAAGTGGTCGTAGGTTCGATCCTCTCTCTCGGCATTCGTTTTAGTTTTACTTTTCTTCATATTATTATTATTTTATTTAATTTTAAGTATAGAGAAAATTATTATTTTTGTTTTCAAGAATAAAAGTTTAACCAAAGTTTACAAATATTTCAATATTATATTTAAAAATACTTCCAAAATAAAGAAATTGTAGAAACAAAAGTCTCAGTTCGGTCAGATACTCTGGGCTTGCGCAGACTCATTAATTCTCTTATACACATGGCTTTCATGAATGGATTTGCACCATTATAGAATAAGAATAAATAAATAAACATGTGGCTTTCAATTCGACCTCCGAACGGATCGTATGTTGCCTAGTGGACCGAGTGTCAGTCTGCGAACAAGTGGTCGTAGGTTCGATCCTCTCTCTCGGCATTCGTTTTAGTTTTACTTTTCTTCATATTATTATTATTTTATTTAATTTTAAGTATAGAGAAAATTATTATTTTTGTTTTCAAGAATAAAAGTTTAACCAAAGTTTACAAATATTTCAATATTATATTTAAAAATACTTCCAAAATAAAGAAATTGTAGAAACAAAAGTCTCAGTTCGGTCAGATACTCTGGGCATGCGCAGACTCATTAATTCTCTTATACACATGGCTTGCATGCATGGATTTGCACCATTATAGAATGAAAATAAATAAATAAACATGTGGCTTTAAATTCGATCTCCCAATGGATCGTATGTTGCCTAGTGGACCGAGTGTCAGTCTGCGAACAAGTGGTCGTAGGTTCGATCCTCTCTCTCGGCATTCGTTTTAGTTTTACTTTTCTTCATATTATTATTATTTTATTTAATTTTAAGTATAGAGAAAATTATTATTTTTGTTTTCAAGAATAAAAGTTTAACCAAAGTTTACAAATATTTCAATATTATATTTAAAAATACTTCCAAAATAAAGAAATTGTAGAAACAAAAGTCTCAGTTCTGTCAGATACTCTGGGCATGCGCAGACTCATTCCTTCTCTTATACACATGGCTTTCATGCATGGATTTGCACCATTATAGAATGAAAATAAATAAATAAACATGTGGCTTTAAATTCGACCTCCCAACGGATCGTATGTTGCCTAGTGGTCCGAGTGTCAGCCTGCGAACAAGTGGTCGTAGGTTCGATCCTCTCTCTCGGCGTTCGTTTTAGTTTTACTTTTCTTCATATTATTATTATTTTATTTAATTTTAAGTATAGAGAAAATTATTATTTTTGTTTTCAAGAATAAAAGTTTAACCAAAGTATACAAATATTTCAATATTATATTTAAAAATACTTCCAAAATAAAGAAATTGTAGAAACAAAAGTCTCAGTTCTGTCAGATACTCTGGACATGCGCAGACTCATTAATAATCTTATACACATGGCTTTCATGCATGGATTTGAACCATTATAGAATGAAAATAAATAAATAAACATGTGGCTTTAAATTCGACCTCCCAACGGATCGTATGTTACCTTGTGGTCCGAGTGTCATCCTGCGAACAAGTGGTCGTAGGTTCGATCCTCTCTCTCGGCATTCGTTTTAGTTTTACTTTTCTTCATATTATTATTATTTTATTTAATTTTAAGTATAGAGAAAATTATTATTTTTGTTTTCAAGAATAAAAGTTTAACCAAAGTTTACAAATATTTCAATATTATATTAAAAATACTTCCAAAATAAAGAAATTGTAGAAACAAAAGTCTCAGTTCGGTCAGATACTCTGGGAATAGCAGACTCATTCCTTCTCTTATACACATGGCTTTCATGCATGGATATGCACCATTATAGAATGAAAATAAATAAATAAACATGTGGCTTTAAATTCGACCTCCCAACGGATCGTATGTTGCCTAGTGGTCCGAGTGTCAGCCTGCGAACAAGTGGTCGTAGGTTCGATCCTCTCTCTCGGCATTCGTTTTAGTTTTACTTTTCTTCATATTATTATTATTTTATTTAATTTTAAGTATAGAGAAAATTATTATTTTTGTTTTCAAGAATAAAAGTTTAACCAAAGTTTACAAATATTTCAATATTATATTTAAAAATACTTCCAAAATAAAGAAATTGTAGAAACAAAAGTCTCAGTTCGGTCAGATACTCTGGGCATGCGCAGACTCATTCCTTCTCTTATACACATTGCTTTCATGCATGGATTTGCACCATTATAGAATGAAAATAAATAAATAAACATGTGGCTTTAAATTCGACCTCCCAACGGATCGTATGTTGCCTAGTGGTCCGAGTGTCAGCCTGCGAACAAGTGGTCGTAGGTTCGATCCTCACTCTCGGCATTCGTTTTAGTTTTACTTTTCTTCATATTATTATTCTTTTATTTAATTTTAAGTATAGAGAAAATTATTATTTTTGTTTTCAAGAATAAAAGTTTAACCAAAGTTTACAAATATTTCAATATTATATTTAAAAATACTTCCAAAATAAAGAAATTGTAGAAACAAAAGTCTCAGTTCTGTCAGATACTCTGGGCATGCGCAAACTCATTAATTCTCTTATACACATGGCTTTCATGCATGGATTTGCACCATTATAGAATGAAAATAAATAAATAAACATGTGGCTTTAAATTCGACCTCCCAACGGCTCGTATGTTGCCTAGTGGTCCGAGTGTCAGCCTGCGAACAAGTGGTCGTAGGTTCGATCCTCTCTCTCGGCATTCGTTTTAGTTTTATTTTTCTTCATATTATTATTATTTTATTTAATTTTAAGTATAGAGAAAATTATTATTTTTGTTTTCAAGAATAAAAGTTTAACCAAAGTATACAAATATTTCAATATTATATTTAAAAATACTTCAAAAATAAAGAAATTGTAGAAACAAAAGTCTCAGTTCTGTCAGATGCTCTGGGCATGCGCAGACTCATTCCTTCTCTTATACACATGGCTTTCATGCATGGATTTGCACCATTATAGAATGAAAATAAATAAATAAACATGTGGCTTTAAATTCGACCTCCCAACGGATCGTATGTTGCCTAGTGGACCGAGTGTCAGTCTGCGAACAAGTGGTCGTAGGTTCGATCCTCTCTCTCGGCATTCGTTTTAGTTTTACTTTTCTTCATATTATTATTATTTTATTTAATTTTAAGTATAGAGAAAATTATTATTTTTGTTTTCAAGAATAAAAGTTTAACCAAAGTATACAAATATTTCAATATTATATTTAAAAATACTTCCAAAATAAAGAAATTGTAGAAACAAAAGTCTCAGTTCTGTCAGATACTCTGGGCATGCGCAGACTCATTAATAATCTTATACACATGGCTTTCATGCATGGATTTGCACCATTATAGAATGAAAATAAATAAATAAACATGTGGCTTTAAATTCGACCTCCCAACGGATCGTATGTTGCCTAGTGGTCCGAGTGTCAGCCTGCGAACAAGTGGTCGTAGGTTCGATCCTCTCTCTCGGCATACGTTTTAGTTTTACTTTTCTTCATATTATTATTATTTTATTTAATTTTAAGTATAGAGAAAATTATTATTTTTGTTTTCAAGAATAAAAGTTTAACCAAAGTTTACAAATATTTCAATATTATATTTAAAAATACTTCCAAAATAAAGAAATTGTAGAAACAAAAGTCTCAGTTCGGTCAGATACTCTGGGCATGCGCAGACTCATTCCTTCTCTTATACACATGGCTTTCATGCATGGATTTGCACCATTATAGAATGAAAATAAATAAATAAACATGTGGCTTTAAATTCGACCTCCCTACGGATCGTATGTTGCCGAGTGGTCCGAGTGTCAGCCTGCGAACAAGTGGTCGTAGGTTCGATCCTCTCTCTCGGCATTCGTTTTAGTTTTACTTTTCTTCATATTATTATTATTTTATTTAATTTTAAGTATAGAGAAAATTATTATTTTTGTTTTCAAGAAAAAAAGTTTAACCAAAGTTTACAAATATTTCAATATTATATTTAAAAATACTTCCAAAATAAAGAAATTGTAGAAACAAAAGTCTCAGTTCTGTCAGATACTCTGGGCATGCGCAAACTCATTAATTCTCTTATACACATGGCTTTCATGCATGGATTTGCACCATTATAGAATGAAAATAAATAAATAAACATGTGGCTTTAAATTCGACCTCCCAACGGATCGTATGTTGCCTAGTGGTCCGAGTGTCAGCCTGCGAACAAGTGGTCGTAGTTTCGATCCTCTCTCTCGGCATTCGTTTTACTTTTACTTTTCTTCATATTATTATTATTTTATTTAATTTTAAGTATAGAGAAAATTATTATTTTTGTTTTCAAGAATAAAAGTTTAACCAAAGTTTACAAATATTTCAATATTATATTTAAAAATACTTCCAAAATAAAGAAATTGTAGAAACAAAAGTCTCAGTTCTGTCAGATACTCTGGGCATGCGCAAACTCATTAATTCACTTATACACATGGCTTTCATGCATGGATTTGCACCATTATAGAATGAAAATAAATAAATAAACATGTGGCTTTAAATTCGACCTCCCAACGGATCGTATGTTGCCTAGTGGTCCGAGTGTCAGCCTGCGAACAAGTGGTCGTAGTTTCGATCCTCTCTCTCGGCATTCGTTTTAGTTTTACTTTTCTTCATATTATTATTATTTTATTTAATTTTAAGTATAGAGAAAATTATTATTTTTGTTTTCAAGAATAAAAGTTTAACCAAAGTTTACAAATATTTCAATATTATATTTAAAAATACTTCCAAAATAAAGAAATTGTAGAAACAAAAGTCTCAGTTCGGTCAGATACTCTGGGCATGCGCAGACTCATTCCTTCTCTTATACACATGGCTTTCATGCATGGATTTGCACCATTATAGAATGAAAATAAATAAATAAACATGTGGCTTTAAATTCGACCTCCCAACGGATCGTATGTTGCCTAGTGGTCCGAGTGTCAGCCTGCGAACAAGTGGTCGTAGGTTCGATCCTCACTCTCGGCATTCGTTTTAGTTTTACTTTTCTTCATATTATTATTCTTTTATTTAATTTTAAGTATAGAGAAAATTATTATTTTTGTTTTCAAGAATAAAAGTTTAACCAAAGTTTACAAATATTTCAATATTATATTTAAAAATACTTCCAAAATAAAGAAATTGTAGAAACAAAAGTCTCAGTTCTGTCCGATACTCTGGGCATGCGCAAACTGATTAATTCTCTTATACACATGGCTTTCATGCATGGATTTGCACCATTATAGAATGAAAATAAATAAATAAACATGTGGCTTTAAATTCGACCTCCCAACGGCTCGTATGTTGCCTAGTGGTCCGAGTGTCAGCCTGCGAACAAGTGGTCGTAGGTTCGATCCTCTCTCTCGGCATTCGTTTTAGTTTTACTTTTCTTCATATTATTATTATTTTATTTAATTTTAAGTATAGAGAAAATTATTATTTTTGTTTTCAAGAATAAAAGTTTAACCAAAGTATAGAAATATTTCAATATTATATTTAAAAATACTTCAAAAATAAAGAAATTGTAGAAACAAAAGTCTCAGTTCTGTCAGATGCTCTGGGCATGCGCAGACTCATTCCTTCTCTTATACACATGGCTTTCATGCATGGATTTGCACCATTATAGAATGAAAATAAATAAATAAACATGTGGCTTTAAATTCGACCTCCCAACGGATCGTATGTTGCCTAGTGGACCGAGTGTCAGTCTGCGAACAAGTGGTCGTAGGTTCGATCCTCTCTCTCGGCATTCGTTTTAGTTTTACTTTTCTTCATATTATTATTATTTTATTTAATTTTAAGTATAGAGAAAATTATTATTTTTGTTTTCAAGAATAAAAGTTTAACCAAAGTATACAAATATTTAAATATTATATTTAAAAATACTTCCAAAATAAAGAAATTGTAGAAACAAAAGTCTCAGTTCTGTCAGATACTCTGGGCATGCGCAGACTCATTAATAATCTTATACACATGGCTTTCATGCATGGATTTGCACCATTATAGAATGAAAATAAATAAATAAACATGTGGCTTTAAATTCGACCTCCCAACGGATCGTATGTTGCCTAGTGGTCCGAGTGTCAGCCTGCGAACAAGTGGTCGTAGGTTCGATCCTCTCTCTCGGCATTCGTTTTAGTTTTACTTTTCTTCATATTATTATTATTTTATTTAATTTTAAGTATAGAGAAAATTATTATTTTTGTTTTCAAGAATAAAAGTTTAACCAAAGTTTACAAATATTTCAATATTATATTTAAAAATACTTCCAAAATAAAGAAATTGTAGAAACAAAAGTCTCAGTTCGGTCAGATACTCTGGGCATGCGCAGACTCATTCCTTCTCTTATACACATGGCTTTCATGCATGGATTTGCACCATTATAGAATGAAAATAAATAAATATACATGTGGCTTTAAATTCGACCTCCCAACGGATCGTATGTTGCCTAGTGGACCGAGTGTCAGTCTGCGAACAAGTGGTCGTAGGTTCGATCCTCTCTCTCGGCATTCGTTTTAGTTTTACTTTTCTTCATATTATTATTATTTTATTTAATTTTAAGTATAGAGAAAATTATTATTTTTGTTTTCAAGAATAAAAGTTTAACCAAAGTTTACAAATATTTCAATATTATATTTAAAAATACTTCCAAAATAAAGAAATTGTAGAAACAAAAGTCTCAGTTCGGTCAGATACTCTGGGCATGCGCAGACTCATTCCTTCTCTTATACACATGGCTTTCATGCATGGATTTGCACCATTATAGAATGAAAATAAATAAATAAACATGTGGCTTTAAATTCGACCTCCCAACGGATCGTATGTTGCCTAGTGGTCCGAGTGTCAGCCTGCGAACAAGTGGTCGTAGGTTTGATCCTCTCTCTCGGCATTCGTTTTAGTTTTACTTTTCTTCATATTATTATTATTTTATTTAATTTTAAGTATAGAGAAAATTATTATTTTTGTTTTCAAGAATAAAAGTTTAACCAAAGTTTACAAATATTTCAATATTATATTTAAAAATACTTCCAAAATAAAGAAATTGTAGAAACAAAAGTCTCAGTTCGGTCAGATACTCTAGGCATGCGCAAACTCATTAATTCTCTTATACACATGGCTTTCATGCATGGATTTGCACCATTATAGAATGAAAATAAATAAATAAACATGTGGCTTTAAATTCGACCTCCCAACGGCTCGTATGTTGCCTAGTGGTCCGAGTGTCAGCCTGCGAACAAGTGGTCGTAGGTTCGATCCTCTCTCTCGGCATTCGTTTTAGTTTTACTTTTCTTCATATTATTATTATTTTATTTAATTTTAAGTATAGAGAAAATTATTATTTTTGTTTTCAAGAATAAAAGTTTAACCAAAGTTTACAAATATTTCAATATTATATTTAAAAATACTTCCAAAATAAAGAAATTGTAGAAACAAAAGTCTCAGTTCGGTCAGATACTCTGGGCATGCGCAGACTCATTCCTTCTCTTATACACATGGCTTTCATGCATGGATTTGCACCATTATAGAATGAAAATAAATAAATAAACATGTGGCTTTAAATTCGACCTCCCAACGGGTCGTATGTTGCCTAGTGGTCCGAGTGTCAGCCTGCGAACAAGTGGTCGTAGGTTCGATCCTCTCTCTCGGCATTCGTTTTAGTTTTACTTTTCTTCATATTATTATTATTTTATTTAATTTTAAGTATAGAGAAAATTATTATTTTTGTTTTCAAGAATAAAAGTTTAACCAAAGTTTACAAATATTTCAATATTATATTTAAAAATACTTCCAAAATAAAGAAATTGTAGAAACAAAAGTCTCAGTTCGGTCAGATACTCTGGGCATGCGCAGACTCATTCCTTCTCTTATACACATGGCTTTCATGCATGGATTTGCACCATTATAGAATGAAAATAAATAAATAAACATGTGGCTTTAAATTCGACCTCCCAACGGATCGTATGTTGCCTAATGGTCCGAGTGTCAGCCTGCGAACAAGTGGTCGTAGGTTCGATCCTCTCTCTCGGCAGTCATTTTAGTTTTACTTTTCTTCATATTATTATTATTTTATTTAATTTTAAGTATAGAGAAAATTATTATTTTTGTTTTCAAGAATAAAAGTTTAACCAAAGCTTACAAATATTTCAATATTATATTTAAAAATACTTCCAAAATAAAGAAATTGTAGAAACAAAAGTCTCAGTTCTGTCAGATACTCTGGGCATGCGCAGACTCATTAATTCTCTTATACACATGGCTTTCATGCATGGATTTGCACCATTATAGAATGAAAATAAATAAATAAACATGTGGCTTTAAATTCGACCTCCCAACGGATCGTATGTTGCCTAGTGGTCCGAGTGTCAGCCTGCGAACAAGTGGTCGTAGGTTCGATCCTCTCTCTCGGCATTCGTTTTAGTTTTACTTTTCTTCATATTATTATTATTTTATTTAATTTTAAGTATAGAGAAAATTATTATTTTTGTTTTCAAGAATAAAAGTTTAACCAAAGTTTACAAATATTTCAATATTATATTTAAAAATACTTCCAAAATAAAGAAATTGTAGAAACAAAAGTCTCAGTTCGGTCAGATACTCTGGGCATGCGCAGACTCATTCCTTCTCTTATACACATGGCTTTCATGCATGGATTTGCACCATTATAGAATGAAAATAAATAAATAAACATGTGGCTTTAAATTCGACCTCCCAACGGATCGTATGTTGCCTAGTGGTCCGAGTGTTAGCCTGCGAACAAGTGGTCGTAGGTTCGATCCTCTCTCTCGGCATTCGTTTTAGTTTTACTTTTCTTCGTATTATTATTATTTTATTTAATTTTAAGTATAGAGAAAATTATTATTTTTGTTTTCAAGAATAAAAGTTTAACCAAAGTTTACAAATATTTCAATATTATATTTAAAAATACTTCCAAAATAAAGAAATTGTAGAAACAAAAGTCTCAGTTCTGTCAGATACTCTGGGCATGCGCAGACTCATTAATTCTCTTATACACATGGCTTTCATGCATGGATTTGCACCATTATAGAATGAAAATAAATAAATAAACACGTGGCTTTAAATTCGACCTCCCAACGGATCGTATGTTGCCTAGTGGTCCGAGTGTCCGCCTGCGAACAAGTGGTCGTAGGTTCGATCCTCTCTCTCGGCATTCGTTTTAGTTTTACTTTACTTCATATTATTATTATTTTATTTAATTTTAAGTATAGAGAAAATTATTATTTTTGTTTTCAAGAATAAAAGTTTAACCAAAGTTTACAAATATTTCAATATTATATTTAAAAATACTTCCAAAATAAAGAAATTGTAGAAACAAAAGTCTCAGTTCTGTCAGATACTCTGGGCATGCGCAGACTCATTCCTTCTCTTATACACATGGCTTTCATGCATGGATTTGCACCATTATAGAATGAAAATAAATAAATAAACATGTGGCTTTAAATTCGACCTCCCAACGGATCTTATGTTGCCTAGTGGTCCGAGTGTCAGCCTGCGAACAAGTGTTCGTAGGTTCGATCATCTCTCTCGGCATTCGTTTTAATTTTACTTTTCATCATATTATTATTATTTTATTTAATTTTAAGTATAGAGAAAATTATTATTTTTGTTTTCAAGAATAAAAGTTTAACCAAAGTTTACAAATATTTCAATATTATATTTAAAAATACTTCCAAAATAAAGAAATTGTAGAAACAAAAGTCTCAGTTCTGTCAGATACTCTGGGCATGCGCAGACTCATTCCTTCTCTTATACACATGGCTTTCATGCATGGATTTGCAACATTATAGAATGAAAATAAATAAATAAACATGTGGCTTTAAATTCGACCTCCCAACGGATCGTATGTTGCCTAGTGGTCCGAGTGTCAGCCTGCGAACAAGTGGTCGTAGGTTCGATCCTCTCTCTCGGCATTCGTTTTAGTTTTACTTTTCTTCATATTATTATTATTTTATTTAATTTTAAGTATAGAGAAAATTATTATTTTTGTTTTCAAGAATAAAAGTTTAACCAAAGTTTACAAATATTTCAATATTATATTTAAAAATACTTCCAAAATAAAGAAATTGTAGAAACAAAAGTCTCAGTTCGGTCAGATACTCTGGGCATGCGCAGACTCATTCCTTCTCTTATACACATGGCTTTCATGCATGGATTTGCACCATTATAGAATGAAAATAAATAAATAAACATGTGGCTTTAAATTCGACCTCCCAACGGATCGTATGTTGCCTAGTGGTCCGAGTGTCAGCCTGCGAACAAGTGGTCGTAGGTTCGATCCTCTCTCTCGGCATTCGTTTTAGTTTTACTTTTCTTCGTATTATTATTATTTTATTTAATTTTAAGTATAGAGAAAATTATTATTTTTGTTTTCAAGAATAAAAGTTTAACCAAAGTTTACAAATATTTCAATATTATATTTAAAAATACTTCCAAAATAAAGAAATTGTAGAAACAAAAGTCTCAGTTCGGTCAGATACTCTGGGCATGCGCAGACTCATTCCTTCTCTTATACACATGGCTTTCATGCATGGATTTGCACCATTATAGAATGAAAATAAATAAATAAACATGTGGCTTTAAATTCGACCTCCCAACGGATCGTATGTTGCCTAGTGGTCCGAGTGTCAGCCTGCGAACAAGTGGTCGTAGGTTCGATCCTCTCTCTCGGCATTCGTTTTAGTTTTACTTTTCTTCATATTATTATTATTTTATTTAATTTTAAGTATAGAGAAAATTATTATTTTTGTTTTCAAGAATAAAAGTTTAACCAAAGTTTACAAATATTTCAATATTATATTTAAAAATACTTCCAAAATAAAGAAATTGTAGAAACAAAAGTCTCAGTTCGGTCAGATACTCTGGGCATGCGCAGACTCATTCCTTCTCTTATACACATGGCTTTCATGCATGGATTTGCACCATTATAGAATGAAAATAAATAAATAAACATGTGGCTTTAAATTCGACCTCCCAACGGATCGTATGTTGCCTAATGGTCCGAGTGTCAGCCTGCGAACAAGTGGTCGTAGGTTCGATCCTCTCTCTCGGCAGTCATTTTAGTTTTACTTTTCTTCATATTATTATTATTTTATTTAATTTTAAGTATAGAGAAAATTATTATTTTTGTTTTCAAGAATAAAAGTTTAACCAAAGCTTACAAATATTTCAATATTATATTTAAAAATACTTCCAAAATAAAGAAATTGTAGAAACAAAAGTCTCAGTTCTGTCAGATACTCTGGGCATGCGCAGACTCATTAATTCTCTTATACACATGGCTTTCATGCATGGATTTGCACCATTATAGAATGAAAATAAAGAAATAAACATGTGGCTTTAAATTCGACCTCCCAACGGATCGTATGTTGCCTAGTGGTCCGAGTGTCAGCCTGCGAACAAGTGGTCGTAGGTTCGATCCGCTCTCTCGGCATTCGTTTTAGTTTTACTTTTCTTCATATTATTATTATTTTATTTAATTTTAAGTATAGAGAAAATTATTATTTTTGTTTTCAAGAATAAAAGTTTAACCAAAGTTTACAAATATTTCAATATTATATTTAAAAATACTTCCAAAATAAAGAAATTGTAGAAACAAAAGTCTCAGTTCTGTCAGATACTCTGGGCATGCGCAGACTCATTAATTCTCTTATACACATGGCTTTCATGCATGGATTTGCACCATTATAGAATGAAAATAAATAAATAAACACGTGGCTTTAAATTCGACCTCCCAACGGATCGTATGTTGCCTAGTGGTCCGAGTGTCCGCCTGCGAACAAGTGGTCGTAGGTTCGATCCTCTCTCTCGGCATTCGTTTTAGTTTTACTTTACTTCATATTATTATTATTTTATTTAATTTTAAGTATAGAGAAAATTATTATTTTTGTTTTCAAGAATAAAAGTTTAACCAAAGTTTACAAATATTTCAATATTATATTTAAAAATACTTCCAAAATAAAGAAATTGTAGAAACAAAAGTCTCAGTTCGGTCAGATACTCTGGGCATGCGCAGACTCATTCCTTCTCTTATACACATGGCTTTCATGCATGGATTTGCACCATTATAGAATGAAAATAAATAAATAAACATGTGGCTTTAAATTCGACCTCCCAACGGATCGTATGTTGCCTAATGGTCCGAGTGTCAGCCTGCGAACAAGTGGTCGTAGGTTCGATCCTCTCTCTCGGCAGTCATTTTAGTTTTACTTTTCTTCATATTATTATTATTTTATTTAATTTTAAGTATAGAGAAAATTATTATTTTTGTTTTCAAGAATAAAAGTTTAACCAAAGCTTACAAATATTTCAATATTATATTTAAAAATACTTCCAAAATAAAGAAATTGTAGAAACAAAAGTCTCAGTTCTGTCAGATACTCTGGGCATGCGCAGACTCATTAATTCTCTTATACACATGGCTTTCATGCATGGATTTGCACCATTATAGAATGAAAATAAATAAATAAACATGTGGCTTTAAATTCGACCTCCCAACGGATCGTATGTTGCCTAGTGGTCCGAGTGTCAGCCTGCGAACAAGTGGTCGTAGGTTCGATCCTCTCTCTCGGCATTCGTTTTAGTTTTACTTTTCTTCATATTATTATTATTTTATTTAATTTTAAGTATAGAGAAAATTATTATTTTTGTTTTCAAGAATAAAAGTTTAACCAAAGATTACAAATATTTCAATATTATATTTAAAAATACTTCCAAAATAAAGAAATTGTAGAAACAAAAGTCTCAGTTCGGTCAGATACTCTGGGCATGCGCAGACTCATTCCTTCTCTTATACACATGGCTTTCATGCATGGATTTGCACCATTATAGAATGAAAATAAATAAATAAACATGTGGCTTTAAATTCGACCTCCCAACGGATCGTATGTTGCCTAGTGGTCCGAGTGTCAGCCTGCGAACAAGTGGTCGTAGGTTCGATCCTCTCTCTCGGCATTCGTTTTAGTTTTACTTTTCTTCGTATTATTATTATTTTATTTAATTTTAAGTATAGAGAAAATTATTATTTTTGTTTTCAAGAATAAAAGTTTAACCAAAGTTTACAAATATTTCAATATTATATTTAAAAATACTTCCAAAATAAAGAAATTGTAGAAACAAAAGTCTCAGTTCTGTCAGATACTCTGGGCATGCGCAGACTCATTCCTTCTCTTATACACATGGCTTTCATGCATGGATTTGCACCATTATAGAATGAAAATAAATAAATAAACATGTGGCTTTAAATTCGATCTCACAACGGATCGTATGTTGCCTAGTGGTCCGAGTGTCAGCCTGCGAACAAGTGGTCGTAGGTTCGATCACCTCTCTCGGCATTCGTTTTAATTTTACTTTTCATCATATTATTATTATTTTATTTAATTTTAAGTATAGAGAAAATTATTATTTTCTTTTTCAAGAATAAAAGTTTAACCAAATTTTACAAATATTTCAATATTATATTTAAAAATAATTCCAAAATAAAGAAATTGTAGAAACAAAAGTCTCAGTTCTGTCAGATACTCTGGGCATGCGCAGACTCATTAATTCTCTTATACACATGGCTTTCATGCATGGATTTGCACCATTATAGAATGAAAATAAATAAATAAACATGTGGCTTTAAATTCGACCTCCCAACGGATCGTATGTTGCCTAGTGGTCCGAGTGTCAGCCTGCGAACAAAAGGTCGTAGGTTCGATCCTCTCTCTCGATATTCGTTTTAGTTTTACTTTTCTTCATATTATTATTATTTTATTTAATTTTAAGTATAGAGAAAATTATTATTTTTGTTTTCAAGAATAAAAGTTTAACCAAAGTTTACAAATATTTCAATATTATATTTAAAAATACTTCCAAAATAAAGAAATTGTAGAAACAAAAGTCTCAGTTCTCTCAGATACTCTGGGCATGCGCAGACTCATTCCTTCTCTTATACACATGGCTTTCATGCATGGATTTGCAACATTATAGAATGAAAATAAATAAATAAACATGTGGCTTTAAATTCGACCTCCCAACGGATCGTATGTTGCCTAGTGGTCCGAGTGTCAGCCTGCGAACAAGTGGTCGTAGGTTCGATCCTCTCTCTCGGCATTCGTTTTAGTTTTACTTTTCTTCATATTATTATTATTTTATTTAATTTTAAGTATAGAGAAAATTATTATTTTTGTTTTCAAGAATAAAAGTTTAACCAAAGTTTACAAATATTTCAATATTATATTTAAAAATACTTCCAAAATAAAGAAATTGTAGAAACAAAAGTCTCAGTTCGGTCAGATACTCTGGGCATGCGCAGACTCATTCCTTCTCTTATACACATGGCTTTCATGCATGGATTTGCACCATTATAGAATGAAAATAAATAAATAAACATGTGGCTTTAA